>NW_012123154.1:1079699-1173807 GCF_000951035.1 Colobus angolensis palliatus
TGGCTAGTTTTTGTATTTTGGGTAGAGACAGGGTTTTGCCATGATGGCCAGGCTGGTCTCAAACTCCTGACCTCAAGTGATCTGCCCACCTCCGCCTCCCAAAGTGCTGGGATTACAGGCATGAGTGGTGTGTGGAATTTCAAGGGGCTTTGCCAGGGAGTGTAATGCCACAGGTGACCCCAGCGAACATCTTCCCTTCTGTACTCACGTTGGGGGTTTCTTTCTCCACCCCAGTAGTGTTAATGGCTCATGTAATCGGGAGGTTCAGGAAAAGAATTTATCTGACTGTAAATGTTGCTCTTGCTTCATTAACCGTTTGTAATTTGTCCTTTTTTTTTTTTTTTTTTTCAGAAAGGGCTCTAGTAATCTATTATGTGGGAAAGCTCTGATTCCCAAAAGTCCTTTAAAGCCCTCAATCAGACTGGGAGGAACTGCTGTCTCCCAGGGCAGCAGATGAAGGCTAATTGGGAGTCAGTTTTGCCATCCTTCCAAGGTGGACAGAGTAGGACCATCTGTGGGGCAGAGTGGGACAGTTCTTCCAGCTCCAAATGTCATCAGCTGATGGACAATTAATCTGTTGCCAAAACTAGCACTCTTAAGTCCTATTCAATGGTTTTAAGGATCATTTGTTTTTGTTCTTGAGACAGAGTCTCGCTTTGTCGCCCAGGCTGGAGTGCAGTGGCGCGATCTTCGCTCACTGCAACCTCCGCCTCCTCGGTTCAAGCGATTCTCATGCCTCAGTCCCCCAAGTAGCTGGGATTACAGGCATACACCGCTACACACAGTTGATTTTTTGTATTTTTAGTAGAGATGGACTTTCTCCATGTTGGCCAGGCTGGTCTGGAACTCTTGGCCTCGTGTGATCCATCTGCTCGCCCCCCCACCCAAAGTGTTGGGATTACAGGCGTGAGCCACTGTGTCCAGCCTTAGGGGACCATTTCTTCAAAAGAATGCAATTTCAGATGCATGAGCTTTTCAAAGAGTGCATGCCTTGCATATGTCCAGAAGAGCAGATAATCTTATTTTCACCTCTCATTTGCTAGGCCATTTTTTTCTTTATGACATGCAGATAAACTTCAGTTTTGGCCAAAATATCATGAATTCTGAATTACCATAAAAGCATCCAAATCAATGAACTGCTATGGCACAGCCACGACGTGACCCTGAGGTGATGGGAGGAATCTTGTCACTATGGGAGGTCTTTGGGTTTTGCAGCTTGATGTCAGGCAGGAACAAATGCTGTGGAGACACAGATTTCAGCTCCAGTCTCTCCTCTGCTCCTTAAGAGTTATGTTCACTGGGGGTGATAAATTTTACTCCCTGCGCCTCAGTTTCCTTGATGAAGACAACACCAAAGCTGCCCCATGTGAAGATATATCAGCTTCAAAGACCTTTCTGTCCTAAGCTACATTACGTTCCAAATGCCCATAGCCCCAGCTCTGACAACATGACAGCTTGATAGCCTTGCTGAGAAGCCCGGGGAATCCCATGGCTGCTTCTCAGCCCAGCACATTCATCCCCAGTGAAGGAAGCCAGCCTATGGTGTTCTTTTAATTAAGCCCCACATCAGTGCTGAGCTCTCGCAAAGACAGAGTGTAGGAGGAGTCTCTGAAGTATGAGGCAGGTTGACAAGATGGGGGTCATGATGGATCTTTCCACACCAGACCCAATTTGCTTCTAACCACTTGGCACCCAGCCAGCATCAGTCCAGGCTAACAGGGGTCCCCATGATGCTTTTGTTTTCTCTGCAAACCAGAACCAACTTTTCACTCAAGGGAAGTCGATTCCTAAGGATGCCTGAGGCATTAATCTGCACAACAGGAATTGCAACCTTAAATGTTTACAGGGACCATATAAGAAACATAAGTGAGGGAAGCATGCCAGGATGGGAAGTAACAGGGAATAGAGGGGACTGAAGCAAAATGGAAAGCAAATGCCTAAGGAAGGAGATGGCTGATACTGAGGTCCCGGCACCTGTTGCTCTGGGGGAAATGGGACCCAGTGCAGCCCAGTGGTATGGTTTGGCTGTGTCCCCACTCAAATCGCATCTTGAATTGTAGCTTTCATAATTCTCACATGTTGTGGGAGGGACCCAGTGGGAGATAATTGGATCAAGGGGGTGGTTCCCCCATACTGTTCTCGTGGTCATGAATAAGTCTCGCGAGATCTGACGATTTTTCCCCTTTTGCTTGGTTCTCATTCTGTCTTGTCTGCCATTGTGTAAGACATGCCTTTCACCTTCTGCCATGATTGTGAGGCCTCCCCAGCCACGTGGAACCATGAGTCCATTAAACCTCTTTTTGTTTATAAATTACCCAGACTTGGGTATGTCTTTATCAACAGTGTAAAAATGGACTAATATACCCAGTTTTCTGACATGTTAGAAAAGCAGGCTTATCGTTTTACTTAGAGTAAATACTGAAGTCCTGACCACAGCTTATGAGAGCCTTCATAGTCTATTCCCGCCCCCACCCCCAACTCCCAGTAGCTCTACACCACGTTTTCTACCACTCCTATTCCACTTGCTCTTCTCCATCCACTCTGGCATTGCTGCTGAAGTACCATTTACACTCCCATCTCAGGGCCTTTGCAAGAACTGTTCCTTCTGCCTGGCAAGGTCTTGCCCCAGACACCCTCATGGCCCATTCTTTCACCACCTTCTAATCTTTGCCTTAATCTCTACCTTCTGGAGGAGACTCAATCTAACTACCTCCCCCTCACCCTCACCCTCCAGAGCCCCTTTCTCTACTGCAACTTTTATGCCCCATGTCATCTCTAGTGTGTACCTGTCCCCAGCTGCGTGAACCATATACTTAGGGAAAACACTGAGAATGCATGTACTTGGCACCCTGATAAGAGGTATTTCCTTCTTTTTCTTCTTTCCTTTCCCTCCCCCTTCTTCTTGTCTTTTCTTTATTCTTCTTTCATCTTCTTTGTCTTGGGTTTCATCCCCTTCCTCGCCTCCCTTATCGCTTGTCTTCCTCAAATTTTACAGAATCTTTTATAACAAGAGCCTGCACCTTCCTTTCCATCCCTTCCTGGGGCTTCAGTCCCTCCCTTCCTGTGCCTCTGCCCACATTACACCTCACCCCCAGAGCATCGATCTGAGCAGGCTCTCTTCTGCTCCAAGACCCCAGTGACTCCCAACTTGCTGGTAGCTCAGTCTAATGGTCTCAGCCTAGTGCTTGCACCTCTCTTACCAACCTTCTCTTCCAGGACTCTCCCCACTGGCCAGTGAAGCTGGGCGGCACCCTGTCTGCTTACTAAGCCCACAAGGTATTCCATCTTCATCCGTTTATTCATGGTTTCATCTGTCTGAATGCTCGTCCTCCTCCTTCCCATTCTGTCCAAATCCTCCCTGTCCTTCAAGACCCCATGAGTAGTATTGGATCTGGAAAGCCTTCACTGGGTCCCTTTGTAAACTACCGTGAGCACTTCATTTGGACAGCCTTATGGCCTTACCACATTCTGCCCTGTGTGGATGGAGGACAGGAGCCAAGGGAGGCTCTGTGGCTACATGCCTTATTCCCATTTCTTCCTCTGCCACTTGCTAACTGTAATCCTGAGCAAATTGCTAAAGTTTTGTATCTCACTTTTGTCATTTGTGGAATGGGGCTAATAACTGCACCTACTTCCTAAGGTGGTGGTGCAATGAAGTAAATTAGTGCATAATGACTGTTATGTTATGACAATTACGTGCATGTGCCTAGTCCTTCCAACTGTTCTTTCTGTACAGGATCCTGATCCAATTCATCTGTATGAGATGTGTGCCCAGCCCAGCGCCAGGCACATCACAGGTACTTAGAACATGTTTGCTGAAGGAGCAGGCACATAAAAATGCATGTTTGCCTTCCAGACAGGGTCTTAGTACTTAAGGGAACTTGGACTCCATGGATGTGTAATTGCCCGATGGGTTCCTTCTGCTCACTGCACAAACAAAATCAGTTCACTGAAACTGTGCCATTGTAGCAGAGAGAGAGTTTTATTAACACGAGGCCAGCCACGTGGATGGAAGATGGTGTTATTACTGAAATCAGTCCTTTGGAAGGCCTGGAGGTAGAGTTTTTATGGACAGTTTGATGGGCAGGGTGCTAGGTAATGGGTGCCACTGATTGGCTGGGGATGAAGTCATAAGGGTATGGAAAATGGTCCTCACGTGTTGAGTCTGCCTCTGGGTGGGACTACAGGACCAGCTGAGTCATGAATCTGTATGGGATCAGTCTGAAAAACATCTTAAAAAACCAGTCTTAGGTTCTGCAATAGTGATGTTATCCATAGGATAAATTGAGAAAGTCACACATTTTGTGACCTCGGGCCACATGACTCGCAGAGATCATAGATGCCTACATTTTAGCAGAGCTCATGGTCCTCTCATGATCCTAATCTTGTGGCCTTTCATTAGTCTTCCAAAGACAGTTTCAGCCCCAGAAAAAAGAGAGGATTAGTTTGGTGGGGGGATACTATTATCATCCTTGTTTCAAAGTTTAACTATAAACTAAATTCCTTCCAAAGATGGGTCGGCCTATGCCCAGGAATGACCAAGGATGGTTTGGTGGTTAGAAGCAAGATGGAGTCAACTATGTCAGCTTTCTCTTACTGTCATAATTTTGCAAAGGTGATTTCAGATTGACCCTTGAAGTCGTTCTCTTGATTTGTTTGTTTGTTTCTTTCTTTCGAGAAGGAGTCTTGCTCTGTCACCCAGGCTGGAGTGCATTGGCACAATCTCAGCTCACTGCAACCTCCGCCTCCCAGGTTCAAGCGATTATCCTGCCTCAGCCTCCCGAATAGCTAGCATTACAGGTGCACGCCACCATAGCCAGATAATTTTTGTGTTTTTAATAGAGACGGGATTTCACCATGTTGGCCAGGTTGGTCTCGAACTCCTGACTTCAGGTGATCCACCTGCCTCGGCCTCCCAAAGTGCTGGGATTATAGGCGTGAGCCACTGTGCCTGGTGGAAGTCATTCTCTTGAGCTGTGAGATTGAGCAATCATTGAGAGTATGAGCTCTACAGCCAGATGTTCATGGTCCAAATGCAGGTTGTGCCACTTCTCAGCTCTGTGCCCTGGGTGCCAGGGCTTCTTGTGCCTCAGTTTCTACATCTGTAAATGGATGGGTTAAAATACCTATCTCATAGGGCTGCTGTGAGGATTATAAGAGTTAGTTCTTGCAAAGGCCTTTTGGACAATGCTTGACAATCTAGTGAGCAGTCAGAAAATATGACGCATGATTGTCTGTTTCTCTTGTGTATAAAATAAATGTGTTGAGCTCAGGGCTTCACACCCCATCTCCCATCCTTCCTACACACACACACACACACACACACACACACACAGATACACACTCCAGAATGGGAAACCCAAGGAGGGAGCATGAGACTCCAACCCCTCTGGCAGTAGTAAAGGCCTATATGACAGCTAATTACCTCCTGCCATTATAGATTCTGCCTCAGCTGCCTGGCTCAGAGATTCTTTTCACAAGATGACGGAGGTGTCACGAGAATATCCGGGCATTACTATTCAGATGGTACAGTGGACTAGTAAATCATTGTACTGGCCCTGAAAAGCCTCTTCTCAAGTGACACTTTTCCAGGAAACTCAGTGACTCATATTTCTCCATGATGCCAGCTGGATGATGGAGCTATGGGTGCCCCCCCTTTCCCCTGGGCCAAGGGTGTGGGGTAGGAGTTTGCAGTCCATTCATCCAGGGCTTCAAATCTTTCTTTGTCTCAGCTGGCTAAGGGAGCAATTTATATCTCTGAGGATGTCTGCCTAAAGCAAGAGCCAGCCTACTCTCTCTCCTTGGTTGTTTGGAGATAAATAAATAATAAGGAGAGAGTTGTCACACAGCAGACAAACTGATGCCAACTTCTTGGAGCCTGGTGGGAAGGAGAGAATGATAAACCCAGGAGTGAGAACTGGCTGGGAAAATCTGCATCCTAAGGAAAATGCTTGTGGATTTCATGTGAATTGAAGCTGTCAGCTTTCACTTTGAGTTCCCAAGACTGGGCGATAGGAAGGGAAGATGAATCCTTATGCATGCTTCCCTGGGTGGCACGTTTCATCTTTCATCTCATTTGATTCTCACAACATAAGTTAGAAGACGCTCTCCACATTTAAGAAAGCAGAAATGGAAGCTTAGAGAGGTTAAGTGACTTGCCCAGGATTACACAGCTAATAAATAGCATTCGAATTCAAATCTATGTTTTGAAACCATTTTATGCTGCCAGAGGAGCCAAAGAAAAGAAGGAGTTACCACATCTAGATCCAGAAAACTAGGATATGTTGATGCTTCCTCCACTACTGGTGCCGCTATCTGACTTCTATTGAGTAGTTTTTATGTGCACCACACACAGAGCACTCCACATACATCATTTCATTTCATCCTCACATCACGCCTATCAAGTGGACATTAGTATGCCCATTGTACATCTGAAGAAACAGAAGCCCAAAATGGTGAGGCAACAAAGCCCAGTTCTGTTTGGATTCTTTTTATTGTGTCATACCCACTTTTCCCCCTGTTGGTTAGAAGCTTTTGGGGGATGTAATATCATCTCTGCTGTAGTAGGATGGAAGGCTGCTTAGCACAGGGCCAGGAGGAGCCCTGGAGTAGCCTACAGAGCAGTGGTTTTCCACATTGTTTCATGTCATGCTTCATGGAAGTCTAGTGGTCCATAGAGGTGTCTTTGGAAGCAAACAGAGAATGACGGGGATACAGCAGAGCTCTGAAGTCCGGGCATTACTATTCAGGTGGTACAGTGGACTAGTAAATCATTGTACTGGCCCTGAAAAGCCTCTTCTCAAGTGACACTTTTCCAGGAATCTCAGTGACTCATATTTCAAAACAGCCAAAGCTGCCTCTCCCTCATCTGTTACACAAACTGGGTTTCGACACCCCATTGCAATTGGGAAAATCATTCTATAGTATTGCATCATTGCAGGATGGAGACAGACAGCCCTGGTTCAAATCCCTGCTCTGCATTTACTAGCTTGAGCAAGTGACCTTGGGCAAGTCACTTAGTCTTTTTGTACCTCAGTTTTATTGACTGTGTATTAATCAGAGTTCTCCATAGAAATGGAACCAATAGGATATATATATATATACAGACAGAGATTTATTGTGAAAGATTGGCTCACATGATTATGGAAACTGAAGATTCCACAATCTGCCATCTGCAGGCTGGAGATGTAAGAAAGCCAGTGCTATGGTTTCAAACCCAGCTTGAAGGCCAATGGTATAAGCCCCAGTCTGAGTCCCAAAATCCAATAAGTAAGAGCTGTGTTGTCTGAGGGCAGGAAAAGATAGATGTCCCAGCTCAAGAAGAGAGCAAATTCACACCTCCTCCTTCTTTTTATTCTATTAGACTGTAAATAGATTGGATAATACCCCACCCACTTTGGGGAAAGCTGTCTTCTTTACTCAGTCCATTGATACAAATGCTAATCTCTACTGGAAATACCCTCACAGACACATCCAAAAGTAATGTTTACCAGCTACCTGGGCACCTCTTAGTCTAGTCAGGTTGACACATTAATTTAACCATCACAAACTGTAAGATGGGGAAGATAATAAAAGAGCCTACTTATGGGCTTTTGAGAATTTAATCTCATGTCCATGTAACTGTTCAGCCTGGAACATACACATTGTCAATAAATGCTAGTTCCTCTCCTCCCCTGTAATTTGCTTTACTTAATCCAAAATGTTGCTTGGGACAAACACTCATTTTCCAAGAAGGATGGAAAAGGTTATGAATTATTTATCCATTCATCCCATCAACCAGCCAGTTGGCTTAACTAGTGTTTGAGTACCTACTGTGTGCCTGGTACTGTGCCAGGGGATTGAGTTGTAGAAGTGAAGTCGGGGTGGAGTGCAGAATGTTCTATGCTATCTGTTAATGCATCTATCCATTTATCCATCCATCCATTCATCCATCCATCCATCCATCCATCCAACAGATATTACATGTCAGGCAATGTGCAGTGACCCAGAATATTTCACATTATCCTAGGCTTGCTTTTAATTCTGCCTCCTTTCCCATAGTAGTTGGTCTTAGAAGTCTTAGAGGTTTTCTATACTAGTTGGTGCTAGTATATTACATGTCCTTCTGAAGAGCAGGGCAGGCCCAAACATGCAGTGGACAGACTGCCAATAGACAGGGTGAGGTATCAGCTACCTTAGTGGTTATGGATGTGGACCTCCATGATATATCATTTTGTTTTACATTCTGTTGTGCTGCTTTAATCTTGTTCTAAATGCCTTTCTAAGTATATTAATAGTGAAAAAAAAGAATGTATCCTAAACACAGAACACAGGGCATTTCCAATGAATGGAGACATATGAAGACTGGGATGAGATCCCCATTACATTGCAGAGTAGAATTGTAGGTTTTGCAGGGTCTCTCTCTCTCTCTCTCTTCCTCTCTTTCCATGTATATATTCATATGTGTGTGTGTGTGTGTGTATTAGAGGCACCATCACATTGGTGTATGTGTATGCCTATGAATCAATGTATAAATGGATATACAAATGTGCAAAGGACTGCAGTGTGTGTATATTTGAATGTGAGTGCATATACATGAGTGTGGGTCTCATGTGCATGGATTGCTATGTAAGTGTGTGTTTCTATTTGAGCACGTGTGTTTATGTGTGGGCATGGGTCCATGAGCAGCTGCATACTCTTTTACATACAAGAGTATGTGAAAAAGACCACTAGTTGTCTGCCACATCCAGAATTTTATTCTTGTATAGCAATAAACTTTTTCTTAAATACATGGCTTCTTGGAATAAAGGTGACTTTCTGGTCTCCCTTGCAGTGAGGTATGTCCATGTGAATACGTTCTGCTCCATGGGTGTGAGCAAAAGTGATTTGAGCAACTTCAGGGTCATGTCTTTAAAGGGCAGGGATACCCTGTCCACATTTCTTCCTTTTCCTCCACTCCCACTGCGGGGAATGGCGGCATGAGGATGGGCTGTCTTGGACCAGAGGGTCAAGGGCAATACCCTGTGTGTGGAAGAACAACAAGATGGAAAGGTCCTTGGCCACAAGCACTCTGGAGCCTCCTTACTAACCCTGAATTGCTTATTACAGATTGTTTCATGAGACAATAATACACTTCATATTTAAAACACCTTCTTCTGGTTCTCAGTGATAGCAGCTACAGCAGCTGTACTAAGTTACATCTTAATACAATATGTGTACATGTGCGTAATTCTTAAAAAGTTAATTTCCTCCTTGTAGAGTTTCAACATCTCAAATTAGATATCTGCGTGTTACATGGCTAGAAGGGCTCTGCCTGGAATCTTACAAACTGACTTCTTTGGAAAGGGAAAGATCTGAGGTTGCAGTGTTGAGGACAGGGCTATAGGAACATTTGAGATGCTCAGGTGAGTATAAAAAGGGTTGTCTTCTAATTAGAGGTCTGATTATTGCCTCATGTCCTCGAGCAAGCCCTCCCTACCTCTCATCCAGACTTCGATTTCCTCACAGTAAAAGAAGGGAGGTGGGCTATATTATCCCTAAGGACCTTTCTTAGTTCAGTGGTTTCAGGGTGGTGGCTTCTTTCTGCATTAGTAGGGATTCTCTTGGCTTCTAGCTCCTTTAATTTCTGAGTGTATTCCTAAGAAGATGTATCTACCTGGAAAGCAGGGGTCCTAATGCTTCAGGCTGGAGGCTATGCGAAAGGAGTCCTGCAGTCAGTCAGATGCATAGAGGCCCAGGGGCCTTTGGCCTCAGATGCCCTGAATAAATTTTTGAAGACTTGCAGGTGCATAGCTGCCTTAGTCAAAGATTATTTGTGAAACAGACATGACTTTGCTCCACAGTGCCAGGATACAGAAAACTTTACTTTTCTTCATTTATCTAAACCAAATTAAATCTGGCTCTGAGCCCCCACCCACATGACTGATGAGAGGTGCAGAATCTGTCATCACTGGGCTGTTTCTCCCACCCCATGGGATTGTACCAAATCCTGAAGGTTATTTTGGTTCCAGGAGGGCTTTTGTCCTCAGCTGTTTGTTTTAGAGATACTCCCTACAGTGGCCGAGCTGAGTGAGCTGTGGCTCAGATTCAGAGACCTTCGTAGAGCCTGTAGGTCATGGTTCTTGGTGATCAACCCTAGGATCCAAGCATTACCCCATCAGAGGTTTACTTCCTTCAGGGCACTGCAAGGGAGAAGAACACATGTCTCCAGCACTCAGAGAATCTGTCTCCCTCCACCCTCTCAGTCCTAAGAACTCCAGTTCTTTCCCAGAGTGGCACAATTTCTTCCTCCACTCACAGTACCGGCCCTTCCCTCCTCTCTCCTCTGTAGTAACTTCAGCTTAATTCCACGGTCAGTCTGACCTGCTGACTGTAGACCTGGCTTTGATCAGAAGAGCTCATACAATTCAAAGATGCTGTGACATCTTATGCTTCCCTCAAAACTAGTCTAGGCCTGTGATTGGCACTGTCCCAGAGATATATATAACTTGGGCCACATACATTTAAAATTTGCTAGTAGTCATTTTTAAAAAGTAGATACAAGTTATATTGATAATGTATTTTCTTTAACCTACTATATTCAAAATATAACCATTTTAACATGCAATCAGTATAACATTATTGGTGAGATATTTTACATCAATTTTTAGTGTTAAGTCACTGAAATCCAATGTGTATTTTGCACTTAAGCCACATTTCAATGTGAATGGATCACATATCAAGCACTCAACGGCCACGTGTGGGTAGTGGCTACCATATTGGAAGTGTGATCTCAGAAGAATAAAACAGAAACAAAAATGTAGCTCTTCTTCCAGCAGGTGAGGAGAAACAGAACATTACTTTTTCATCTTTCCTTCCCCTAGCTGAGAAATAAGACAGAAATTAATATCTTAGTAGATTATCTTGACACACTGGGTTACAGAGAAGAGAAGTCACTCAAAATACCATAAGCAAATCAGGAACTGTTTTGGAAGGACACATAGGGCTGTCATGGAACTCTGGAATGGGAAATACAGTCTTTCAGGATCAGGAAAGTCAGTGGCATCAGAGGCAGATTTCTTCTATTTGAGTCTCTGTTCCTTTCTCTGGGGGTATAACTTTCTCAGATTTTCTCAGGCCAGAGAATGTCTCTTTTCTTTCTCTCTGTATAGGGCTTTACCCTTCTCTCGTAGATGGGTTTTCTCCATTTTCCACCTTGGAGGGCTGGTGGAGTGACTGCTCCAAGCATGGTCCCCTGGCTCTGAATTTACATACTGTACAAGTCTGATACTCAAAACTAAATAACCCAGCCTCTCAGTGAGTTCAGTTCCAGATTACTGAGGGAAATAGCTTAATTGGCTCATCTCAGCCAATGATTTGGCTTCCCCTGGTTAGGGATTTTTTCTTATCCAACCTCCTGTGTCCGGGCAGCCAGTGGGTGGAGTCCCTTAAAATGGAAAGAACTGCAGCATCTCAACCTATGGATGAGGAGGCAGTTCTTAGAGAACAGAGATATGGGTTATTGAGTGCCCACAAAGAATCCACTTCAGTCCTGAATAAAGAGTTGGAACACTCAATGTTTATGGCTGCCATTTTTCTACCCAACAAAAATCCAGCAGGAACAAAATGGACTCCAGACTTCTGTGTTGGACAAAAAAATGGTGACTTAAGTACTCCCATGTTCATATTATAGCAGCATTATTTTCAGTAGCTAAGAGATGGAAGCCATCCAAGTGTCCATCAGCTGATGAACAGCTAAACAAAAAGTGATCGATATATACAATGGAATATTACTTGGCCTTAAAAAGTAAGGGGATTCTTTCTTTCTTTTTTCTTTTGTTGATATGGGGTCTCACTATGTTGCCCAGGCTGGTCTCGAGCTCTGGGCTTCAAGTGATCCTCCCACTTGGGCCTCTCAAAGGACTAGCTAGGATTATCGGATTAAGGGAATTCTGATACATGCTATAACGCAGATGAATCTTGAGGACATTATATGCCAAGGGAAATAAGCCAACTACAAAAGAATAAATACTGGATGATTCCACTTACATGAGCAATCTAGGGTATTCAAATTCATAGAGAAAGAAAGGAGAAAGGTGTTTTCCAGAGGCTGGGGGAAGGAATGAATGGGGAGTGATTGACTAATGAGCATAGAGTTACAGTTGGACATGATGAAAATGTTCTGGAGATGGATGGTGGTGATGGTTGTGCAACAGTATGAATGCGCTTGGTGCCACTGAACTGTGCACTTAAAAATAGTTAAGATGGTAAGTTTTATGTTATATGTATTTTAGCACAGTTTTAAAAAATGTCAGCTGGACTCCTAGCTTTATTTGAATGAGCTGGTCGTTGGCTAAGGGAATTAGGAAAAAGCAGGCCTATTTATTTTGAGGATTTTTCACCACTGTCACAGAGAAAGTGGTGTTATTGGGTCACATTTGAGGTCATTAAATCTTTGCTCATGGTAAATTAAACACAGGTGTTTTCTTTGCCTTTTTTTTTCTTTCCAATTCTAAGGCTTGTTTTTGTTTCTGAGACGGACTTTCACTCTTGCTGCCCAGGCTAGAGTGCAATGGTGCAATCTCAGCTCACCACAGCCTCTGTCTCCTGGGTTCAAGTGATTCTCCTGCCTCAGCCTCCCGAGTAGCTGGGATTACAGGGGCCCACCACCATGCCAGGCTAATTATTTTTAGTAGAGGCGGGGTTTCTTTACGTTGGTCAGGCTGGTCTTGAACTCCCAACCTCAGGTAATCTGCCAGCCTTGGCCACCCAAAGTGCTGGGATTACAGACCTGAGCCACTGTGCCCGGCCCAAAGTCTTCTTTATAAGCAGACTGGAAGTCTTGGTGATAACATAATATTTTACACCCTAGGTTTAACCAAAACATAACTGTGCTTTGAATAGGCACTCTTAGAAGGGAGAAAATATATTAAATTATAAATCTTTGCAATTTTTTTCTGCCTTAGGCTCACCTTACTCACTCTCTTTTCTTGTATCTAGGTGACGGTAGAAAAGGAAGACTTGAGGAAGCCAGAAGGTTGAGCCTGAGTATGGAGAAAAGAGAAAACAGAAAGATTGCAGGGGGTTGATTTATGAGGGGACGTTAGGGAGCACAGAATGAGGAGGGAGAGAGGCTGGAGGAAGGATTTTTGAGTTTTGCTATGCATTATGAAAGTCTTTTCCCCTTTGTTATTTTCAGCAGAAACTGCAGCAAAGATGTAAATTGCCTTTCCTTTACTATTTATTTGAATGTCATAAGGAGATGAGATAAGGCACAAGGTGACAAGGCTGTATGTGGCTCACGTCTGCACTCCCAACATTTACAATACTGTCTGCCCGACAGTTTTAGCTGAGTCCGTTGAATGTGATAGAGGAGACAATTCTAGGCACCGTCTTTAGGGTCTTGTCCTCATCAGCTCCCTTTTTCCCCATTGTAAAAGGTCCTTCTGAAGTGATCAACCGTAAAAAGCAAAAGTGATCCCCTTCGTGAGGGGAAATATGGCAGCAATTATCGCTTTATGTCATTTTGGAGCTCTGCAAAAGAGCTGGAGCAAGGAAAGATAATGGCGGTGACAGAAATTATGTCGAGAATAGCTGTATATCACTTCATTTAGTGCAGGGGGGAAGTCAAAATGTTCATAAAAGTCCATTTGGTCTGAAAGCAAATAACTTAAGTCATTCAAACTCGGTCTTGTTGGACTGTAAAGCCGCTGGCACTGTTTCATAGAAAGGACTCTATAGAAAAATAAATTGTATTTATTGAATTGAACTTCAAGTAATAACCCTACCAACCTACTTTTTTTTTTTTTTCTGGCCTTCCACATCCTATGAATTTTGATGAATTACAGAAAGTTCTATGGCAACATAATCACTTAAACAAAAAGCTATCCAGATAATAACACAAGCACCTTTAAACCAGAGAAAAACTCATTTGCCTCATAGGCGTGATCATTATTTATTCTCTCACTGCTCTGGTTGCTTTTCCCCAAATAAAGTTCAAAGTAACAGCTTTTTGTTTAAGGCTCCAGATGTTCTTTAGAACCTACCATTCTTGGTCAGGTGCAGTGGCTCATGCCGGTAATCCCAGCACTTTGGGAGGCCAAGATGGGCAGAGTTTGAGACCAGCCTAGGCAACATAGTGAGACCCCATCTCTACAAAAAAATTAGCCAGGCATGGTAAAACCCTGTCTCTACTAAAAATACAAAAATTAGCCAGGTATCATGGCACATGCCTGTAGTCCCAGCTGCTTGGGAGGCTGAGGCAGGAGAATGGCTTGAACCCGGGAGGCAGAGGTTGCAGTGAGCCAAGATTGCACCACTGCACTCCATTGCACACCAGCCTGGGCAACAGAGAGAGACTTCATCTCAAAAAAAAAAAAAAGAAGAACCTACAATTCTAGTCAACAAGGGACTCCTCTAGCCCACCAGCGCAACTCTTGGATGTTGTGGGTTAGACTCCATTGACCTTTAAGTTCTGAATCTTGGCCTCTCATAGTCAAGCTTGCTGCTGCACTGGTCCAAGCCTATGCCTCCCTCATACAAAAAAAGATGCAGGAGCTTGACAGAGAAGCATCCTGGAATCATGCCAAACCATGAAACAACACATTCTTGGAATCCAATATAATTGCTTAAATCTTGCTCTCCTGATCTTGAGCTGTCTGCACTGCTTTTTCTGAAGAGTCAGCTCAGGTATCACTTCCTCCAGGGAGCTCTCTCTGATTTCACTCCCAAGCTAAGTTATCGTATGTATCTTTCCCATAGGCTCTTTGTAGTGAGCATTTGTTGAAATTCTGGATTCTCAGGATCTTCGATCTCCCCATGTTTGGAGAATTCATTCACTCACTCATTTGTTTGACAATATTTATTGAGGGTCTGCTATGTTCCAAGCACTAAAGATGCAGCGGTGAAAAAACCAGACACAAATTCCTTCCCTCTGGAACTTGAATTTGACAAAGAAGAGACAAACACACAAATAAATAGACATATAGAATTTGACATGGTGATAAGAGTCATGGGAAAAATATATCATGGGTAATAAAGATTCCAGGGGAGGGAGATATCAGGGTTTTAAACAGAGTGGTCTCACTGAGAAGGTGACATTTCACCAAGGCCTGCAAGGAAGACTTCCCCTTTCCAGAAGTTTTTTTTTGGTGATGGGTGATGCAGTCTGCCTCTGACTGTAGAAACTCAACAGGTTAGATGCTTACCATCCCAGCATGCCTTGCAGCTGGAGTGAGGATGAGTCACCTAGCATAACTGAATCCAAAGATTGCTTTGGTATCTGGAAAGCTAAAAAAGGCTGAGACAGTGGAGAAGCCATTCTGGCACAATTGTGACAGCAACATGTGGGTTCCACAGGCATGGGGCCAGGAGTTCAGTGCAACTTAACATGTCTAGTGCTGGAGTAATGTTGTTAGACTCCAACAGCTACTGTACCCCAATTCTGGCTGTAGGGTCTTTACCACTTGTAGTTTTGAGACTGAGGTACTAGTTGCTGCTGCATCTCTTCTCCTGCTGTTTTATGAGCCTTCATGTTCAGGCTGTCTGGTACTTCTGTGAGTTCCCTGTATCTTTCCTGTACCTTCATTTTTTGGGGTCAACTAAGCTAAAATCGATTTTTGTTGCTTGCAACCAATAACGCTGACTAGCATACCCCCATTCCATCCTGTATTTGCCTCTGTCTGTGCTTCTATGTCAATGTGTGATGATGCCTGATTTATTTGTCTGTCTCTTGTTTATCTGTGAGCTCTTGAAGGCAGGGACTACACATTTATTACTCATCATGATGCCTCTAGTTTCTAGCCTGGTGCCCAGCACACACGAGGGGCTCAGTGTGCTTTTGTTGAATCTGTGAATGAACAAGAAAAGGAAAGAATGCTAGCAAGACCCCAACTTTAAGAAAAAAAAACTAAATTAGCCAGTATGGTGGCACATTCTTGTAGTCCCAGCTGAGGTGAAAGGATAACTTGAGTTCAGGAATTTGAGGTTCCAGTGAGCTATAATCATGCCACTCCAATCGTGCCACTCCAGTGCTGCAGTCCAGCCCTCCAGCCTGGGCAACAGAATGAGCCCTGTCTCAAAAAAAAAAAAAAAAAAGCATGTATAAATGAAACTTCTAAGTCCATGTTTGTTTGTTTTTTATTTTTTATTTTTTATGGTATATTTTACTTTCAGACAAAGTCTAGAGGCCACAGCTAACCTTGCCAAGGCAGCTCTGTCACTCATGTCTAGTGCCCATTTCTAGTGGCACACACACAGATTGAATATGAGTGCTTTTCTATTGCTGGTGAAAGCAGTTTTCCATTAAGGCGCTGCTGCAGAGCTTATTGCTTTTAGAGAGCAGAAAACATATCAAAATGAGCCTTGAATCTCGGTTCAAAAAGGGAAACTGGAAACCTACTGAATGCAGAATGAAACCAGGACATCTGGATGCTTGATGATCTTGGGCCTGTCATTACATGGGCCTCAATTGCTTCTGTAAAATGGGGAGACTGAGATTGATCAAGTTTCTTAATCAGGATATTATTGAAATTATGGTCTAGATAGTTGTTTGTTGTTGAAGGCTGTCCTGTGCATTGCAGAATGTTTAGAAGCATCGCTGCCTTCTACTCAGTAGATGCCAGTAGCAGTTCCCTGATTGTGACCAACAGTGTCCCCAGATATTGCCAAATGCTCCCTGGGATATAAAATTGCCCCTTGCTGAGAACTGCCAAATTAGATGATATTTAAGTTAGATTACAAATTCTAGGGTTGGAGCAAGAATTGAGGCTTCTTCTTTGCCTTATCTTCAGTATCTAGCAAACACTCAATGTATGTTGAGTGAATGAGAAGACATACATAGCTCCTTCCAGCTAGGTAACTTCTTTAGCCCCAAGAAAACCATTCTGATGGTAAGAATACTCATTTTCCATGTGACCACTCCTACTTGGATAATGCTTATCATTCCTGCATTGAAATGAGCTAAAGCATTATTC
Source organism: Colobus angolensis palliatus (assembly GCF_000951035.1). Classification (NCBI taxonomy): domain Eukaryota; kingdom Metazoa; phylum Chordata; class Mammalia; order Primates; family Cercopithecidae; genus Colobus; species Colobus angolensis. The sequence continues at coordinate 1,096,631 of NW_012123154.1, forward strand.
AAAAATGGTTCTATCAGCCATCTTTGGCAACAAAGGAGTGATTTTGTTTGTCAGGGAGGGTCCACTCAATCATGATAGCTATCTCAGACTATACCCCAAAAAGATTAACTCTGTATTTCATGGATATGGCAAAGAGGGTTAGTTGAGAAAACTGAGTCCAGATTTTGCAATGAGGATTGTACAGGGTTTATTGTTCAGTTAGCGTAAGATTATATATAATGGTTATGATTATTAATTTACAAATTCCTAAATTGTTCATTAGCTTTTTCTGTGTGTGGTTAAGAAAGTGGTTCTTCTTCCAGTCTATCTAAGACTTCTCTTATGTTTCAGATTCTACTTATCTGTTTCTTGGCATCCTACACTGTCTCATAGGAATTGCATTGACTATGTATATTAATTTAGAGTGTATTGCCCTCTTAACCATATTAAGTCTTTTGATCCAGGAACAGGGGATGTCTTTCCATTTATTGAGGTCTTCTTTAATTTCCTCCAGAGAAATACGTTTTGCACTTCTTTTCTTAAATTTATTCCTCAATACTTTGTTGATGCTGCTGTAAGTGGAATTATTTTCTTTTTATTTTCAGATTGTTGCCAGTGTTTCAAAATACAACAGGCTTTTGTATATTGAGCTCATATCCTGCAACCTTGCTGAACTTGTTTATTAGTTTTATTTTTTTAATGGATTTCTTAAGATTTCCTTTATCAAGATCATGTCATCTCCAAATAGAGATAGTATTATTTCTTTTTGTTTTTTCCCAATGTGGATGCCTTTTATTTTATATTTCTTACATAATTGGCTTGGCTAGAATAGAGTAGGATAGAATAGAAGACATGAGGGTAGACATCCTTGTCCTGTTCATAATCTTAGGAGGAAAACATTCAGTCTTTCAATATTAAGTATGAATTTAGTTGTGACTTTTTGTAGATGCCCTTTATCAGGGTAAGGAAGTTCCCTTCCATTCCTAGTTTGTTTAAATGTATTTCTTTTGACTATTATTATTTTTCGTAGGGTCTCACTGTGTCACCCAGGCTGGAGTGAAGTGGTGTGATCATAGTTCCTGGGTCCAAGGAATCCTCCCACCTCAGCCTCCTGAGTGAGTACCTGAGACTACAAGCATGCCACCATGCCCAGCTAATTTATTTATTTATTTATTTTGCTTTCAGAGATGGGGTCTTGCTATGTTGCCCAGGCTGGTTTCAACCTCCTGGCCTCAAGCAATCCTTCTGCCTCAGCCTTCCAAATTGTTGGGGTGACTGGTGTGAACCACTATGCCTGACCCTTATGTTGCTGAGTGCTTTTATTATACAGGGGTGTTGAATTTTGTTAACTGCTTTTTCTGTACCTATTCAGTTGATCATGTGGGTTTTGTCCTTTTTTCTATTAATAAGGTGTATTTACATTGAATTTTAGATGCTAAACCAATCTTGCATTTCTGGGATAAATCCTTCTTCTTTCTTTTTTCTTTTTTCTTTTTTTTTTTGAGATGGAGTCTCACTCTGTCTCCCCGACTGGAGTGCAGAGTGGCGCTATCTCCGCTCACTGCAAGCTCTGGCTCCGGGGTTCACACCATTCTCCAGCCGTCTCCCCAAGTAGCTGGGACTACAGGCACCCACCACCACACCAGGCTAATTTTTTGTATTTTCAGTAGAGATGGGGTTTCACCGTGTTAGCCAGAATGGCTTTGATCTTCTGACCTTGTGATCTGCCCACCTTGGCCTCCCAAAGGGGATAAATCCTTCTTGGTCATTGCACATACTCCTGTTTATATATTTCTGGATTCGATTTGCTAGTTTTGTTTGTTTGTTTGTTTGTTTGTGTGTTTGCTTTTTAGGAGTTTTACATCTATATTCTTAAGAGACATTGGTCTGTAGATTTTTTTGTGATGTCCTTTTTTTGTATTAGGGTAACATTAGCTTCATAAAGTGAGTTAGGAATTGTTCCTCTTTTATTTTCTGGAAGTGTTGGTAAATAAATGGTATTAGCTTTCTTTAAATACTTGGTAGAGTTCATCAGGGTACCATCTGATTTTGAGCTTTTTTTGTAAGAAGCTTTTTTGATTGCTAATTCAATCTCTTTACTTGTTACAGGTCTATGCAGATTTTCTGTTTTTTTCTTGAGTCTAGTCTGTTTTTATAGATGTGGTTTTATTGGAATGCAGCCATACTCATTTATTTACTGATTTTTCATGGCTGCTTTCTTGTGACAATGGCGAAAAAGGAATAGTTGGGTCAGGGACTCTATGGCATATAAAGTCTAAAATAGCTACTGTGTGGCTCTTTTCAGAAATATCTGGCTGACTCTTCTTGTAGAACATGAGCTTTTCCAGGAGACGGTATGTTCCAGGAGAGGGTATGTTGCACAACAGCAAATATGGTTATATTTAATGAGCATCTTATAAGTTGAAACATGTGAAATTGCCATTTGTGTAGGTCAAAGATGATAAAATATCGTTCCTTACATATGGTCAGCCTAATATAATTTACTGAGAATATGAAGGAATAAAATGGAGACTGTGTCCTGGAGGAACTTCTAGTGACACTCACATACACTCCTAATGTCAGTGAATGCTGTTATACAGGCATGAACCGAGTATTGCAGCACGACGGAGCAGCGAGTGAGTAATTCTTACCAGTAATGATAAGAGAAAGAGGCTGTATGCTGGAGACGTCTTCAGAGACATGGCTGTGCTTCTAGCTGCTATGCGTTTGAGCTGCATCTTGTAGAATATGTAGAGTTTTATCAGGTAAAGAGAGGCATTTTTCAGTGTTTTCCTTAAAGGGTGGTGTAGTGTGGACTGACATTGAGCCTTAAGAAACCCATGTCACTTTTCTTCAAACAGCATTGCTGCAAACAATTCAGTATAGGAAAACAGTGGCCCAGAATTACAGGATATCAACCCTCGAATGAGTCTGATTCCCTAATTTTTCAAGTGAAGCATGGAGGTAAAGTGATTTGCCCAAGGTCACCGAGCAGTTGACTGATTATTCTGTTTTACTGCTAACCATCAACTCAAAGCTATTTCTATTAGATTACTTGGATGTGCAAGACAGCAGGTCAGAAAAATCTGCTGGGGGCTCTGGAGGCAGACAGACCTGGGTTTGAGTCCTGGTTCTGGCACTTCCTCACTGTTACCTGTTAGAGGGTTCATAAGCTTTAATTGCCTTATATGTAGTCAACATAGAATAGAGGTTCAGAGCTCAGCGTCTGAGACCTGTCTCTCTGGGTTCTATACCAGCACCACTACTTACTAGGTGTGTGAACTTGGTCATACTAACCTCTCTGGGTCAGTAATATGGGGATAATAATAGTACTTACCTCACAGAGCTATATGACTAACTGAATTTAGGACTACAGCACATAAGACACAATAAATAGTGCCTGGGACATATAAAGTACTATATGTTAACATTATTATTGTTGTTGTTTTATTATTACTTTTTTGAGGTGGAGTCTTGCTCTGTTGCCCAGGCTGGAGTGCAGTGGCACAATCTCGGGATGACTGCAACCTCCGCCTCCCGGGTTCACGCCTCAGGAGTAGTGGGACTACAGGTGCCCGCCACCACGCCCAGCTAATTTTTTTGTATTTTTAGTAGAGATGGGGTTTCACTGTGTTAGCCAGGATGATCTTGATCTTCTGACCTTGTGATCCGCCCACCTTGGCCTCCCAAAGTGCTGGGATTACAGAACATTATTATTTTTGGAAAGATGATAAGACTGTTATAAGGATGAACTGGAGTCATTTAGGTAAAAGCATTTTCTAAGCTTATAAAACAATACAAGTATAAATTATTTATGTGAATTAAAAGAGTGGAAGCCCAGATAATGAAGTTGATGACTATTACTTCTTTAAAAAAATTTCAAGAAATGTTTATATATTTGGGAGGTACACGTGTAGATTTCTTACATGCCTGTATTGTGTTGTGGTGAAGTCTAGGCTTTTAGTACCCATCACCCCAGTAGTGAACATTGAACCTGATAGGTCATTTTTCAACCCTCATTCCCCTCTTGCCCTCTGACCTTTTTGGGTCACCAGTGTCTATTATTCCACTCTGTATGCCCACGTGTACCCATTGTTTGGCCTCTACTTATAAGTGAGAGCATGCAGTATCAGTATTTGACTTTTAGTTTCTGAGTTATTTTACTCAGGATAATGGCCTCCAGTTCCATTCATGCTGCTGCTAAAGAGATGATTTCACTCTTTTTTATGGCCGAGTAGTATTCCATGGTGATATATATATATATAAAAAATATATATATAGACACATAATATAAAATTTTATATATATTATATATCATTTATATTTAATTATAAATTTTATACATATAAAAAATAAAATTTTACATATAATATGAAATGTATAATGGTATATATACCATATAAATATATGTATTATATTTATACATTTTACCATAAAATATGTATTATATGAAATTACCGTATTTTCTTTATCCACTCCTCTGTTGATGGACACTTAGGTTGATTCCATATCTTTACTCTTGTGAATAGTGCTGCAATCAACATATGAGTGCAGTATCTTTTTGATATGATGACGTTTTTTCCTTTGGGAAAATGAGAAAAAATATTTGTGGGATTTCTGGATTGAATGGCGACTCTATATTTAGTTCTTTGAGGAATATCCACACTGCTTTTCCATAAAGGTTTTACTAACTTACACTCCCACCAGCAGCATATAAGTGTTTCTTTTTCTCTGCATCTTTGCCAACATCTGTGGGTTTTGACTTTTTCATAGTAGCCATTCTGACTGGTGTAAGACAGTATCTCATTGGGATTTTTTGCATTTTTCTGATGAATAGTGATGTTGAGCATTTTTTTTCCATATGTTTGTTGGTATCTTATATTTCTTCTTTTGAAAAATGTCTGTTCATGTCCTTTGCCCACTTTTTAATGTTTTTTTTTTCTTGTTGAGTTGTTCGAGTTCCCTGTATATTCTGGATATTAGCCCTTTGTTGGATGCATAATTTGCAAACATTTTTTTCCCATTCTGCAGGTTGTCTGTTTACTCTATTGATTGTTTCTTTTGCTGTGCAGAAGCTTTTTAGTTTAATTAAGTCCCATTTGTCTATGTTTGTTTTTATTGCATTCGCTTTTGAGGACTTGGTCATAAATTCTTTGCCTAGGCCAATGTCCAGAAGAGTTTTTCCTAGGTTTTCTTTTAGAATTTTTATAGTTTTAGGTCTTCTGTTTAGCTCTTTAATCCAACTTGAGTTAATTTTTGTATATGCTGAGAGATATGGGTCGAGTTTCATTCTTCTGCATATGGCTATCCAATTTTCCCAGCACCACTTATTGAAGAGTGTGTCTTCCCCAGAGTATATTTTTGTTAACTTGGATAACTATCATTTCTTCGAGCCTTACTGTGTGGCAGGGACTTTACATACATCATTTAAGTGCCAGAATAACCTAGAAGATGTTATTATTTTTTGCTGACAAGAGAGGCAGCAAGGCAGAGGATAGCAGTGAAATTCACAACCCTGGACCCAGGCTGTCTGCAACTGAAGCCTGACTTGGTTGCTTACTGGCTATGTGAACACAGGTGAATAACTTAAAACCCCATGCTTCAGTTTCCTAGACTGTAAATAAGGATGTTAAAAATAGTAACATCTACTTCATAGGCTGTTCTGAGAATTAAAAAAAATAATTTTGTGAAGTGTTTAGGATGGTATATGACACATAGTAAGTGTTACATGAGTGTAAGTGAAAGAAAAAGAAAGAAAAGAAGGAAGGAAGGAAGGAAAGAAAAAGAGAGAAAGGAAGAAAGAAAGAAATACAGAAAGAGAAAGAAAGAAAAAGAAAGAAAGAAAGAGAGAGAGAAAGGAGGGAGGGAGGAAGGAAGGAAGGAAAGAAGGAAGGAAGGAAGGAAGGAAGGAAGGAAGGAAGGAAGGAAGGAAGGAAGGAAGGAAGGAAGGAAGGAGAAAGAAACAAAATAACCTAGCACCAAAGAGATTAATTAGTTTGTTTACAATGCCTAATATCTGCAGGGGTTGGGATGTAAAAGCAGGTCTGTTTGGCTCCCCTCTGAAACCTGTGTCTCCTCTGCTGAACCAGGCTTAGAAGAGGCAGGGACAGGAGATGTGTTTTAGGAGGTCAGGCAGAACCAATCCCCCAGGCTTTCAAAGGCAGCATCTTGTTCCAAATAAATGATCAGAAAAGCCGTAAGGCATACGTGGTGTTCAGAAAGGATAATTGTCAACTTGAAGCTAATCCACTTCACATCCAGCCAGGGTCTCTAAAGCCACTTGGTGGACAGGTCCTTCCTCCACTCCATTTCAGTCAAAGACTTGCTGTGCTAGAGCTCGAAGCTCTTTTTCCTCTCCATTTGGCAATACTTGGGGAGCTCATCCAGGGGCTCAGGGACCTCAGGGCCTGTGTCTAGAAATTACAAACCACAGACAGATATTGGAATTCTTCCTTCACTGACACTGTCATGTTTTCTCAGGGACATTTCAATTTTCCAGCCTTTAGCTGCTCCCTGTGAGCTGAGTGAGGGTTCTATCTTGGCAGTGTGGGGCTGGATTGCCTATTAAAGTCTTCATTTGTGCTTTGTTCTCCTGGTCCCTATCTCATTGAATTTAAGATGCTATTGATTTATAAAAGGCACCACTATTTTATATTTCACTAAGAAAAAACAAAACATACTACCAATTAACCTATGACACAAGGGAAATGCACATCTCAGAATAAATAAAACGAGGTGTTTTCTGACAAGTCAGCCAGTTCTTTGTATGTTTTGTCTGGAAGGTGAACCTCCTTCCTAACATTTGGTTCTGAAAATCAAAGCTTATTAAGGAAATAATGTTAGATGGGTCTTGAAAAAGTGAGGATGAGGGAGACAAGTTCTTCTGGGAGCTGGAGCAGATGTAAGAAGCACAGAGAGAAGAGAAAAGTGAATCCTTCGTCTAGGAAGATAGACAAGCCCTGCAAGGGCTTGGATTCTGTGGTTGGCTTCCTCATAAGCGTGTTAACTCACCTCCGTGAAGGTGTACTTAGGTGCTGGCTTCCATCCTCCACTGAGGCTCCCACGGGCAAGCAAAACTCATCAGCAGTAGAGCTGCCTGACTCCAGAGGGTTAAGTGACGAGATCACTCAGAACATTCGGCACTTTCTAAGAACTTTGAGGCTCTTTCCTAGTCCTTGAGAGTGGGAAGAAGCTCTGATAATAACTAGGATTGAATTTCCTGACTGACCAATGGGATGAGGATTAAAGGCTGGGATTACAATTTAATTCAGAGAAATAAAGTACTGTGACGCTTTTGTCCATTTAGTTTCTAGAACAAGAGCTAAATTGACATCTGTTTCTGTTACAGGTCTGTTACATATGTTTAAGAATTCTTTTACAGACAGGGTCTTTCTCTGTTGCCCAGACTGGAGTGCGATGGCACCATCATAACTCACTGCAGCCTCAGCCTCCTGGGCTCAAGAGACCCTCCCATCTCAGGCCCCTGAGTACCTGGGACTACAGGCGTGCACTACCGTGCCCAGCTAGTGATTTATCATTTTAGGGGTGCAGTCTTGCTATATTGCCCAGGCTACTCTCAGATTCCTGGCCTCAAGCCATCCTCCCACCTTGGCCTCCCAAAGTGCTTTAATTACAGGCATGAGCCACCACACTCGGTCCTAATTTTTTTTCTTAATTGAAAACCTGCTCTGGGTGGAAATAATCCTTGATCCCAGCCCCAGTTCCCCCAGAATTTTCTGTGTGGCTTCATTGGGTTTCACCTGGTATTTCTCATCATGACACTATAGGTATCAGGGCTGGGTGAATCCTGTGCACTGAAGATGGTTTTGCCTATTGTTTACCCTCCCATGGTCAGTGGTGTACCCTTGGTCACTATGAAAACATAAAATGCTCCCCACATTTCCAAATGACTCTTATGGTGAAGGGTGCCATTTCTGAGGGAGAGCCACTATAATGGCCTACAGCCATGGCTTTGCTGAATGATGTGAGCCACTCAAACTCTCTGGGCTTACATTTCATTCATCATTGCCATTGTCATAATTTAAGGATAAGTTCTTTTCTTCTTAGGATAAGTTTTCTTCTTCTCTCCCTCCCCTTCCCTCTCCCCCACCCTCTCCCTCTCCTTCTCCTTTTCCTTCTCCTTCTCCTTCTTTCTTTCTTCTTCTTCTCCTCTGTTGGCCAGGCTGGAGTACAGTGGCACGATCTCGAGTCACTGCAACCTCCACCTCATCGGTTCAAGCAATTCTCCTGCCTCAGCCACCTGTGTAGCTGGGATTACAGGTGCCTGCCACCATGCACGCCTGGCTAATTTTTGCATTTTTAGTAGAGATGGGGTTTTGCCATGTTGGCCAGGCTGGTCTCGAACTCCTGGGCTCAAGCAATCCACCTGCCTTGACCCCAAAAAGTACTGGGATTACAGGAGTGAGCCACTGCTCCCGGCAAGGATAACTTCTTAATAGGGCAGCAAAAAAGTGTATAAAACAAAGAAACAAACCCCCAAACAACCAGCTGCATAAAAATGTACTCTCTGAGGGTAAGCAGGGGAGAAATCAAATATATGTTATTAGTGCTGCAATGGTTATTCTTAGAATTACTAAAAATGCAAGAAATTCTAAACAAGTGCTACTTATCTGGTTTCTGTTCAACATAATCAAGAGAACTGGGAAAAATAAACCATGATCATCATAATAAGTACTTAATTTCAGACTAGGGATCATGAGAAAACCACTTGGTTTGCTAAGGGCAAAGGGAATGAAAGGAAGTTTTCCTTATGTAGCATTTCTCTATGCCAGATACTACAGTAAATCAGGGATTTCCCATTTGATCTTCACTGCAATGCTGAGATGGGTGGTGGTGTTCGCATTTCAAAGAGGAGCCAACTGAGGCTCAGGGAGATTACATCACTTGCCCAAGGTCATGCTGCTAGGAATGAGCAAAAACAGTCTTCGAAGCAAGTCTCCAAGACCTATAATCTTTTCATACAACACACTCCGCATGTCAAACAGAGGAAGACATTTATTGAAGCAGTTTTCAAGGCAGCCTAGTTGGGAGGAAAATTCAAATTGTGGCTGTGGGGCCATCAAGGCAAAGAAGGGCTGAGCATAGAAGGTCAGGTGAGCTGAAAACAGGAGAACCAGCCTAGGGTCAGAAGCCAGGAGGACTGAGCTCAGGGTGGAGCTCAGTGGGAGGAATGGGTCAGAACCAGGCATTCATATTGAGCTTGTGTGTGTGTGTGTGTGTGCTTGTTTGTGTGTATGAGCATCCCTGCGCCCACCTCTTCCACGTCACTTGGTTGGCCTGGATGCAAGAATGTGAATGGAGACTGAAAGGGGCCATGCAGTGTTGATGGATAATTGACTGTGTCCTCAATGTGCTTGCCTCTAAATGGAGATCCTCCTGTAAAGGGAATTCTGTTTGGGCTTCCCTTGCAAGTCCATTGAAAACGTTTCACATTTCAATGCTTCTTTACATTCTCCTCTAAAATGAATCTGGAAGGGCCATTTCATTCCAGCCCTATCAGATTTACTACTTCCTCCTGTGTAGCCAGTTAGCAGGATACGGACAGTGCTCTGTTCTGGGCACCGGCAAGTCACAGCTCCATCCTTGGGACTGTCTGGGCTCGGTCTCTCTGCCCTTCCAAGGTTTCTGCTGAGGCTGCCTCCTTGAAAGGTCTAGTCTCCCTTTTGCATAGAACCTCTGCTTTCTGAAATCAGTGACTCTATTGTCTGTGCTCCAGCCATGCTGAACACGTTTCAGATATCCAGATGTGCTGGGTTCTCTCAGGACTCCAGGCCTTTGCACTCCTGGGTCCCTCATCTTGGAGCTCTCTTGAATCTCTGCAGCCCTATGCCTGGCAGACTCGTCCTTCAGATCTTAGCCAAGGTATTGCTTCCCTCAAGAAGACTTTCTGATGCTGCAGACTGAGTAGGGATCCATGTTTATGCTCCCTTATCACCTTGTGCCCCATTTTATACAGCATTTTTTCATCACTCCCAAGTGGCAATTATGGTTGTCTGGTTACCTATCAGTGGACTCTGTTAGGTGGTCAGCATTTTGAGGCTAGGAACTCTATTTCTTTTATTTGCCGTGGGTCTAATTTTGCAGCTACCCAGTTTTTTGCAGCTACCCAGTTAGTTACTGACAGTACTGGCACTCCCTATTTAAATGCAGGGGAAAGTTCCAAAAACCTCTCATGGGAAGAAGACTTGACTGAGACTGTCAAGATGAAATGAATGGTGGCCACCTGGTTTCGTCTGATAAAACTAAAGGGCTCACCTTTTCTAACTAAGTGTTCTTCTGATGTTAGACTGACCATCTGCCCTTTTGAGTTATAGGAAATTGACTTCTGTTGAAATTACACGTATTCCTGGGAGGTTTAACCAAGTAATTTGGTATGAGTTTTTCTCAGTCATCCCAAATTGGGCTGATCAGAGGGAGTACCAGAGAAGGTTTTAAAAAATACAAATGCCGGTTGGGCACGGTGGCTCATGCCTGTAATCTCAGCACTTTGGGAGGCCGAGGCCAATGGATCATGAGGTCAAGAGATGTAGACCATCCTGGCCAACATGGCGAAACCCTGTTTCTACTAAAAAATACAAAAAATTAGCTGGGCATGGTGGTGCATGCCTGTAGTTCCAGCTACTTGGGAGGCTGAAGCAGGAGAATCACTTGAACTCAGGAGTCGGAGGTTGCATTGAGCCAAGATTGTGCCACTGTACTCCAGCCTGGCGACAGAGCAAGACTCCATCCAAAAAAAAAAAAAAAAAAAAAGTGCTGGTCTCCAGTAACAGAAAGTAGGATTTAGTTGGACTCCAGAATGAATGGATCATTAGCATACTGAATACTCAGCCAGCCTTTTAAAGGACAAGTTTATACCACCTGTAGAACTGTATATTCTGATGGTAGTTTACAGGATTGGATTTAGTTACAGAGTCCAGTTTGTCACAGATATGCAACCAAATGTCTGAGGAAAAGTTTGGATTGACTTAATCCACCTTCATTCCAGCTCCCTTCTAAAATGCTGTTCTCCCTAGAAAGATATAAACTACATCTCTCAAAGACGGTTTCAGACTATCAGGTGCACCTGAAACTGAAATTCGGCACTGAGTTAAGTAAGGAGGGAAGCACCCTTTTTGCTGGTGCAGCCCACAGCAGAGGCAGCTTGGACTTACAGTTTGCAGATTCTTAGTTTGGCTAGCAGCTTCTTTGTTATGTTGGGAACAGAAATTCTTTTGGGGCTCAGTCTTGTGTTGATTTGAGATTCATTACTAGAAGTTCAATCTAGAAGCTGTTTCTTCTGTTCTCTCAGTGTTTCGAAAATCCATCAATGTATAAAGCAATATGCAAAACACAGAAATCTGTGCCTTGACTGACTGAAGCCGATTCTGCTCTCTGCAACCAAACCCTTGACAATCATCTGTGCGTTCTAATTCAAACCAATCATTCAGTCTATATCACTCATAACTTAAGGCTCTTGGAGTTTAGTTCTTTCCTACAGAATCTTCTCTCCACAAAGTTTTTTTGTTGTTGTTGTTGTCACTTTAGCTATTTCCTACAGGAAGGATCTCTCCACAGAGTCTTGACCTAATTGTACCATCCTCTCATAAAACCTAGAATATTTGCTTCCCCTGTTTCCCGTTCTAGATGAACATCCATCAGTTACTGATCTCTTCCCTTTCTAGAGCTTTCACTCTTTTATCAGCAGTTAACCTAATGTATGGCACAGCAGAGGTTCTTACAAACAACTCCTTAACGAATTAATTAAATAATGAATTAGTGACTGAGTGGATGAATGAATGAGTAGGGGAGGGGGTGATGCATGTCAAATGGCACCACAGTATCTGGTTCAGAGTAGGTGTTCAATGAATAACTAGAATAAAGACCTGAACAAATCAATGAGGTGAGTGTAGTGTCTATCATGTTGCTTCAGTACACAGTAGATGCTCACTAATTTTTATTGAATGAATGAATGAAAGATGTCTATATAATGGCTCACATAAAGCCTGGCCTATAAAATTTTTAAATAAATGAATGATAATTTTCCATATCAGTGTAGGTTCTTTCCTCCATGACCTCTACCTCCATTACTTCCCATTCACCTTGGCCAAGTTCTCATCTCTTGTCTTGGTGCCTTATTTGGTCCTAAACCACCCATCAATATCCATTCATCTGTCTTCCATCAGCCAACTTCCAGCTCATTCCCAGCCAACATTTTCAAGTATCCACATTTGCCCACCTTACAGAAATGGGGTGAATTATAATTCACACTCACCAGCGATCTGCCTATTATTTCTTAGGCACCTACTAGTTGCCACTAGAGAAGTGCCATGTCCAAGGTCACACAGCTATTAAGTGGCAGAGCCAGAATTTGAACGTTGGTCTCTTTAATGCCAAAGCTGCTGTTTTCTCTACAATATGCTGATTATGTAGCTATAGAACATATGTGAAACAGATCACATTTATATCTTAATGCACATATACCTACATCAGGGTCTTTTAGCACAGTGACATTCTGGACTGGATAATTCTTTGTTGTAGGGAGCTGTCCTGTGCATTGTAAGACACTTAGCAACATCCTTGGCCTCTACCCACCAGATACTAGTAGCGTCCCCTCCATCTCAATTGTGACAACTAAAAATGTCTTCAGATATCCCCACATTTCTCTTGGGGGAAGAATCTGCCCTGGTTGAGAGCCATTGATATACATAATAGAATAAGAAGTAATTCAGCATGTTTGCAAGGAGAGAAGGGGCTCAGAGATGGTGAGACCCTAAGCTAGCCAAGACCTGGATTTGGCCAATGAACAGATTGGCTGGGAAGTCCTCTCCAGGGATTAAGGTTAGTCTACATCTTGTCAAGATGTGGTAACACCATGTAAATTCTGTACCCTAGAAGCTAAAATGAGGAATATCTGATCTCATCAGAAGCAGTGGGATGCGAGCTTCAGTCCTCCTACTAAGCGGTTGTGTGGTCTTGGTTCAGTCTCCATCATGATGATAACAGATTATTAATGGTTTTTATGTACCAGACATTGGTCTTAATGCTTCATATGTATTTACTCATTTAATCCCTATGGCAGTCCAATAAAATAGTTACTAAGATTACCACATTTTATAGGTGAGAGAACTTGGCAAGAAAGGCTATGTTACAGCTAAAATTATACACGGTAGAGTCAAAATGAAAACACAGGCTCTGAAGTACTCATTTTATCTGAGCCTATTTCTACTGTGTGTAAAATGAGAGGTTGGATTAGCTGATTTCATAAATATTTCCCTCTTTGAAAATTCCAGGATTCCAGGCAGTCATGAATACAACATGTATTTACTGGACATCAATATATGCTGGACAGTAAAGGGCATGAAAATTCTCCAGGATTTTATAGTTCTAGAACAGGGGAGGTAAGACAAGCACGTTTTTATTTTTAAAAAGTAATTGTAATGGCCACTATTAACTGAGTGACTGTTAGATGTCACTCATGCATTGTACATTTGACCTGAGTTAGCTTTAGTCCTCACAAGAGCCCTGTAGGGTCAGGAATGCCTTTTCTCAAATAAGTAACTGGGGCTCAGAGAGGTGAAGTGACTTGCCACACAAAATTAGAGAGGTTTACAAAAAGTGCGAAGTGGGAGGCGAGTTTCTCATCTCAGGCTCAGATGGGCCACCTTTCCTCTCTGTCATTTAGCAAAGTGGTAGGAGGACAGGGTAAGCCCCAAATGCAGAAGGCTTGACTTATTTAGCTCTAAGACTGTTGACAACCCAGTGTCTTTCTTTCTTTCCTAAGAAAGTCCATGGAGGGACAGAAAGACTCTGGGTGGCTGTTGGATGACTGGAGAAGTTGGTAGCTCCGTCAGTAACAACAGCAAAGCAATTAGGTTCCAGGTATGGAATAGATGATGCTGCCCCCACCTGGAGTCCTTGGCCTTGGTGTCACCATAGCCACTCCATGTTCTATCCACAAACCTAGCATGATCCTTTTTCCATGCCTTGTTCATGTTCTTTCTTCAATATGGACACCTCTTTCCAATTCCTCCACCTCACTATCACCCCTTGACAAACTCCTACTCATCTTTTGTGAATACACTCAAAGTCACCTCATCCCAGAAATCTTCCACAATTTCCCAGTTTAAATGGCAACTCCCTCTGTGCTTCCTTAGTTCTTAGTTTATTTCTTATTTTCATAGTCATTATTTATATTTATGTCTTCTCCAGTCCCAGAGAAGTTCTTAAAAGGCAGGGACTTGTGTTTTACTTATAAACACAAGTGCCCGGTTGATAATAGTTTGTGCCCAGTTGATAATAATATTCCCTCATTCTTTTGTAATAGTCACATGATATTTGTTGTGTACCATGCAAGCACTGTGCTAGGCTTTGTAGTAGATAAGTTTGTTCTGAAAGCTTTCCTGGAACCCACAGCCGGCTTCAAGAAAAAGACCATCTAACAAAACTTGTGACACAGTGTTCTGAGTGGTCCATACAGGGCAAGAGGAGGGAGACTGTCTCTGCAGGAGTTCAGGAAGAATTTTCCAAAGAAAATGCTCCAGGTGGGCTTTGAAATGTAAATATAAGAGGGGACTTTTCAGGCAGACAAGTGGGTGGACAGGAGAGGCTTTCTAGGTGGAGAAAAAAGCCTGCACAAAGGCTGAGGATGAGAAACAGTGAGGTGAAGTTTGCGTAGCATGAATGCAGGGTAGAATTTGTGCAGGGTGGCGGGGGATGTGGCTGAGGGGTGGGTACTGAGGGGACAGGGTGTGAGAGATTCTGTATGTCCTACTGAAGGGTTTGAGTTTATTCTGTTAGGTGAGATGGAATGTCTTCCCAGACTGGTAACCAGTCACTACCATCCCTGGGCAGAGCCTTGGCAGCCGTCTTTGTTGCAGGTTAGTCCACATCCCTTGGGCGTGGCTGGTAGGACCAGGGATAAACATCTGCCCCAAACTGGACCAACTTCAAGTCTTCTCCCCCATGACTTGTAATTGAAGCTGAGGAAGAGTTAAGACATTCTCTTCTTGTGGCCAAGACTTGACATGAATCCCTTTTGGGCTTCTTATTGTGAGTGTTATAGGCTGAATTGTATCTCTGCAAAACTCACATGTTGAAATCTTATTCCCTAGTCCTAACCTCAGGACATCTTTGGAGATGGGATCTGTCTTTAAGGCAGTAATTAGATTAAACTGGATCATTAGGGTGGGTCCTTACTGAATATGACTGATGTCCTGATAAGAAGAGATTAGGACACAGGAGCATGCAAAGGGAAGACCTTGTGAAGACACAGCGAGAAGGTGATCACTTACAAGCCAAAGAGGAAGGTCTTAGAGGAAACCAATCCTGCAGACACCTTGACCTTTGACCTCTTTTTTGTGAGAAAATAAATTTCTGTTGTTTAAGCCTCCTAGTTTGCAGTACTTTGTATGACAGCCCTAGCAAACTAATTCAGTGGGTCTCTGGCTAACATATTAACTATGTGGCTGTCTTGCTTGTGTCTCTGCTCAGCAGCCCCCAGAGAACAGCCCCTCCTGCCACCTCACATTCACAATGATGATGTTCAGGCACCTGGTGGTGGGAGGTGGGGGCTACTTTCCTCCCTAGTCTGGGTACAAATTGCCTGCTGCTCCCAAGCTAATACATGCACACTGGACTCTGAGAAAAGTTTGAGCAGTTCTATGCTAGGGTTAACACAGGTATGGTGGCTCACACCTATAATCCCAGCATTTTGGGAGGCCGAGGTGGGAGAATCGTTTGAGTCCAGGAGTTGGAGACCAGCCTGGGTGACATGGAAAGACTCCATCGCTACAAAAAAAAGAAAAAAGAAAAAATTCAGGGTTTAAGTGTTAAGTACTGAACTATAAAGTGCTGCAGACAGCTGGACCTTAGTTTGGTCATGTCCCATGTGGATGCTTTCTCCTTGCCTAATGTTCTCCGTTTTCTCCTACCCTTCTCAAGCCCTCTCTATTCTACCCCTCCCTTCAGAGTACTCTTGCTCTCCCACCTTCCCACCCATTTAGGCATCCGTATCCCACTCCAACAAAATCATAAAGTCTCCATACCCACCAGTCCTTTCTGGTATCTGGCAGATTTGCCAACCTCAGCATCTGATAGTCAAGAACTCTTCTCTTGCCCCTTGGTTACCAATGCCTGTTGAAGGCAGTTCCAACTCAGGACCAGCTGGCCAGGCTGTCGGGACTGCCTTTGTCCTGTGGATAGATTGAAGCTTCTCCTTCTTCTCTGCATTTCTGTGGCTGGTTTTTCCCCAGAGTATTCAAAATGAAACTGATCTCATCCCATCACCCCAAGAATTAATTTATTTCCAAAACACATCCCTGCCAAACACTCATCCTTCTGATCTGCATGAGAAGTTAATATTCCTCTTAGTAAAATGACTTTGCATTTATTTCTTGTAAGTTAATACCGTGGCCCTATTATGTTCTCATTTGCCCCTTTCTTGATGAGAGTTAAATCATAAATCCACTTAACTTGGCAGAGAATGCGCACGCCAAGTTCCATGTGTATTGGAGGGCTAACTGGTCTTGTTTTACTTCAGACTGTATGTATAAGCCTAGAAATGGTGACATGGACATAGTTGACCTGTCCTGGGCATGAAGGGGCACAGAATACTGAGAAGAAAAAGAATAATGAAGTAGACATCCAAGAGAAACAGAAAAGAGTGATGGAGAGATGGACTATGTCCTGAGTTCCAGCCAGCATTCTCTTTTGTTGCTGTTATTTCTTTCCGCAGC
The DNA here is from genome assembly GCF_000951035.1 of Colobus angolensis palliatus. Taxonomy (NCBI): domain Eukaryota; kingdom Metazoa; phylum Chordata; class Mammalia; order Primates; family Cercopithecidae; genus Colobus; species Colobus angolensis. The sequence goes on from NW_012123154.1 coordinate 1,113,343, forward strand.
TTTCTTGTCCTTGGGTGGCTGTGATAGCTATTCCAGTAATCCCAGATGTACACTCCTCTTCCTATAGTAGTAGTTGAACCCCCAGTCTTCAGTGGAGTACATGGATGCCCAGATGAAAGACTACATTTTCCACTTCCCTTGCAGTTACGTGTGGCTGTGAGGATGAATTGATGAGTGGCACTGAAGTGTATGACTCCTGAGTTGTGCTCTTAAAGTGAAGCATTGCTTCCTTCACTCACCTTTCCCTCTTTCCTTGGGCTGTATGGCAGATGTGTTAGTATTTCATAGGCCTCTCAGGTGAGAACAATCTCTAGGCGTAGCAGAGCAAGAAGATGGTAGGATCCTGGGTCTTGGACAAAAGGGACTCACCTCACCAGCCCTGGCCTACTTACATCTGAACTATTATATGGGTGAGAAATAGCTAACTTGTTTAAGCCACTATATATTTGGACTCTGTTACATCACAGGGGTCTATATCCATCCTGATTTCTACAGGTGTTTTTTTTGTTTTGTTTTGTTTTGTTTTTGAAAAGCGGGTTTGACCACCATCTGTCTATCTCTTTCTTTCCTGAACTTAATCTAAAATCTAAAGTAAGAGAGCTCACCACTCCTCTCTTGGTCACTCACTCCATAAAAGTGGTATAGCTGGAGCTACTACAGCCATTCTCCCACTGGGTGAAGGCCAATGGGAATGGGGAAGAAGAGGGCAACACTCAGTGGTAAGCAGAATGAGAGCTAGAGGCACCTGACAGGTTCCAGTGGTACCTGAAGTAAATTGTACCTCACGCTTTCTGCAGTTTCCTGAAGTGATTGTACCTCACGCTTTCTGCAGTTTCCTGAAGTGGCTCACTAAATTGCACCCTTTTGGGATGAGGCTCATGGAGTTCCATTTCTTTTTTTCTCCATGCTACCAGAAGTCCTTATTAACTCCCATACGCTATCATAAATTCTCTCTGCCCTTATCTCTTCCTCCTGCTAAAGTTTGCTGTATTTCATTTTTATTGCTGGCTTCCAATGAGTTCTAGAGTCTAAAGAAAGTTAGTGGTGGCTTTTAACAAGATGAGAGATGGGGTCAGTTTTCCTTTTACAATGCTCACTTGAGGGTTCATGAAAGTTTTCATCTAATGCAGAGCTGAATTCCCTGCAACCAGGCATGAACAGAGAGGTCTCTGCAAGACCTTGTGTAGTTACCTAAGTTTCAAGCCTTCATCACTTCCAGAGTGGGATAATGCTTCTTGCACTCCCAAGATTCTTAAAGGCTCAGACCGCAGCTGCTTCCCATTCCAAGAGTAACCTAAGAGTTCCTCTGAGGTTGATTAGGAGACGTGGGATAAAAATTGGGTACACATTTTAGAGGAAGACTTTGCACACATTTTCATTCAATAAAAGTTAATAAAGCAGGATGGTTAAGTAAAGTAACTTGCTCAACCTCCCATGGCTTATAAATGCTAAGTAGCACCAGACTTGAAAGCAGATCTAAGCCTTGGCTTCCTCATCTGTCAAATGGTGTCAAATAATCTCCATTTCACCAGATTACTGTGAGATTTAATTGAAATAGTGTCCATGAAGTGATTGCTTTGGTAAGTTCTCAGTAAATGGTAGCTGTAATTATTTTTGTAATTATGATTATTACTAGACAACTCATTGGATGCTCTGGTCCTCAACTTGGGAAGTTGGATCAGAGAGATGGGAGGCAGGGTTTTCACACTACACAAGTCCATGCCTCTAATGTGAAGAGCATCCTCTACACACTGAGCTCTACTTTAGGGATCATCAGGACTGAGAGGAGATCGCAGAAAAGGAATCTTAAGGGAAATTGCACTTTATAGACTTTTCCCCAGGATACCACCATTTCTCTTTCCTATGGGAAGCAGATATTTGAGTTTTAGCTTTAGCGATGCCTTCTCCCTAAGGGGACCTTGGCTCTGCTTCTAGAGCAGAGGATATGGGGAGAGGTCTGATGTGTTTCGAGCTGCCTGCAGATTCCTTGAAGCTATAGCTGCTCCCCTCTGTGTTGCACCCCACGGTCTTCTCTGCAGCTGGGCCCACAGCAAAGCTTTAATTAATGCTAGACGGATACCCACAGCTTCATATAGATTCTTCCTGGAAGCTGAGGCAAAATCTCAAGTGCAGTGGGGGAGAATCTGCCCAGGGGCATTCCTGTGCTGAAAACCTCTTGTGTTTCACATGGCCTTTAGGGAAAAGGCAAAATCCTTAGCATGAAGGACCTGGCACCATATAACAGAAGCTCCCACACAGTGGGCCACGGCACACTGGTAAGTTCAAACCCTTCATAAAATGTCCCCCAAATTTGATCCATGTTTATATGGCAGCAGAAGTGAAGGCCCTCAAGGGGCATGTTTGAGAAATGGTTGATGGTCACTGTCAGGCAAATTTACAAGCTAAAGATGAATACTGAATTGTTTAGGAGAGGAAGAATTTTCAGAGGCAGTGTAAGAGAGAGAGAAGATAGATGAAAGGGCTGGTAGGAATGAGGAACTGGACAAAAGGGACAGAGGTGTTTAATGGAGCAAGTCGAGGACATTTCATTGTATGGTATGCAACTTAATCTTCCTCTCTATCCTATCGCTGAATCTGGTGGAAACCATCCACTTTTTATCAACAGGATGTGGAGGAGTGAATTTCTTCTGGGGGTCTGTTGAAGTGTTTACTTTGGCCTCCCCATGGGTGAAGGCCTAGCTTGAATGTTGCCCATGGGAGACCCCTTACACCTAGTTAGGTCTGCAATTTATTTTTGCTGCAATTTAGAATAACATGACAACTGTAGATATTCCAAGAGGAATATTCCTCTGTAGGTATACTGCAACATCAGAGGGGAATAGCCTCAGATTTAAACTCCATAAAAGCAAAGCATGTTGTCTGCTTTATTCACGGCTGTATTCCTAATGCCTAGAACTGTGCCTGGCCTACAGCAGGTGCTGAATGAATAATGATTGTTCTGTGATCTGTTCTGTCTACCTCTCTTGCCTCTTTTCCCGTCCTGCTGCACATCTTCTCTGCTTTAATACCACTGAAGTGCTTCCAGCTCTTGGGATATGCCCCAATTTATAACTCATTGATTCATACATCCATTCAGCAAAAATATACTGATTTCCTGTTCTGTGCCAGGCATTGTGCTAGAAACTGGAGATACTTGGAGAGCAAAATGTAGAGTTATCTGACAGTCAGTGGAGACAGCATCATTCCAATAATTTTACACACACACACACACTTTATACAAATATAAACCTGCAGGCTAGGACAGATGCCAAGAAGAACAATTGTGCTACAAGATTAGATTATAGTAGAATTTGTTCTGGATTGAGAAGGTGATATTTGATCTGAGTTCTGGAGGTCCACTAGCAACTAAAAGATTATCAGTGTGGCCAGAGTAGTTGAAAACATGTTTGCGTGTGTGAGGGTCATGTTCAGATATGAGATCAGATGGGTGGGCTGGGGCCAGGCCCTGCACAATCTTGCAAGCCATATTAAATGTTTTGGTCTTTATTCTAGAAGCAATGGGGAGCCATTGAAGAGTTTTAAGTGTGATAAAGGTGTTTGACAAGATCAAATTTGCTTTATAAAAAGACCATTCTGGCTGCAGAGCTCTGTTGAGCTCCCTGCCACTGGTCCCTACCCCACAAGCCTTCCCTACCCAGTCTGGGGCCATGCAATTACTTAGTCGGTGGTGGGGACAGCCACAGTAGGTGACTGAAATCTCAGTCATGTATTTATTGACTCTTCGCTGCTGTTCATAATGAACTCTCAGCTTCCCTAGGGGGGCTGAGTAGATTTGCCACGAAGAGGAGGAAAGGGTGGGGAAACTGCAAGGGGATGGATGTGGGGCTTGGTGTTCTGTTCTCACATCTGTCTCCCTCTATTGATGCCTGCTGCCACGATGATGTATTAGAATTCAATAAGCTTTGCTTGTCTTTTCCTAGAAACGGAAGGGCTGGCAGGGGGAGAGCAGGCCCCATGCCACAGTGAAGGGGGAAGCAATTCAAATGAATCATTTTATTAACTAGCAGGGGGAATCCACGGCCAATGTGAGGTCATTGCTATGTTATTAATCCCAGTTCTTACCCAGAATGTTTAACCTTGGTGAATCTAGTGGCCGTGAGACATAAAAACCCTAAGTTTAATAAGGCAACTGGGCATCACAATCTCTTTGACTCCAGGAACAAGGATGGAAAGTCTTTTGCTTCCTCTGCTTGGGATGTTGACTCCAGGGTGGAAACAAAGTCTCAGGAAAATGAAAGGGACTGGCAATGCGCATATCGATCTTACCGCCCTCCTGCTCAGGAACGCCTGTAAGGATAATGATCTCTGCTGATGCAGGGCTTACCTTACACTTGACTTATGCCCTTAGACAGAAGACATTCGGTTCAACCAGAATTGCTCTTCCAAAGAGAAAACTCCTTTTGTTGGGAACTCTTTTGGTTGGTGTTGAGGCTGAAGATTATTTTTGGAAATACCTGCATGGATTTCCAGGGTTGTTCTGGGGAGGCGGGGAGGACAGGAGGGAAAGACAGTAAGTTATAGCACGGAGACAGCAATACAGTTGAAAGCTACTTGCTTTGTGATGTGACTCCTTCCCAAGATCCAGTGGCAAATTTCCAAGAGTTCTCAAAAATCACTAAAGGGTGGATGGGGCTTGATTTCTCATAGATACTGGAGAGGAAGCAATGCTGGGTATTGCAGGGTGAAATCCAGGCAGCATGGGTAGGCTGACTTTGGTCATGTGTCCACTTCTGGACCAATCACAATGGCTGGGAAAATGTTATGCTCTGATTGGCTTGGGCCTGAGTCACATGCACTATGGCTGGAAAAGGAGGTGGAGCCCCATCAGAGCATGTGTGCCCACCTCTGGACCAATCACAGTGGCTGGGAGAATGTAATGCTCTGATTCACTTGGGCCTGTGGCTAGAAAGGTGACTGGCTAGAAGGGGTGACTGCCTCTGATTGGCTTGGATCTATGTCACATGCACTATGGCTGGAAAAGGAGGTGGGGCCTCATAAAAGCACATGGACTGAGAACTGGGAAGGGTGCTTCACCCAGAGACAACAATTCTTTTGATTTATCTTTTCTTTTCTGTTTCTCTTCTACTTCTGTGTACTGTTTTTGTCTCCTGTTTCTTCATCCACTGTTTTTAATAGTAATCATAGCTACCCAAAACAGGGGTGTATGCATCAGGCATTAATCCTCAGAATGACCCTATGAAGAAAGGACTTACTAACTTATTTATGTATAAGCAAACTGAGACACAGAGAGGGTACACAGCTTGTCCAAAGTCATGTAGTTGGTACATGGCAAGGAGGTACCAGCAGGATTTGAAACCCAGGTTTGTGTGGCTTTCATGCCCACATTGCAGCCATGGCTGAACTGTTCCTGCTTCTCCTCCCTGCTGCTTGGGGAGAAGCACGTGTAAAACTCCCTCAGGACACAGGATCTGATTGGGTTGGCTGGAGAATTCTCCGATCCACCATGGAGAATTCCTGAGCCAACACTCCTCATTGGCCCCCTTAGTTGAACTTGGATGGCTGCCTGGGACCCAGACCCTGATCCCTGGTCCAGGCTCTTGTGGTCAGAGGGCAGCTTACATGACCCCAAAGCCAAGGGATTTGAGTGGAAGAAACTGCCTGTGCTTATTTTCTTAGGACAGTGACACAGGCTCAAGAATTCCTCAATTTGGCCCAGTTCAAGGACTGGACGACTTGATGTTTTCAGACCACAGAACATTAAAGCTGGTCTGGCACCCCCATCTTAAAACTGAGACCCAAAAGAGGGAGTCTAACACAGCAAGTTTGTGACGGGAGGTCTCTGCATGTAGACTCTAGGGTTCTTTTCGTGATAAAGAATTGGCCTCCATGGCCGGGCGCGGTGGCTCAAGCCTGTAATCCCAGCACTTTGGGAGGCCGAGACGGGCGGATCACGAGGTCAGGAGATAGAGACCATCCTGGCTAACACTGTGAAACCCCGTCTCTACTAAAAAAATACAAAAAAAAAAAAACTAGCCGGGCGAGGTGGCGGGCGCCTGTAGTCCCAGCTACTCGGGAGGCTGAGGCAGGAGAATGGCGTAAACCCGGGAGGCGGAGGTTGCAGTGAGCTCAGATCTGGCCACTGCACTCCAGCCCAGGCGACAGAGCAAGACTCCGTCTCAAAAAAAAAAAAAAAAAAAAAAAAAAAAAAAGAATTGGCCTCCAGCCCCGGACCAGTAGAGAGAATTAGAAATCCCAACCTCAAACACTTGGCAACAAAAACAAGGAGTTTGTTAACTTTCTTCTTTCCTACCTGGGCTCACTCTGTCCACTTTCTCAGAGTTTTTAAGAAAAGGCTGTTTTTAAAAAATCCAGTCTCATTCTGATGTTTTATTAATGGAGATGGCTGCTGTTTCCACAATTTTAATTAGGGCTGAATGTTACTGTATTCAAACCCCAGGGAGTGTCAAGGAAAGGGAGCCACTAAGCAAATCTAAGGATCAAATGAATAGATTAATTAAATATCACCGCGTAGGCAGCTCAAGGCATGCGGACCTGCAGCCCCTACCTCCTCCCCGACATGTGGATGAGAAGGGGAGAGAAGCCAGGCAGGAACTGGCGGTGGGCTCGCGTAGGCAAGTGGCTCAAGGCATATGTGTAAGTTTCAGTGTGACACCAGCCACCAGTTTTGTTTTGTTTTCAGCCAAGGATTTGGTTTCCGTTGTTAAAGGCAAAACAAGCATGGAAATCCCCAGCTGGGTCACTGCTTCCCCAACTTCCCGCTAAGACACAAAAAGTTGCAGCTCTTATTTCTAATGGATTCATTTTATTTAGCATTCACTTTATGCCGGTTCTGTACTCAATGCTTTATGAAAATAGACTCATGTAATCATCGCAGCAACTCTACGAGATAAGTAGTAGTATATCCCCATTTTATACAGGAGGAAATCGAGGCAGAAGGGGATGAAATAATTTGCCCAAGGTTTCATGACTGCTGGGTGGCAAAGCTACAATCCAAGCCCTGGCTTCCAGTTCAGTCCGTGTTACTAACCACTGCCTTCTCTGCTTCTTGGCATTGGTCACTGAATCTTCCACTTGTGAGTCCAGGGCTGTAAGATCCAGGCTTGATCTGTATCCTTAAGCCTCAACCTCCAGTGGGCCCCTCATGTCATCCGGCCAGCAACTGGCCCTCAGCAGGACCAGAGTCGTAAATCCAGATGAACTTCCTACCTTGTATAGTTAAGAGCTCAGTCTGGTTCTTGATCATCCACCATGGAATCCAGGTTCTTTCACTTGCTAGCTGTGTGAACCTGGGCAAGTCACGTGACTTCCCCGTGCCTTAGTTTCTTTATTTGCAAAATAGAGGCAACGATAATAATAATAAAAAAGAATAAATGAGTTACTATATGAAAATCCTTGAAACAGTATCTGGCATGTGGAAAGCACTAAGAGTTTGATTTACTATTATGGTTATTTTGTTTTATTTTTATTTATTTTTATGAGACGGAGTTTCGCTCTGTCATCGAGGCTGGAGCGCAGCGGCACGATCTTGTCTCACTGCAAACTCCACCTCCTGGGTTCAAGCGATTCTCCTGCCTCAGCGTCTCAAGTAGCTGGGATTACAGGCGTGCATCACCACATTCGGCTAATTTTTGTATTTTTAGTAGAGATGAGGTTTCGCCATGTTGGCCAAACTAGTCTCGAACTCCTGACCACAAGTGATCCACCCCCCTCGACCTCCCAAATTGCTGGGATTACACGTGTAAGCCACCATGCTCAGCCTATTATTGTTATTTTTATGATATTGTTATTACATTCTGCTTTCCAAAAGGCTTGAGATTCTTTCAGTCCCTGACCCTGACATTGATTTCTGTTTGCATGCCTGATTTGCCCCTCAAACGTGGAGCTTGAGTTACTCTTCTGGCTCTGAACTTTGCCCTCTCAACTCTGTCTTGATGTAAACTTACCCTTTTGCATCCTTGCTTCTTGGAAAGCACCTTTCCTGCTCTAGCCCAGCTCCTAACACCAAACACCTCACTGGAACAAAACACCTGTCTCCTCAGCCTCAGAATCAGCCCTGTCTGTGGCTCCAATTGCTCTTACATGGATGAGGATCTTCTGGGTACCTAAAAGGGCTCTGTTTTTCATAATCATGAGAGTGATAATGATAAAAATAAAGCAAGCTCCATTTCTAACACCACTGGCAATCAGTAAACCGACCAAGAAATATTAGCTGGAAACTTTAAAGATTCAGAAGTGATGGTGTTATGAAGTTATAAGACAACCCTGAACTTCAGGATTAAAAAATACCATTTTGGCTGGGCGCAGTGGCTCATGCCTGGAATCCCAGCACTTTGGGTGGCCGAGGCGGGCAGATCCCGAGGTCAAGAGATCGAGACCATCCTGGCCAACATGGTGAAACCCCGTCTGTACTAAAAATACAAAAATTAGCTGTACATGGTAGTATGCCTGTAGTCCCAGCTGCTTGGGAGACTGAGGCAGGAGAATCACTTGAACCTGGGAGGCGGAGGTTGCAGTGAGCTAAGATTACACCACTGCACTCCGACCTGGTGGCAGAGTGAGACTCCATCTCAAAAAACACAAACAAACAAAGTCATTTTAAACATTTTAAAGTGTACAACTCAATGGCATTAAGTGCACTCATAATGTTTTGAAATCATCATCACCATCTAGTTCTAGAACTTTTGGATCACTTCAGACAGAAACTCCATATAAATAAGTAGTCATTCCGACTCCCCCTCTTCCTAGCCCCCAACATCCTTTAACAGTTGTCTGCCTCTATGGAGTTTAAGAAATTTAAATCTACTTGCAGAAACCAACAAAAGTTTGCTAACAGAAAGAGCAGTGTGTACCAAATGCAAGAGCATAGCTTGGTGGTTAGTTTTGTGAACCTTAAAGCCAAACAACCTGGGTTTAAATCCTGGCATTTCTGCTTATTATGGTGTGACCTTGGGCAGATTAATCTACCTATCTGGGCCTCAGTCTCTACATATATTGATATGGTTTGGCTGTGTCCTCACCCAAATCTAATTGAATTGTAGTTCCCATAGTCCCAAATTATTAACCACTGCCTTCTCTACCTCTTGGCGTTGGTAAGTGACTTCTTCCCCTTGAGAGTCCAGGGCCATAAGGCCCAGGCTTGTTCTGAATCCTTAAGCCTCAACCTCCAGTAGGCCCCTTATGTCATCGGGCCAGCAATTGGCCCCCAACAACGTGTGGTAGGAGGGACCCAGTGGGAAATAATTGAATTATGGGAGCGGTTATCCCCATGTTATTCTCATAATAGTGAGTGAGTTCTCATGAGATCTGACGATTTTATAAGGGGCTTTTTCCTTTTTGGTTGGCACTTCTCCTCCCTGCCACCCTGTGAAGAAGGCGCCTTTCTTCTCCTTTGCCTTCTGCCATGATTGTAAGTTTCCTGAGGCCTTCCCAGCCAAGTGGAACTGCAAGTCAACGAAACCTTTTTTTTTGTTTAATAAATTATCCAGTCTTGGGTATTTCTTCATAGCAGTATGATAATAGACAAAACAAATATACAACAAAAAATGAGAGTTACAGAGTTCTGTCCCTCATAGGCTAGCTGGGAAGTATGTAAAGAGTTGAGAACCGCATCTGGCTGTAGTGAGTGCTATGTAAGGATTTGCTGTTGTTACAGGCATGGATAGTAAGTCCTGTGGCCTAGCTTATTGTAATTTTTTAAAGGGCAAGAACCATTTCTATCATGCCTATCTGAGAATCCCCAGCATCTAGCATGATATCTGGCATTCAGTAGGTGCCTGGTAAATGTTTGTTGAATGACTGAATAGGAGTTTAGGAAAGATGGGAGATTACTGTGGGACACGACATATTATTTGGGAAACCCTACACTCAATGTCGAAAATATTCTGCAGCTATTTGGCAAACCTTATTAAGAACCACCTGAGAGCTGGATGTTGTGTGACCCACTACAGACAGAATGGAAAACCAAGCGTGTCACCAACGAAGATATGATGAAAATGATTATAATTTATCAAAACACCCAATGTTTGTCGAGCACTTAACAGGTGCCTGGCATTGTGTTGAAAACCTTACGTGCACGAATTCATTTAATTTTATTTATGACTCAACCTATGAGACAAAACCACTAGCACAATACAATAATAGCAATGAAAAAGCTATTTTTTTAAACAGAACAAAATGTCAACAAGTGCAAATGAATCCTCTGACAATTAAGTCCATATGGGAGGTGGAGATGATGAGAATAGTTAGGTGAGGACAACCATGGACTTCTGATGAAACATCTGTATTTGTGATCCAGCCAGCCTGTTAATCATCTGGATATTTGCAGCCTGAGCTGTCAGTTGCTTTTGGTTTGCATCTTTCTTTTTCTTGTCCTTTAAAATTCACCTTCTACTCTGTTATAGAAAAGATCTTATCCCGCATGCTACCTTTTCCTGGCAATACAGGAGGATGGCAAAGAGAATGTTTGCAGATGCCTCAGCAAACCAGGTCCCTGATCCCTGAGAGTAGGTGCTCTTGTCTGTATCTTCAGTGCAGTGCTCACAGCTAGTTAATTGGATCCAGGACAGGGTTATGGAGGCAGGCGTCAAAGTACAATGACCTAAATCAAACCCAAGATTAATTAAAAAGTGTCCAAGTGGATTGAATATTTTATGACCTGAAGGCTGAAGTCAGGTCTCTTTAGAATAGAAATCAGATGAGAATGTGTCGTGGGGGTGGGGGTCAATTGGAAAGGGAAGGAAAGTAAGGGAGGAGGAGGGAGAAGAATGGGGAGAGGAGGAGTAGAGAGGAGGGACAGAAAGGGCAGGCAGGAGGGAGGAAGGGAAGAATGAGAATGAATATATGACTTCACGGAAATCAAACTATCTTCTCACTTTCATCATTAGATGTTCTCAGAGGGTGATGTACCTTTCATGGGGTTATTTTGAAAAGCTGATCTTTTCAATTATTCCGTGAGGGTAGGTAGAGTTCATTGCTGGTTCACAACTTCCCACGCAAGGACCCTGGAGCCCAGAAAGGAACAACCTCCCCCAGCCCCCGAAGCTTGCTGGGATTCAGATGCAAGCCCTGGTCTTCAACTTCATTGCAGAATTGGCAGGGAGCCAGGAGACAGAGGACATTTCCCACCTTCTGAGCAACAGGTTCCCAGAATCTCGGGAGGCATTTCTTCCAGAAAGACATTTTTTTTCCTGTTGCATTTCTCTACCAAGGAATTAGTTGGAAACGTGGATTCCTTTGGGAAACTGGGAAATTCTCTGGTCCCCCGAGTCTATCCTTGGGCTTCAGCTGTGTTATCTCTTGTCTCTGTGTCCCTGTGTCCGTATGGATGGGTCTGATCACTGCTGTGTCCATCTGTCTTTATGGGTATCTGTCCTGTGTGGCGTTGTTCTTTGCCTATCTCAATGCCTACTGTCAGCCCACCCCTCTCTTTGTCATTTCCCTCTGTATCTTCCCATGTCTCTGGCAGGTCTGCTCTGTTCATGGCCCACCCATGTTCACACCTCTTTGCTTTTCTTTCTCACTGACTTCCCTCTCTCTTCTCCTCCTTTACTCCTATTTGCTGAAGTTCATGCAGATTTTAAGCATCTTTGTGCCTTTCTTTGCCCTTCTCCTTCCTCTGACTTTTCTCCCCTCCCTTCTCCTGCTCCTGCCTCTTTCTTCTTTCCTTTCTCTCTTTCCTATTCCATTATGGATGTTGTGTTGGTGGCTCCAGTCAATTCCAATCAATACACATCACTAGATTCCCTGCTGCAAGCCAGCAGGTGAGCTGAGGGCCCCCTGGGAATACAGAGCCAGCGGGTCCCTCTCTGCACGTGGCTTTTAGTCAGTCAGGTTTTAGCAACTTGATACAAACTTTTATTTTCTAATCAGCTTCAACTTGCAGGTGGCCTTGAGTGTGGCCATTGCCAGAAGGAATGGTAAGGATGACTGAGCCACAAAGTGAGAGAGGAGGCAGGGCGCTGCTTGCCTCCATGGGCAGAGTGGGTAGGGTGCAGATGACTGTACTGGGTAGGTAGTGCCACAAAGGAGGTAGCACCTGCTCTTATCCCCCTGGGAAGTGACTCTTAGCTGTTTAGTGGCTCTGCCATTCACCCTCATGGGTACAGTCTCATCACCTGTCTGTCCTTTATAGGTTCTTTTCAGGGACTGCTCCGTTACATAATCAGTGTGCTCTGGAAGCCATAATTCCACAATTGGTGACTTCTCCGATGAAACACAAGACTGAGAAAGCCTCACGGCTCTAATTATTTTGCCAACTCTTTCTTCTGCATATCAATTTCCCTCCCCTGCACAATTCATATTCTATACATCTGGATGGCAAGGAGGATGCCTGGGGAAATTACATGGCTTTGCACATGAGATTTGTTAGAAGTTGGAGGAGAGACTATCTTATTTCACTTGATAATCTCTTATTTATGGGTTTGTTCTTTTCTTAATATTGACAAGAGTTACTATCTCCGTCTTGCTGTGACAGCTTTATCAACAACTCTGTGGCTGCATTTCCATCTTGGTGGTGGAACTGTGTTGTAATTGAATTGGCATAAATAACAGCAAAACCCACTGATTGGGAATGTCTGCAAGCCCAAAGGCCTGGATTTTACACAATCTGCCTCTTCTTGTGGGCAGTGAATTTGCTAGATATTCTAAGATCTAGAGCCTACCATTCTGTCCACTGCTGACAAGGTGGGGTTTTATCAAACTCTTTTAATTTCTCTGGGTTCAGATTCTCTAGGTAGTAGCTCCTTTTGAGGCAGCAGGTGCTGTAGGAGAAGCACAGGTTATGGAGTCACAATGACCTTGTTGACTTCCTGGCTTTGTGGATTAATTACTATGAACTTCCTCATCAGTAAGAGAAAACAAAATTTTTTAAAGAGCTATAGCGTTTTTTAAGTCTTTGCAAATGCTGTATGTGTAGCATTTCATTAATTCTCATAAACACAAACATAGTTTTATTTTCTTAACAAATCTCAGAAGGAGAAATGGATTCATGGACGTATATTCATGTGTTCACTTTGATTCAGTAATGCATACTTTTGAAATATTTTAGGATGCGTATTATAGTTCAAAACTAAAGGTTGAAAACTAAAGCTGGGAAGGACTATGAAATTTATCTTAAGTTGTGTCCGTGAAGGTAAAGAGCCAGACAGGGCGACTATAAAGGGCCATACATGTTGTGCACTTCTCAACTCCCAGGAGAGGACTCTTCACCTAAGACAGGGCTCAGCAAACTACAGCCCATGGGACAAATCCAACCTGTTCCTTTTCCTTTCCTTTTTTTTTTTTTTGAGACGGCATCTTGCTCTGTCACTCAGGCTGTAGTGCAGTGGCGCGATCTGTGCTCACTGCAACCTCCGCCTTCTGGGTTCAAGCAGTTCTCCTGCCTCAGCCTCCCAAGTAGCTGGGACTACAGGCATGTGCCACCACGCCCGGCTAATTTTTTGTGATTTTAGTGGAGACAGAGTTTCACTGTGTTAGCTAGGATGGTCTCGATCTCCTGACCTCGTGATCCCTCCACCTCAGCCTATCAAAATGCTGGGATTATAGGCCTGAGTCACTGCACTCAGCCCCAGCCTGTTTCTGTAATAAGGTTTTATTGCAACAACTTCATTCATTACTTTTTTGTCTATGATTGTTTTTATGCAGCAGAGTTGAGTAGTTGCAACAGAGATAGTATAGCCCACAAAGATGGAAATATTGACGATCTAGCTCTTTCCAGAAAAAAAGTTTGCTACTCCTGATCTAGATGACAGTTTGAACTCTCTTAAGTTGTTCAACATGGCAGCTGTGGAACCATGAGTTGAATATGTACCTAGTTGAGCTCTGAGTGACTGACTGATTTCTACCCTACAGGGTAGCTATGAGAATTAATGACATAGGAATCTCTCTTTCACAAATGTTTACACACGGGACCAAAGATTTAGGGACAAGAATGGTCACTGCAGCATTATTTCTACTGGGAAAAATCTAGAAAGAATCCAAAAGTCCATCTCTAATGGATATGACTACATAAACGAGGCTACAGTTATACAATGACAGATCATGTAGCTGTTAAAATGAATGAGGCAGACCCAAGTGTGCTGAAAGCTGTCTATAGCAATCCACACAATCATACATCTATATAATCATGTAAGCGCCATATCTACTGTATTTTGTTACTCTAAAATGCCACTTATCGCAGGAGTCACCATTATTTTGTGTGTCTATAAGAAGGGAAGAAAGTGGACGGTGTATAATGTCTTTAACTGTAAAATGCAGTGTTATTTCAATATTTTAAATTTTTAAAAAATTGCATCCTAGAATAGGTGAAAACATAGTTTGCTAGCATATTAATTTAAGAATATGGGCCGGGCACGGTGGCTCAAGCCTGTAATCCCAGCACTTTGGGAGGCCGAGACGGGCGGATCACGAGGTCAGGAGATCGAGACCATCCTGACTAACACGGTGAAACCCCGTCTCTACTAAAAAAAAAATACAAAAACTAGCCGGGCGAGGTGGCGGGCGCCTGTGGTCCCAGCTACTTGGGAGGCTGAGGCAAGAGAATGGCGTAAACCCGGAAGGCGGAGCTTGCAGTGAGCTGAGATCCGGCCACTGCACTCCAGTCCGGGCGACAGAGCGAGACTCCGCCTCAAAAAAAAAAAAAAAAAAAAAAAAAAAAAAAAAAAAAAAAAAAAAAAAAAAAAAAAAAAAAAAAAAAAAAAAGAATATGTGTATTTCTGACAATGTACAGAAAATATATATCTGTATGGATATATATTAAAGAATATAGAGATTATTGCCAAGGAATAAGTGGAATTGGGCTTGGGGATGAAGGGGAGCTTTCACTTTTTAATTTTTATGCCTCTGAATTGTTCTAAAATTTTGCAGTGGGCATGTATTTATATAATTTTTAAAACATTTTTTAAATAAAAATTACTTAGATAATAGCTATGACATGACTTAGCAAGTACCTGGCACACAGTTATCTGTCTAGAGGATATCTAGTTTCATTCTCTTCTATCCTCTCTGCTTGACCACCAAGAAGTCATTTGAAAGAAGAGAGACAAAATATTGGGAACATTTCCTAAACAAAAGAGGTATTACACATTTAAAGTGTCATTGGCTTCTTACTAAAGGTTTCTGTTCGGTCAACTTTTAAATTCTCGATATTCTGTGTTTCCCCAATGATAATTCCTTTGTTAATACAGACTATAACAAACTCTACAAATACCACACTCTGGGAGAAGGTTTTGGATTCTAAGCTCCTTTTAACAGGGTGTTGATCAGAATTTTTCCATGTGTCTTTACTGCATACAGAAAATGGAAACAAATGACTTATTAGCCATAACCACAGGAAATGCTTTATTAATATTATTTCAATATGAAAGAAACATTTACACATGGTCTTTTTTTCCCATATGCATTCTTCATACAGTGGAAGGAGAATAAGAATAGACCTGTTCAGAATAGCAAATAACCCCCAAGTCATCTGCAAAGTGAAAATTTAGCTTGGAAATTCCCCATGTTACAAACAGAATGGGAACATTTGCACAAATTGCATGCTTGCATTGCTTTTCCCTGTTTTGAATCACAAATTGGTGATTTGCCATGACATCATGCATGTAAAAAGACAAAAATTCTCATAGCTACCCTGCGTGGTAGGAAAATCCTGGTCAATTAGACTCATGTTCAAGTCCTGGCTCCCAGGCTGCCATGTTGAACCACTCCAGGAAATTCAAACTCGTCTAGGTCAAGAGTCAGAAAACTTCTTTTCTGTTTATACATGGAAAGGGGCATTTATATTAAAAGAATTGGGGTTATAGATTTCAAAGCTGTAAGAAGCTTTGGGGACCATTTAATCCAGCCCACTGCCCTGTGTAGGAATCCTGCACCACAGTCTTCGTGGCTGTGCCCACCCTTGGCCTGCACGTATATACTTCAAAGGACTCTCTGTTTAACCAAGCAATGAAAATGTAGAGCAATAATGGCCATAATAACGGTAAGCCTTGGGTGTCAGAGGAAAGGGATAGCTAATACCATCTGTACTTCCTGGAAATGGCTGACACTGTTGGCTGCTTCATCAGTTACAAGGGCTTTTAGCTGCATGTAATGTAATACTTAAATGATAATGACTAAATAAGAAAAACAGTTATCTAATATTACTAAAAAATATAGCATAAAACAATCCCAGGGCTACTTTAGTGGCTCAAGGATGTAATTAAGGAACCAGGTTTACTTCATCTTTCTACTCCACCCTTATCAGCTTGTTGGTCTTTCATACTTAAGAAGAGAGAGAGCATGCTCTTATGTCACTATCATTTTAACAAGAAGGAAAAGCCCCCAGAGAACTTCCCCTTACATGCAAAGGTCTAGAAATCGATCACATGGCTGCCTCTAGCTGCAAGGGAAGCTGGAAAGTGAATATCTTGCTTGTTTAGTCTCCATAGTGGAAAATAGGAAAAGGTGAAGGAATATTGAAAATTACTCCAACTGTGCTAGCAGTTCCTATTAATTCCTCACTTCTTTCTTTGTAACAGAACTTTTTTGTTGTTGTTTAAGAATGTGATTCAGGGTACAATGAATCATTTCCAGTCCCAAAGGATGAATTATGATTGGACTAAGAAATGTAATTCTTCTTGACAGCTTGGGAATGGGGTGCAGTTCTGTTCAATGAGATGTGAGATGTCTCTCAGAAGTCTGGAGAGTTTCTGAGTGACTTATCCTCTATCTTAGGAAGGATGCTCACTTCTTCTTTTTCAGAATTTGAACAGTTTTGTTTGAAGTTCTGATGCTTGGAGTTACTATTGCCTTGTTCAACTCTGAAAGGATAAATGTGAAGGCAGATTGCAACACAAGGAAGATGGAAAACTGGAAAGATAAAAACAGCACATATCCATCTGAACTCTGGAATTTCCTACCTCCATACCTTTTGTTATGCATTACTATTATCTTTGGTTTACAAAAAGAAAAGAAAAGAAAAGAAAAAAGTAGATCCTGAGGCAAAGAACAAATATTCCCCTTGTCAAAGTGTGCAATATTAGGGAATAGGTATGAGAGACAGAGAGAACAAAGCAGGGAAGGGGGAAAGAGTCAGTATGAGAAAACATTATTAAGTTTGCTGTTCCTTAGTGTGAGTGTCCTCCAAGAATGGATATAAACTGAATCTTGGGTCAGTGCATTACAGGAGAAAGGAGGATGATTTATTCATCAACTTCCATCTCCCATTAAGCCAAGATTTGCCTATAGTTTGTTAATTGCCTCAAATTTCTGGATTTTGCATGGATGGGTAGCAACTCAGTTCCCATACTGTCCAACAGCTTGGTGTTAACAGGGAAACCCTGGGAGGGAGATGAGAAACATGTGATGCAGGTGGAGCAATAAATTGAGGTACAATCAGATTATGCTTAATTCTGATGGAATCTCAGTGGTGGCTAGAATGAGTTGGATGATACAGTGTCTGATACAATCTACCCATTGCATCACCAGATCCTCTCTTTACTTCTACTTTTGAAAACAAGATGCCCTTATTTCTTCATTGAGAAGAAGAGTACAAGCCTGATCCAATTACAGAGTCCCTATCAAGATGGTAATTGGCAAAACTCTCTGAGATGACTCAAGGCAAGAAGGCTAGTGAAACAAGCTGAACTAGGTTAGGAGCTCATAATTCATATCCATCCTCTTCATCCTCCACTACTATGCTGGGTTTCTCTCATCCCGACCAGCACTTGAGTATGTCTGACTGAATGAGAGGAACCTGGACATTCATGCCTGAGAAGACTGAGCCCTTATTACCTTGCCCTTGTTGGGGCCACGGTTCTTGAAACTAATAGATTTCTAGGCTCACAGGCATGGAAACACCAAAAGATTCCCCAGTGAATTCTTCCTGCCCCAGCTTGGCAGTGGCATCCGTAGTCTTTTACGTACTCAGAATCAACTAACCTCATCAGTGCTGTAACTAACTCCTTTCCTTGGCTGCTGATCCAGCAGCATGAAGAAGCTAACACACTGAGAAGATCAGAAGTGGCACATAAGAAATATCTAATTTTATATATATATGTAAACATGTTGGCAAGGCTATGCAGAAAAGAGAACACTTATACACTGTTGGTGGGAATGCAAATGAGTTCAATCACTTCAGCAATTTGAAGATTTCTCAAAGAACTTAAACAGAATTACTGGCTGGGCAAGGTGGCTCACACCTGTAATCCCAGCACTTTGGGAGGCTGAGGCGGGTGGATCACAAGGTCAGGAGATCAAGAACATCCTGGTGAACATGGTGAAACCCTGTCTCTACTAAAAAAAAAGAAAAAAGAAAAAAATTAGCCAGATGTAATGGCAGGCACCTGTAGTCCCAGCTACTCGGAAGGCTGAGGCAGGAGAATGGCGTGAACCTGGGAGGCAGAGCTTGCAGTGAGCGGAGATCGCACCACTGCACTCCTGCCTGGGCAACAGAGCAAGACTCCATCTCAAAACAAAAACAAAAACAAAATAAAACCAGAATTACCATTCTACCTAGCAATCCCATTAGTGGCTGTGTACCCAAAGGAAAATAAATTGTTCTACCAAAAAGATACATGCATGTGTATGTTCATCACAGCACTATTCACAATAGCAAAGACATGGAATCAACCTATGTGCCCATTAATGTTGGACTGGATAAAGAAAACGTAGTACATTTACGCCATGGAATATTATGCAGCCATAAGAAGGAATGAAATCATGTCCTTTGCAGAAACATGGATGCAGCTGGAGGACATTATCCTAAGCAAATTAATGCAGAGGCAGAAAACAAAATATGGCATGTTCTCACTTATAAGTGGAAGGTAAACATTGGATGCTCCTGGACATAAAGATGGCAACAATAGACACTGGGGGAAGGGTGAGAGGGGGGCAAGGGCTGAGAAACTACCTATTGGGTACTATGCTCAGTATCTGAGTGATGGGACCACTCGTACCCCAAACCTTTGCACTGTGCAATGTACCCATGTAACCAATCTGCACATGTATCTCCTGAATCTAAAATAAAAATGGAAATTATAAAAAGAAGTTTCTAATACAATAGCAAATACCTATTTTTATGCCATTTTGAGTTGGATTTTATTTTTACTAGCAATCTAAAGCATCCTCACTAATATGTCAGAAGAAGTAACTGCTAAGGCTAAGATCTGACAGACTAGTAGAAATTAAAACGGACAAAGATGATGGGCAAACGTGTTTCAGGCAAAAGGGAAAACATGTACAAAAGTCTGTAATGGAATAAAAATGTGAAGCATTTGGGGAACTTAAAATGGTTCACAATGGCCAATATTAAGACTATTAAAAAAATTTCTTGTTAAATCTTTCTGTAAAATGCTACAAACATGCACAGGAGAGGTTAGTGCCTTTGAGAAACCATCATGAAAAGAAACAGTGAAAAGAAACCATCATGAAAAGAAACACTCAAAGAATGGCTGGAATTGCCTTGCCTTTGAAGAATGAAATAACATCTGCTTATATCCCCAACTGTATCTCATGCTATTGAACTAAGACTTCCTCAAGATTTTCTTATATCCTGTGGTGGCTTATGTTCATATCTACAGCTCTCATTTCCATTACTGTTAGGTGTATTTGTCTCTTGTTTTCTCTGATGTGCTCTTCACTCTTCTCTCCATCATTCAAAATATGCAACAGCCTGGCATGGTGGCTCATGCCTGTAATCTCAGCAATTTGGGAGGCCGAGGTGAGTGGATCACTTGAGGCCAGGAGCTTGAGACCAGCCTGGCCAACATGGCAAAACCTGTTCTCTACTAAAAATACAAAAATTTACTGGGCTTGGTGGTGCACATCTGTAGTCCCAGTTCTTTGGGAGGCTGAGGCATGAGAATCACTTGAACCTGGGAGGTGGAGGTTGCAGTGACCTGAGATTGTGCCACTGCACTCCAGCCTGGGTAACAGGGTGAGACTGTCTCCAAAGGGGGGAAAAAAAAAGCAGCAGGAAAGCTACTTTATTTTCTCTCTCCAAATGTCAGTCGGCCAAGTCAAGGTCTATTGAATGTATTTATTTTTGTGGGTAGAGGTAATGAAAGAGGTTAAGTTGTAGCACATACAATGGCTTAAGATGAACTAGTAGGTATTTTTATTCTAAGGTTCTTTTGCCAGACCTGCCAGGATATGGGGAGGATGGCATTGACTAACATTACTCCTCAACTTTCTGATAGTTATGATATTATCACTCACCTCCAGGAATCTCCACACATGTTCACTACCTCTCTTGCCAAGCAGCTTCCAAATTCTTCCTGCATTGTTATGCAGAGACATTCAGTTTTCCATCTATGTCTCCTGAGCCTTCCAAACATTCGGGATCATCCTTCCACAACCAGAATTGCTCCTCAAGGTGGCTTTGCTAAACAAATGCATCCCACTCCCCTAAGAATCTCAACTTTTAATTTAAGAATTGTTTTCTCTACACTTCATTTGGAAGAGAAGGTGAGAATTTTCTCAGAGGAGATGGTGATCTTGAGCTATGTCTCTTGAAGGTGAAGTTGCGGTTGACCCAAGAGAGAGGTTAAGAGAGAATATTCTTGAATGTACATTTTGGTGCATGAGAGTGGTGAATATCCATCCCCTCTGTCTCACTCCTCCTCCCTCAGAGCATCTTTTAACCTTCACCAAATCATTTGAGTCAGCGGATGAAAGCGGGAGCCCTATGGACCTAGTCTGAAAGGTTACCAGCCCAGAGGCCACCAGCCACTCTCTGTAATGAGAACACAGAGGAAAGTTCCTTCAAGCTGTGTGTGTACTCACTCTAGGATGTCAATAAAGTGAGATGCTTTGAACATTTCTTTTCACTTCTGGCCAGCTTCCTACAATGTAGAGGTTAAGTGTGCAGGCTTTGGAGCCAAGCTGCTTAAATATTGACTCGCCCCATTTAGTCACCATGGGATCTTGGGCCAGTTACTGAACTCCTCTGTGCCTAGGTTTCCTAATCAGTAACATGTGGATAATGATAACACATATGGTTGTTCTGAAGATTAAATAAGTCATGTGTATGTCAACTGCTTAGAACCATGTTTGGCACAAGCTAAGCCCTTATTAAATACTAGCTCTGGATATAAATCCTGACCTCGGCTCATTGACAATACTGGTGGCTCGTGGTATCTCATGTGTCAACCATGAAAATCGACTCCGGCTCAGGCCACTTCTTTTATGGCACAAGTTTTCATAATGGAACGTGGTTCTGATGCCATCAATTCAGTTAGTGGATATGGCTTACTCAACTCAAACATCAATTGTCTATAATGGAAATAAAACTGGGAACAAAAATGTGGCTATGAGAAGAAAAGTGACCTCACACATTGCAGAGGAACACCCAGCTGCCTTATGGAGCTGTTGCCTGGCTGCTAGGGAAATGTTCTTTTGCTTCCCTTTGGTTGCCACTAATTGTGCTGCTCATGGAAGCTTCAACATATACTGATGCCTGGGTCTTACCTCCATGAATTCTGATGCAACTGGTTTGCGTTGTAGCCTGGACTTTGGGATTTTTAAAAAGTCTCCAGGTGATTCTAATTGCAGCCAAAGTTAAGAACCACTGTTTTTTTTTTTTTTTTAATACCCACATCCAGATCACACTCCAAACAAATTAAATCAGAATCACTGTGGTTGAGGCCTGAGCATCAGCATGTTAAAGAGCTCTCCTGGAGATTTAATGTGCAGCCAGGGTTGACAGCCACCACTCTCAACGCTCATTTATTTGGATCTAATCCTAAGTGCTGTTAAGGATTTGCTCAGTGAGGTCTACGTTCACTTTTGTTTATTTTATAGCTTGCAATGACAAAATAAACACATCTACTTAAAAAAAAGAAACCTTTGTGCTTGAAATTTTTGCCAAAACCCTTCACAATTTAGGCTTTGCAAATCTGACATTCTTCAGTTCCCTGAAATAATTTTATTTATTTATGTATTTATTTATGTATGTATTTATTTATTTATTTGAGACAGGGTCTCACTCTGTCAACCAGGCTGGAGTGCAGTGGCACAATCTTGGCTCACTGCAACCTCTGCCTCCCCTGAAACCATTGTATGTATTTATAATATGATTTTTAATAATGTGAGATTTCTTAAGATCACAAAGCTTATGTTGGTAAGAGTGGACTGCTGTACTTTTTTTTTTTTTCCCAGAATTTACTGTTTTCCTAGCAAAATTATTCCTGGAATTGCATTTGAAGAACCACGCTTCTTTAACTCTTTACTTACATTTTTTTGCTTGGCCAGGCCGGAGAAGGGAGGGTCCTGATTAGTTTAAGTCATTTAGCTTATCCTGTCCTTATGCGTCTAGGGATTCGTTCTAAGATAAGTGCACAGACACTTTCTGGCCAATGAAAATTGAACTCAAGTTCAACTGTTGGGGAAGAGAATCTTTTATCTCAGTGTGATGTGAAGCTGAGAAGGTGTGAGATCTGGGACTGTTGAAAGACAACAGTCTGTGGGAGAGTGAAACTACACACACAGGAGGACTGGAGAGTTGTTGTTCATCCCATCTTGATGACTTGGAAAAATTCTGGAACCAACAAGTTCAGATAGTTCTCCAATTTTTCTCTTACCTGAGTCAATGAATTCTTCTGTAAAAGCCATGTCAATTTGAACTGGAGCTTTTACTTAATTACTATGAAGAGTCTAACAGAGCAGAACAGAGGAGAGCATTTAAATTGTAATTTGAGCTTTTCAAACTAATTTCTTGCCTACTTCTTCATGTGGTCCTTGCAGCAAAGAGTCAGTGTGGCAGAGCCCTGCACAGTATGCTTCCTGAGGACAGGACATGAGGATGCTTTGGTCCATGTCCTCCTCACCTGGCAGGCACTCAGTTCATAACTGTTGAGAGGATGAGTGAACTCATTTTTATGATATGAATTCAGCCTTTCTCAGGACTTTATCTTTATGATTCACAAGCCATTCTGTGAATCGATCTGCCATTTCCTGCTATTTCTGGGCCTTTGCCTGAGTTATTCCTTCCACCTAGAATACTTTCTCTGCTTCCTCTGCCTCCCATATTCTCATCCCTTCTAAAAACCCAGGATAAATGCATCTCCTTTATGAAGCTTACTTTGATTTCCACCGGTCTGATAGAATGGCTTTTCTCCCTCTCTAAACTCCTGTGGGGAAGGAGATAAAGACTCAGACAGACCTGGGTTAGAATCTCTCCCTTGTGTCACTTCCATGCTGTGTGACCTTGGGCAAGTCATTTAACTACTCTAAGCCCAACTATACAATGTTGGGATAAAAAATACTCCCAACTTCATACGCACATTGTGGAGAACAGATGAAATACAGAGTACAAATTTTCTGTGGGTTGTAGCACAAAGAAGACAGCAATTCTAAGAGGTACTACTGTTAGCGCTGTTTCACAGGTGAGGCATTCTGTGATTAAATAACCCATGCCTAAGGTCAAAGGACTCTTCATTCACTTGTTCCTTTACAAGTCAGTATTTACTGAGCCCCTACTATGTGCCAAGCACTGTGGGTGCTAGGAGACAGTGGTGAACAAGACAGATGAAATTCCTGCACTCATATTCATGAGGGAAAGTGGTTCTGACATAAAGAGATAAGAGATAATGTGTGATGAATGTTACAAGGGGGAAGTTTAGGCTATAATGGGGAGGGAATATCAAGATGTTGGAACTTGGCTACAAGACTTCTCTGAGTTATGATAATTAAATTGATATGAGAAGAACATGAGCCTTCTTCGCCCTGTCACATAGAAGTCAGGTTTGGCCAGGTGTGATGGCTCATGCCTGTAACTCCAGGACTTTGGAAGGCTGAGGCAGAAGAATTTCTTGTGCCCAGGAGTTCAAGAGCAGCCTGGGCAACATAGCGAGACCCCCGTCTCTACAAAAATAAAAATGAAAACATCAGCCTGGAGTGGTGGTGCACATATGTTGTCTTAACTACTTGGGATGCCGAGGTGGGAGGTTCATTTGAGCCTAGGAATTTGAGGCTGCAGTGAGCTAAGATCACCCTACTGCACTCTAGCATGGAGACATCTGGGGCCTCTGACTTGGGCAGCCTGGCACCCTCTCTTTGCAGATCTCCAGGGGCATGTAGCCCCCTTCCCACCAAGCTGGAGACCAGGGGAAGAGGGTGATTTTCTTCATGACTCTGGCTGGTCTATCCTAACCCTCCTTATCAGCACTGCCAGTCATTCCATCATTCTCCTTCATGTGCCTCTCCTCTCCAGCCAGACTTCCGATGATATTTCATTGTTCTCTGAAATTACCTCCATGAAATTTTAAATAAAAATGAGAAATGAGCTCTTACAGCTTCTACATTGGCTCCATGCGATTTTTCCTTCCCTTCCCCCCGCCCACAATCAACAAAGTAAACACAGCCCCTGCTCACAGACCAGTTTTCCTCAGAGGCTTTTGATAGAGGATGTGAGATGGAGGCTTGCACGCAGGCAGCACACAGACTGTTGGCAGACAACAGTTAAAACTCTGGGAATTTTGCATTGAAATCCATATTTCTGACTTCTGAAAAAAGATCAGAAATGGCAGCACCATTCCCTCATCTCCTCATGGCAATATTTGGCTTTAGCTGAGGAGCAGCTGTCTTCTGTAGATGAGGAATGCAATCTGCCATTCACCACAGACCCCACTCCTCCCTATTGATCCCCA
Source organism: Colobus angolensis palliatus (assembly GCF_000951035.1). NCBI lineage: Eukaryota > Metazoa > Chordata > Mammalia > Primates > Cercopithecidae > Colobus > Colobus angolensis. Next base: position 1,137,966 of record NW_012123154.1, read on the forward strand.
GCCCAGTCTGCTTAAGTCATTTTCTAAGCTTGCTTGGTCTCGGAAGGCACTCAAGCTTGCACTGAATTTTAATTTGGATTTAAAGTGGATCTGGCACATTGTAAGTGGTGGATTGAGTAGCTATTATTAATAGTAGTAATGGTAATAATATTCAAAGAGTACAGTTCCAAGGCTGGATAAACAGGATATAGGACTTTTTTGCACGCAGTTGCATAAGAATAGTGATAACCAAGCATTCATAACAACACCCTCCCTCCTTTCTAATCAGCACTCCTACATTAGAACGTTTCTTAGTAAATTGCACAAAATTCCTATCCATAATAGAAACAGTGCATGTTGCAGCTAGGTGATTATTATTATTTACTATCACCACGTAATTACACATAATTTCAATAATTGCCCAAACACAGACTACATGAATAAATATTCCTTAGGAAAACACAAATTAATGAAAAGAGAATCAAAGCTGGCAGTGAGATGTGTAAGATCCTGAGGGCACTTTCTCTTTTAAGTGAGGCCAAAGTGACAAACACAGAGGGGATCACCGGGAATACGGGCTTGCCAGGCGCTTGGATCTTCTTGGGAATGGATTCAGGGCAGTGAGTATCACTGGCTCGGTCTGTAGCAATTTCTTTGTCCATCAATGACAAAGAATAATAGTTTAGCTGATCTGAATTTGCATTCTACTAAACTGGTGAGTGTCTTTCTGTTCCAGTGATCTTTCTTTCTTTCCTTTCTTCATTCATTCAACAGTGATTGAGTAGCTGTCATGTACTGTGGACATTGTCCTGGGTGCTAGTGATACTGCAGGGTGCAAGACAGCCATGGAAAGTGACTTGTTGGAGTTTACGGTGTAGCATCCTCCACTTGGCTCTTGAGTATGCAATCCCGTCTGTTATTCCGCATGTACTTGCTCGTCACCTACTATATGCCAGAGGGATCCAGATGTTGAGTAGTCTGCAGTAATCAAACCAGATAAAGTCTTCCTCTCTTGGAGTTCACATAATAGAGGGAGAAAACTCATAAATACAGAATTAAAGCAAAAGAATTACAGCCAGTAACAAGTGCTCTGATGAAAACCTGGGTTTGGGATTGGGTGCCATGGTTCACGCCTGTAATCCCAGCACTTTGGGAGGCCAAGGCAGGTGGATTACCTGACGTCAGGAGTTTGAGACTAGCCCAGCCAACATGGTGAAACCCTATCTCTACCAAAAATACAAAAGTTAGCTGGGCATGGTGGCATGCACCTGTAATCCCAGCTACTCAGGAGGCTGAGGCAGGAGAATCACTTGAACCTGGGAGGTGGAGGTTGCAGTGAGCCAAGATTGTGCCACTGCACTCCAGCCTTGGTGACAGAGTGAGCAAGATTCTGTCTCAAAAAAAAAAAAAAAAAAATGAAAACCTCGGTTTAAATCCAAGCTTTGCCACTGTTACATGTTCTTGAACAGTTCACTGCTTTATATCTCAGAGTCTTAGTTTTCTCATCTGTAACGTGGGGGCAAAGACAGCACCTGCATCTCAGATTGAAGAAAGGAGTAAATGAAATATTGCATATAAAATACTTAAACAATACCCAACACATTAGGCACTCAGTAAATATATATTTTTAAAGGAGTGAGAGATCTGCATTGTACTGGTGCTTCCAAGATCAACTCAAGGCTTACCTCCTCTGTGAAGCATTTGGTTGCCTCCCCCACTTCCTTCATGTCCCCCACTACACACAGTGCTTTCACTCTTCTAGAACCAAACTGAGTACTGCTGATTTATTTTACCTGCTAATTATCTGTCTCGCCAAACCTGACTAAGCTCCTTTAACTCTTTTGCAACCCCACTCTCATGCACCTAACACCCTACTGAGCCCTTGGTAGGCACTCAATACAGGTTTATTGATTGACAACGTGTACCTGAGTTGGTTTCCTTTGTCTTGATGCCTAGTCATCTTCTGTAGATAAGGTGAAGGGGAGATGTGTGTGTTGTGGTGTTGGGATCAAATTAGGAACCTCCTCACTCCTACAGTGAGGTTGGCACTCATGTGAGTAAGGCTATTAAGACTATAGTCCCCAGATTTACAAAGGCTGAATGCAGTAGATAACTCCCTCCTTTCTTGCATGAAGGAGAAATAAAGGATAATCGCAGGGCTTTCTTCAGCTCCATTTGTGTGTGTGAGGAGCGTTACACTGGCAGTAATTACAGAAAGGAAAGGAAATGGAATAAGTACCAAAGGAAGAATTAGTTGTACTCGACCTAATTAAAGTCCTGTAGAAAGAATTCTTCTCTTATTTGCAAAGGTGATCTAACATAACCTTGAAGCCATTGTATTAACCACTGTACTTTTCATTTTAAGGGGAATAAATGGCAGAAAGATCACTTGGGAAAGGCAACCTTTCACTCACCTTTCAGAAATTAAATGACCTTGATTTCTGAGCCACTTCCTCTCAATGAAATTAAATTGCGTTGAACCTGGTCAGTTAACAAGGGGAAGTCAATCAAGCCAGAGGAGGCGTTCACCCAACTGATTTTCTAGCAGAAGGACTTTGGGAAGCTTTTGGAAAAGGAAAAAAACAAACAGAGAGGTGAGAGGCTTGGACCTTTTAGTCAAAGTGGGCTGAATTTGATTTTTTGCTTTGTTTGAACACACACACACACACACAGAGAGAGAGAGAGAGAGAGAGAGAAGAGAAAGAAGACATAGTTGCTCCAGCAGTCTGGATATAACAGCCACCACTATGATAATGATCAATAGTGTATTCCTGATTGTACTAAGCCCTTTGTACAGGTTATCTCATTCGTTCTTACAACCATTCATACAAGCTGCTATTGTTCTCCCCATTTTGCATATAAGAAAATTGAGGCTCACAGATGTCAAGTACTGGCTGACATCACATATCTTAACCAAATGGCAGAGCTGGAGCCAGAATCCAAGTTTGCCAGATTCTGAAAACACTGTGGTATATTTTCAACCAAATTGGGTGGGTGCTTACCCACAGTCTCATTCATCACAATTCTACAAATCTTTTGTTCCAACTAGACTATGTCACTGATAGGAATGTTTTTCTCAGGATGCCGGTGGCCCTTTGATCAATGTGGGAGGTGCCTTTGTGGCATATAGGGTTATGGTTTCATAATGGTGAAACTTTTGTAACTTGCACTTAGTGGCTGTTCATTATGACTATTGTTCAGTATAAATTGGTAGGTGCATGAGAAATGCCGTAGGTAAGGTCTTAACAGATAATGTGACTTTAGTCCTCATGGACTGATAATAGATTTTCCATCCAAATACGGGGAATGGAGCTACCAGTTGAGATAACTAAGGAGAGAAAAAGTATAGTGTAGTCATTATGAGTGCACACCTTGGGTTCTGATTGCCTGAGCAATCCTGGGATGTACCACTTTGTAGTTTTGCAACTTTGAGTAAATTATGTGAACTCTCTGTGACTCTATTTCTTCATTTTCAGAATGGAGAGGATTACAGTACCTACCGTATAAGTGTGTTGTGAAGACTAAATGACAGAATTATATGATTAGCATACAGTAAGTGCCTAGTGAATGTTAGTTCTTAAGATACAAAATTTGGTCCCTGGTCATCAAAAAGCCTGAGCTTCTGGAAGAAGACAGAAGTGGTCAGTTCCCTGGAAGCTGGTTACCAAGAGAGACTTGTTCAGAGATGAACTAGGTTTGAACTGATGGAGGAAAAGGAAACTAAGAAATGGAAGGGTCCATAGGATTTGCTACATTCTCAGCCAATGTCTCAGCTAGGTGTCCAGGGACAGAGCCCTTGCTAGGTAAACCTAGGTAAGACAGAGGGGGTGAATGCAACTTAGGAGAATCCCTCCATATTTTCATCCTTCAGTCCATTTATTCTTCTATCTTTCTGTTCCTCTGTCCTTCCACTTTTCTATTCATCCATCCACCCATCCTTTCCTCCTAGAGTCTGCCATCCTTCTAGACTTCCACTTATGCTTCTATCCTTCTGTATTTCTGTCCCTTTTGTAATTTTATCTGTTCACCCATCCATACCTTGTAATCACCTTTTCTTTTATCGTTGGTATCTCTTAGTGGTGAAAAAGGCAGAATGTGGACATGGAAAGTCTGGACTCAAATCCTATGTCATTTATTACTTGTGTGGCCTTGGGCAAATGTTTTAACTTCTTCAAACTCCAGTTTCCCCATTTATAAATTGGGACTATCTCCTGAAGGCAAAGGAGAATCACTGGAGAGTTCTGAGCAAGAGAGTAACACAATTGTATTTGTGCTTCACACCCCCCACCCTGGCTACTTTCATTTTTTTAATACAAACAATCCCATAGCATTTATTCCCATCTTGTAATAACATAAGGGTAATCAAAACAATATGAATAAATGTTCATATTGGGACGAAGGACGTCTAAGAACAAACTGTATCTTTCTCAACAATTTCTCACTTCATTGATCATTTCTAGTTGGAGACACTTTGTAGCAGAGTAATATTATCTGCTTTTAGTATGATCCGACCTAGTTGTTTTCTTGACTTTGTTTTAGAATGAATCTCTTCTGCATCATCTAACACAAGGTTCATATACTTATCAAAGCCAATGATACAGCCTTCTATCCGCATATTCACTTGCTTATACAGCCACACCTGAATCTGCGATCTATTTTGTAAGTATCTGGAGATGAGGTTGAAGGGCTGTACCATAATCCTCTGCACTTTCTGGCCCTGGCCATGGTACGCCATGGTGGAATTGTACAAAGAGCACATCCACATGCTGACTCTGAGAGCAACTTCTGGAATGTTTTCCTCCCATTTTCTCTGTCTGCTGTGGAGACGACAGAGTGAAAGGGGCAAGACCAACAAAAGGAAGGTCCGTTGGAAGGTGTTGCAAATAAATGAGGCAAAAGATGATGTGAACATGAACCAAGTCATGAGAGCTGTCACCTATCGTGTGCTTAGGAGGTGTCAGGTTCAGTGCTACATGCTTTGCCTAAGTCATTTCACTGAATCCTCCTAACGACCCTAAGAGTTAGATACTACTTTGTTATGTCCATTTCACAGATGGGGAGAAGGAGGCTTAGAGAGTTTAAGGAACTTGCTAAGATCATGCAACTGCTAAGTAGCTGAGCTTGGAATCAACCACAGATCATTTGACTCTGACATGCACCCTGCAACTCTAGGCTGCTCCCTGCGCAAGGATGCTGAGGATGTCCTTGTGAGGTTGTGGAATATGGACCATTTGCAAGAGGTGCTGCTGATATCAAAGGAGTAAGAGGACTTGACCCCAACTGATTGTGGGAAGCATGAATACTGGTAAATTGACTCTCTGTGAGGGGATGGGAAGTGGGGAAGCCTTGGTTTGTAGTGTTTTCCAATTTAAATGGTATGAGTACTTCCTCCATGACTGATTTCAAGTTACTAACATGATTTTACCAAATGGGAGTTGGGAAGAGACAGTGGGAAGTACAGAAGAGCTGAGGATGACTCGGGAGTCTACAGCTTGTGGCTGAGTACAGGTAGGTGTGGTTAACAGTTACAGGGACTTTCTGATTTCCCTTGGTCAGACGCAGCTTTAAGAATTCCCTGAAAACTGGAAAACTGTTTCCCCAGAAAATTTCTTATTGTCACAAAATTCTGAAAACACTTCAAGGTTTTCATGGTTATATCAGAGCCCTTATGCTTCATAAAAAAAATCCTATGATATTTAATAAGTAAGTCAACAATAAGGATACATTTAGCTCATACATCTGCAGCTTGGCTGGGGATTGGCTGATCAAGCTAGGTTAGTTGCAGGGGCTCCACTCCAGGTGTCGGTCATTCTCTGCCTGGGATCAGCAGGCTAGCTGAAGCTTGGGCACACAGCAATGGCAGAAACACAAGATGGTAAATGGAAATATTCAAGGCCTCTTAAGCCCAGCCCGTGACTCTGGGTTTGGACGTGTGACTTCCTTTGGCTAATGGAATTAGGTGAAAGCAGCATGGTACAGAAACACAAGATAGTAAGTGGAAACATTCAAGGCTTATAGGTGGTACCATGCTGCTTCCACCTAATTCCATTAGCTAAGGGAAATCACATGTTCAAACCTGAAGTCAAAAGGTGGGGAAATCCATTCTGTCCTTTTAGTGAAAAGGACTGAAAGTCACATGGCAAAGAACACGGATGCAAGGAGGTGTGGGGGAAAGGGAGGCCAGTGAAACAATCTCTCCCAGGGATGTCTGTCCAGCTGAGCAGAACATACCCTTTCTCTGAGGGAAATAGTCAGGCCTCACGATTTTCAGCCCAAGTTTTGCCTTTAACCTTTACCCAACATCTTTTGATCCTTTACCTTGGTGAGGACCTACAGGCTTGGGCCTCCTTCCTTTCCTCCTCTGCAATTGGGAAGACTGGCTTTGTCCCACCATTTAGAGACCCAAGCATTACATCATCTCTCCTTTGCCACTTTGACAAGCCAAGCGACTTTCTCCCTACCAGTGTTTTGAGAAAGCAAGCAAACCCTTCAAAAAGGTGCTGCAAATGCAACTTTCCCTGATACGTCTTCAAATTAGTGCCTTTTTTATTTTTACAAGTAGGACTTATTTATACCACACACGACAACAACAAAAAAGAAGATAATTAGACATACACACTGCAATCAAGCATACTGGGTTCGTTGGCATCATTAAACTTAATTACTTTCACTTGTTATTCCTGGGGCCATAATATCAGTATTAAATGCCAATGGAATCTGCAGTATGTTTGATTTAGCTAAAACAAGGACTTGGTAATTTACTGCCTCTTTGAGAGATTTTTATCAAAGTGAGGAATATGCTGAGTACCTCCACTTGTTTCTCATGGGGACTGCTGCAAAACTCCTTTGCTGAAAGACTGGAGTGTTGGCTTTATGCAACCTGTCTCGGTGCTCTGAGAGAGGCTCTTCTTAAGATTCCTGCCTGTCTCCGGGAAGAATTAACAAGTGCTAACCACAGGCACTAAGCCCTTACATTGGGCATATCTTCCTTAATCCTCATAATTACTTCATTTTTGCAGAAAAGGAAACTGAGGTTCCCAGAGGTTAAGTAACTTGCCTGAGATCACATAGCATGTAAGAGGCAGGTCCAGGATTTTTGCCAATGGAGAAGTTTTCTGAGTCCAGCATGGGTGCTATCCCTCTGTTTGCAGTTCACCAAATCTTGGTGTTACCTTCTCCTTTCTACCTTTCTTTCATTTCTTCTTAATTCGTCTTATGAACGAACTCTCTCAACCTCAAATTCTGATAAGAGCCAAGATTCATTAATGTTTTCATTGTGCCTGCCATTGTACTGGGGTTCTAAATAATTCATCTCACAAAATGCTCCCAATAACCCTATGCTATAGCACATGTTCATTATATGTGGTTGTTATTATTACTATGATTACATATTGACATATCTAAGTGTCATCCAGCCTGGGCAACAGAGCGAGACTCCACCTCAATATGTGTGTGTGTGTGTGTGTGTGTGTGTGTGTGTGTGTGTGTGTGACTGATGTTAGCACCTGTGTCAGGCAGTTAGGAGTGTGTTCCTCTGCAGGTAATAGCTGATCACAGCAGTTTCGCCCAATCCTTATTTGCTTATTTATTTATTTATTTTCTTATATCATGTCAAATCTAGAGTGGCAGCATGAGCTTTTATGGCTGTTTATGATGATGTTATAAACGCAGGTTCCTTCCATTTTCAGCTCAGTCATCTTCAGAAGTTGGCTTTTATTTTTATGGTTGCAAAAAGGCTGCTTCACCTCCAGTCATTGCATGTGTCTTCAAGAGAGGAAAAAGGAGAAAGGTGGAGGACAGGAGGCAAACTCCTCTTCTGTACTGTTATTCATACAGGGTCTCCCTCCCTGAAGTCTATTACCAACATCTGACTGCACAGAAGTGCCTCATGGCCACTCATTGCTCAAGGGAGTCTGGGAAGGACATTTTATTTCAGCTGCATACGTGAGTGCCATGAACAAAAAGAAGGCTCTTATGGTAAAGAAAAGAGGAGAATGAATATGGCAGAGAGAACTAGCTTTGTCTGGCAGAGCATCTGTGGGGGACCACATCAACAAGCCTTGCTAATTGAAGACAGGTCAAAGGATTTGAGGTATTTCCCCTTGAAAAGCTTTATTTCACTTTGTATTATTTCCTTTAACACCCACACAACCTTTTGAGGAAATTGGTCCACTTTCATTCTTAGACGCTCTCAAAAAACATTTCCCCAGCCAGTTTCAGCCAGAATGAGGAGCAGGAAGAGGTAGGGGCTGTCTCTGCCCGGGAAAGAACCTGAACAGGATTTATGTCTTCTCCCCAGCTAACAGGGATGGCAGGCTGGGGAGAGCCATTTGGACTGGGAATTGGGATGGAGGATGGGTGGAGATTTAATTATGCAATTATCTAGGCTTGGAGTCAAACCTCTCAACATGCTCCTAATTAATTGATCAGATGCACCACCTGCCGACCCCCTCTCCTCTGCAGGCTCCCAGAATGCACCAGGATGGAGGAGGTAGCACAGAGTCTGCTCCTGCTTGGGGAATTGGGGAGTTCCCCATTAAGTGAGTGTGCAGTCAATTAACATATGAGCCCTGGGACCCTCTGAGCATGCCCAGTAATGATCAATTAGAGCTAGTAGATGAGGGCTGTGAGGAAGAGGGAGTTGTCTTAGCTTATTGATTATGTGTGTTAGAAGGGCAGTGGGTAGACAGTGGTAATTTCCAATAGCCATTTCCAGCACAGATAAATTCTGTGTTCCAGGGAGGAATGGAGTAGGAAAACAACAGTAGCAAGTGTCCTGTCCTGCCAGCTCAATAGTGATAACTGACATGTGACTGTGAGGATTTTTTTAATTTTTAAAGAATGTTTAATTATAAGCATTATGTACAATAATAATGTGCCGTTGCATTTCATGAGTGATTGCCGCGAATGGGACACTGTGCTCTGCTTACATATCTCACCGATGCTGACAGTAGCTTATAAGAAAGTTAATACCCTGTAGTTCAGGTAAGGCTTGGAAAGATGAAGGGATTTGCTCAAGTCACACAACTAGGAAGTAGAGGAGCAAGAATTTGAACTTAGTTTTGTCTGGATCCAGAGCCTGTCCCTTTAAACACTAATCATTCTATCCACAACTCATATCATTTTAGGAAAATTGGATAATGCTAAAATGTATAAAGAAAGTAATCATCCATAATCCCAATGCTGAGGGACAGTGTGTACAAGATATACTAATCTTTACCTCCCACGATCTTCTTAGCTTCCAGACCCATGTTCATTTCCTTTCATCCACCTCACTGCCTTTCACTTTTACCAGAGCTGTTTAAACCAAGGGTAAATAGCTGACTCATGATGGGCCAGTTACATCTGTCTCTCTCCAATTTAAAATAGGGTGACAGAGACTGAGTCAGTTGGGTGGGGGAAGGTAGGGTTGCTGAACTGCAAAGGAGCACGACCCTTTGAGAGGGGTCCCAATGTGGAGTTGCCAGTGGAGTTTCCATGATAGATATTGTGTAAGTGGATGTGTGAGCAAGGAAGCTGGTCTGCAAGGAGAGGAAGAGGAAGCAGGTAGGATGAGAGGCAGATTTAACAGAACATGTGGTTCTGAAAAAGAGTGAAGTGAGAGAACACCCAAAAGATTATAGGTCCTTGAGATCAGCTTGTGCTGTCCACAACTGTGTCCATAGAACCAATCCTCTTTTCATTCAAGCTTCCTTGAGTGAGTTTCTCTTCTTGGTAACCAAATGATCCCTGATCAAAGTACAACTACTGCTAACATACTGGAATGTCTTATTCTAGGCTTTCTTCCTTCTCCCCTCTTCCCTTCCTTCCATTCTTATTCATAATCTTGCATGCAGAGAGCTGAATCTCTCACACTGCCCATCACAGCACACCATCACCGTTGGTCTACTCAGTGCCTTCTCATTTTATTTATCTCTACCCCATTCACTCCCAGTCCCTATTCCTAAACCCCTTCCCCATAGGCATCCACTCAAATGTTTTTGATGTATATCCCTAATGCATGTTTACTTGTAAAATATGCAGTGCTGTTTTCTACATGTATGTGATTTTGATATGCTTAAATGGTGGCATGTGATCAGTATCATTCATTTCCTTCCTTTTTTTGTAATTAACACTATATTTTAAAGTTCTATTTTACTTTTTTTTTAACTTGATACTATGAAGACAGGTAGGATGGCTGGTTTCCTATTTTGATGTGGTTTAGCCAAAAAGAACAAAAGCCCCTTACTCAAGCTGTAGCTTACCTAACTTTCATCAGCAACAAAAGACCCAAGAAGCTATTAACCACAAGTTCCTGCTTTCTGGGCCTAGGGACTTCCCTGGGGCCCTGGATGTGCAGTTAGACTTAAACTTCAACTTGTAATTACCCCACCCTCATTTTAATGATAAAACTCACATGAAGGGGTGGAGATGTAAAATGCTAATGTCACATGTGGTGTACGAGGAAGCATGTAAAGCCACTGTGCCGGTGCTAGAGAAAGCCTCCTATGTATGCCCTGACAAAACCTTTCCCTATAGAAACAGAAAGGCCCTATAAAACTCACCCATATACTACCCTTGGGGAAAAACTCACCTTTTCCCTTTTGCAGTGCTGACTCCCCTTGTGCACAAGCTAAAATAAAGCTTATCTTTCTCTTTGCTGCTCTGTCTGGTGACCTCCCTTGATTTCTATCCTGGAAGATTACAAGGACCCAGGATGCTGATAACACTATATAATGAGAAGAAATTTTGTTTATTTCAAGTCCAGATACCTAGCTTTCCAACACATACACCTTTCTTTTAGAAACTCGTATTGGAGAATAGCTTTAAAAATACCCAACATTGTGAGGTAGTCTTTTCCTTGAGCCATAAAAGAGACTTCTCTTAACTTTTGCCAGTTTTACTGAAGAAGATGATGGATTGAATTGACAGGATTCTGAGTCTGAGACTGAATTCTCCTTTGCTCTGCTGCTCAGATGGAGAACTGGCTATTTGGTGGGGATTTTAGGAGTTAAGTGACATGGCAGAGTTTACCCAAGTATAGGAGTTCAGAGACAAGATGGGTAGATACATTATTATGACTCTTGATTGAAATAATAGAAACCTAAATGAAGTTAACTTAACAACAACAACAAAAAAGACATTTACTGACTCATGTACCTTGATAGTCCATGGTGGAACAAGTGTCAAGAGTGGTGGCATCCAAGGCTGAAAATGAACTGAAAGGGAACTGGGTACCTGTTTCTCTCCATCTCTTGGCTCTACTTTCTCTGTGTTGATCGCATTCTACAGTTAATTCCCTGTAAAGAGAAGCAGGAAAGACCATGGGAAGCTTCAGGCTTATACTCTGTCTCCTTAGCAACCCCAGCAAACAGAGAGCACTTCCTTTCCAATTCCAGCCACAGCCTCAAATTTGTTTCGATTAAGTTGGGGTGGATCCCATGCCTTTCACTGAACCAGTCAGTATCATGGGCTTGCCTACGCCTGGGTCGTGTGAATAGGCCTGGCTCCATCTGAGCATGTGGAGAGAGAGTGAAAAGGATACAAGGGTTCCATTACAAGGTAAAGATGGAATGGATGATGGACAGGCAACACCCAATAGACCTACACCAGCAGGGGCCAAGGGCAATGCAAGAAAGTCCTTCAAGTGTCCATCTAGGGAGTGAGGAGAATAGAGACAAGAAGTAACAGGCCCAAGCAGGTAAGCAGGGGGACCTCAACGTCTATTAGTTACCATCCAGTATTGAGCCTGCCTGGGGAGTCCAAAGCCATCTTAAAGGTCAGGGTAAAAAGGAACTAGAAACTAGAGAATAAAGTGCAGTCTTTAGGATCAAACAGTGCTGGATTCCAATCCCAATACCACTGCTTCCTCGCCATTGGACTCAGGAAATCTCCTTTATCTTGAAAGCTTCATTTTCCCCAATTGTAAAGTGGAGATTTCTATGTAAATACAAAACAGAGGTATAGAAACATGTAGTGCCTGGACCACATGGACCCTCATGGTGATTTGCCTTTCCAATCACACCATTTATCACAATGTGTCAAAACTGTATATTTATACATGTATGCCCCTCATTCTATTGTGAGTACTTTAAGAGCTATAGATAATTTATCTCTGTCCTGTTCATACTTAAAACATAGTACATGTTCAAGAAATATTAATTAGATCAATGAATTTTGTTCATTGGAGGTCTGGCTCAGCATGAATTCAATGAGTGGCTAATGATGGAAATGACCCAGAGAATACAGTTCCTTGAGAAATTCCATCTTAATCTTGACCAGAGTGTCATATCTTCACGGTAATCCAAATCTAAATCCTACCCTAAATACACCTAAATACTGAGTCCCTGAGGGCATTAACCAGTCCTTGAGGTGTACATACAGAAAGGTCAGCTAATAGTGAAACCAGGGAGGGTGTAGATGTGAGTAACAGCATAAGCGGTATTTTATGAGCACACATATAGAGAGGAGGACTCTTTGTAAATTTAGCATGGCAAGATTTTAATAAATGAGGCCACTGGGATGTGTGGGCTTTATATATCATGCCCCGTATTTATATTCCTGTCAACTTTCTTTGCTGAAGCAATGTATTTATTACAGTCCATTTCACCTTTTCTCACGAGATAGATGCTGTATCATGTCAAACAAAAATAAGGGAGGTGGGGGTGGGTCTGAAATAATGAAAAGGCTAGCAGAATATTTGGAGCAGAGGGCATGGAGGTGATTTGTGCTTTGCAAAACAATTCTCCTATTTTGCTCGAGCAAGTGAAAAAAAATGTGAGGCTGGGAGTCCCGCTCTGTGTTGCTAGAAAAGTCACCTCAACCCCCACCTTCCAGTGTGGACCCAGAAAATGAGGGTGTAGTTTAATGTGTCAACTTGACCACGTTAAGGAATATCCAGAGAACTAGTAGAACATTATTTCTGGGTGTGTCTGTGAGGTTACATTTGAATCAGTAGACAGAGTAAAGGAGATCACCCTTATTAATGTGGATGGGCTTTATCCCATCTGTGGAGGGCCTAAGAAAACAAACAGGTAGAATAAACGCAAATTCATTCTCTCTTTTTGAGCTGGGGATCCATCTTCTTTTGCTTTTGGACATCAGAGCCTTTGGTCCACAGGTTTTCAGACTCCAAGACTTACACCACCAGGCTCCCAGGTTCTCAGGCCTTTGAACTTAGGCTGAATTATACTCCCAGTTTGCCTGTTTCTCCAGTTTGCAGATGGCAGGTCGTGGAACTTAGTGGACTCCATGACTGTGTGAACCAATCCCATAATAAATTCTTTCTTATGTTATCTGTCTATAAAATACATATTTATTATATATCCATTGGTTCTGTTTCTCTGGAGAGTCCTGACTAATGCACCCTCTGATAAGCTGAGAAAGTTAAGGGTGCTCTCACTCACCCTTAATATAAGCACTCACATGCTTACAACATTTTGCACCCAATTTCAGGACATTCCTGAAGAGCCTCACTGGTCCAGCTTGAATCAGACGATTGTCCTCCATACAATCAACAGTGGCCAATGGACAAAGTCAAATTATAACTTGGTTTATCTGATTACAGCCATATTAAGATGGTGGTGATTGGAGTGATGGTGGAAAAGTTTTTAGGATTAAAGGAAAGGGCTTTTGCTGGGAGGATAATACCCTAGGCATCAAATGTAAAGTGGTTTTGGTCAATGTCCTTCTTCATCTATTACTCTCTCTCTTTTCCTGGCTCTTAAAAATGTCTTCTTATCATGGTTTCCAACGTGTGTTGTGATTTGACCTCCCCATCAACTTCTGTACCAATACAGATATGCCTGCCCCACTTCTCAATTTGTTCTCTTAAGTTCTAAATGACCTGCAGGTCCCTAGACTTGTCATTGTCTCTCATGCCTCTGGGCCTTCGTACTTACTGTCTCCCAGCCAGAAACACATTTCTTCCTGTCTTTACCTGCTGATTCTCAAAATAGCTAATGATTGTCTCATTCAGAAAGCTTTCCCTGACTTTCCTCTCCCATCTCTACTTTCTCTACCAAGCTAGCTCTCTCTCTCTCACACACACACACACACACAAACACACAGGCTCACTGTACCTCCTTTGCATTGCAATTGCCTGTCTGCTTGTCTGTCCTTCCTATTAGACTGTGAGCTTTTTGAGGTCAAAAACTGTCTTATGTCTCTGTATCTTCAACACCTAACCCAGTACTCAACACTAAGAGCTCAGCAATTGTGAGATGAAGGAAGGGTCTCCAGAGCAGAGCCCTTCACAGATCATAGGGGAAGGTTTGAAATGAGAATTCAGAAGTATGCACCTAATGATGCAGGAATTATGGCCTTGTAATATTTAGCGGAAAATTTTCAACAAGAGCTTCTTTGGTTTCTAATTAGGGGAATTATGTTAATGAACCACCTTGCAAAATCCCTGATAATCATGTTCCAAATTTACCCCACTGGGTCTCATTTAGATGTAAAGGGTAACAGAAAACACTCTGGTAATGAAGATAATTTCTGGCCTCAGTTAGCACGTGCTGCCCTTATTGCACCCTGAGGATCTCCTATCAGCTGGACACAAAGAGCCAAGTCAGCAAACCGCAGCTGTGGGGCTTTTCCAAGTTCACTGTTACCTTCCATTGCACATTGGCTAAGTCTTCCCACTCAGCCTCACTATGTATTTAGCGATCATCTTTACGGTACTGACATTAAAGTCAAATATTGATTCTTTGACTCCATCTCGACAAATGTTCACTGAATGATCCTAGTGTCTGGGAAGATAGGAATAGAGTCGTATAGAGGTGTCAGACATGGGCTTTGGCCTGCAAGGAGTTGACACATGAAATATTAGCCAGAAATGAATGATGATAGGTACTGATGTTCAAATTTATTTATTCATTCTGTCTGTCTGTCATGTAGGAGGCATCTATGTTAATCTGTTTCATTTTAGTAAAATGCTGTTATTGTCTCCCAACCACGGTTGCTTAATTCACAGTGGGTATTGTACTTTCTCAGGAAGTGATGAAGAAGGCCAGTCTCTCTCTCCAGATGTGGCATTGTAAGATGTATAACTCAGGAGCTGTCACATTGAGAAAGAGGTGACAGATAAAAAGAAGCTGAGATGAAGATAGAGGGAGAGTCTATCCTAGTTCTTCTTGTTCTTGAGGCCAGAATATCTCTGCCCCTTATGAGGTCTGATTGTTAACCATGTTTTAGGGACTACATGAAGCAATAAATTGCCTAACTTTGTTCAAGGTGGTGATCATTTTTTCCTACTATTTTTTTTTTTTTTTTTTTGCTTTTATATACCTCTGAGTTTTAGCTGTCTACATGGCTGCTCAATATAAAGTTCATATTTCTTTTCTTTTTTGTGGGGGGAGAAGTCTCACTCTGTCATTCAGGCTGGAGTGCAGTGGTGTGATCTTGGCTCACTGCAACCTCTGCTTCCCAGATTCAAGCGATTCTCCTGCCTCAGCCTCCTGAGTAGCTGGGATTATAGGTGCGCGCCACTGCACCCAGCTAATTTTCTTTTTTTTGTATTTGTTTTTAATACAGATAGAGTTTCATTGTGTTGGCAAGGCTGGTCTTGAACTCCTGACTTCAGGTAATCCATCTGTGTCAGCCTTGCAAACTGCTGGGATTACAGGCATGAGCCATTGCACCTGGCCATGTTTATATTTCTCACCTATCCCCTTACAGCTGGGTAACTGTATAAGTTCTGGCCAATGAGATGTAAGCAGAAAGCTATATGTAATTTCTGAGTTGTATTCTTGAACAAAAGGAGTGGCCCTTCCTCTGATCATTTTTTCTCCCTTTCTGCTGACAGAAATGTTGATATGGTTATAAACTATTAGGTTGGTGCAAAAGCAATTGTCATTTTGCCATTGCTTATATGACAAAAACTGCAATTACTTTTGCACCAACCTAATACCTTGCATCATAAAGATGAGGGTAGCACACCCAAGGGGTGGTGAAACAAAAAGCTCAAAAAAATCTGGGTCCCTAACATCACGGAACTACTTTTTCAGTCCAAGAATGCTTACACCAAGACCATTACATGCCAGAGGAAAAAACTTCTATTTTGTTAAGCTTCTGTTGCTGTGGGTACTGGTATAGCAGCAGAAATTATAATCTAAATAATATAGTGAGTTTCTGTCACTTGCAACCCCAAAAGTCCTGAGTAATTTCATGATTTATTGAGTATGAGTACTTACTTCATAACAGGTTCTGGGGGATACAGTAAGAAGAAAAGCAACACAGCCCCTGCTCTCATGGTGGTTACAATTTAGCAAGAATATAAGTGTGTGTGTGTGTGTGTGTGTGTGCATATATATATATATAGAGAGAGAGAGATGGGTTTTTTTTGTTTTTTTTTTTGAGATGAAGTCTTGTTCTGTCACCCAGGCTATAGTGTAGTGGCACAATCTCAGCTCACTGCAACCTCCGCCTCTTGGGTTCAAGCGATTGTCCTGCCTCAGCCTCCCAAGTAGCTGAGACTACAGGTGCACACCCCACACCCGGCTGATTTTTATATTTTTAATACAGGCAGGGTATCACCATGTTGACCAGGTTGGTCTCAAACTCCTGACATCAGGTGATCCACCCACCTCAGGCTCCCAAAGTGCTTGGATTATAGGTGTGAGCCACAGAGCCTGGCAGAATATATGCATATTAATTAATTACAAAAAGCTTTGTAATTATAATTGTGATAAATGTGATGAAGGAGTGAGTGCTCTGAGAACAAATATTGGAAGAAGCTGACTAACGCTGGACATAAAAAAGTTTCTTTAAGTGAGAAGGCATTTGTTAAGCAAAGACAGTGGGGTGGGAGAGGAAACAGCCTATTGTAAAAGGCCTCAAGAAGAGAAAGAGTTTCTTCAACTTCACGGCAGTTGAAGGAACAAAATCAAGGCATAAATATAAGGCTGGTGAGGGAGGGAAGAAAGTGGCCCAAGGTGATGTTGGAGGAGTTGGCAGAGTCCAGATGATGCAGGGCCACTTAAACCAATGTTAGGTTTGGGCTTTATCATAAGAGCAGTGGGAAGCCATGGGAGGATACTGGACATGATCAGATGTACATTTTTAAAATGTGACTCCAAATGTGGGGAAAAAAATAAATGGTGGGGGAGTTGTCAAGAGAGGATGTGGGGAAAACGGGGGATGCTGTGGCAGTGGCTCTGTCAAGAGATGGTCGTGCCTTAGATTATGGTGGAAGTGGGGTACCTTAGCCTGAAAGGCTCAGAATTTTTTAGCCGTCAAATCCAAAGCTGAGCCTTTAATCCTTCTATATTTGTCGTTGTCTGCCCCAACCCCGACCCCCACCCCAGCATCCACTCGCTCCTCCCTTGCCCACCCCTGCTATCAACAGCTTCAGCTCCCTGACCGAGCCAAGAGTCTCCAGGAAGCTGGACCCACTCCTAGTACAAGAAGCAAATCTGATTGGTCTGTGCCTGTCATCACTCCCCAATCAAAAAATGGTTCCCAAGGAGCATGTGACCCCAATGTAGCCAATAGGATATTATGGGAAATCTGCAAAGGACTTATGGGAAAAGCTTAGGGCTCCTAAAGGTGAGAGGAAGTGATTTTTCTTATCCCCCCAAGATGTCTGTTATCTGAAAGTAAAGTAACACCAAACTGAGGATGACACCAGCCATAAGGATGACTGAGGGGAGAACCAAAAAGAACATGGGTCCTTCATAGCATTGCTGAGTGGATAAACCACCCACAGCCCCAGCCCACTTTCACTGGGACAAACTGTAGATGAGATGACCCGTTTCCCAGTTGTTGAAGACAGTTCAAGTTCGGAATTATGTTAGCCACAGCTGAAGTAGTCATAATTGACACGTTCCCAAACACACACCAAGACAAACAACTGGGCACCCCTGGGGCTTTTCTTGGCCAAAGACCTGGATTCTTGCACCCAGGGCATTCATTTTGCCTGCTCAGCTTGTCTGGAGGGGAGATGAAATAGAGAAAAAAGCTAAGAAAGATACAGACTTGATAAATATTTTGTCTCTTTCTTCTTCCTCTACAGAAGCCTTGGATTTTCTCAGGGTCGCAGAATGCTTGGAGCTGAGCTGTGTTCAGAGACTTCTGGATAGTTAGTCAATCTCAGTACTCCAACCTCTTGGGGATTCCCTTGTGGATCATTTGTGTATTATTAATTTAACAACTTTTTTTGAGCATCCTTATGGGAAGTACAAATACATAGTCCTCCTGCTCATGTGTTTTGTTTCCTTACCCACAGCAGGCATCACTAATCAATCCTTCTCTAAGTCATGAGGATCCAGACTTAGTACTTTCAACCCCTCCTCCAGGCATTACCAATTGATCTGAGTTGAGTTTGGTGAAATCAACATGGCCCCCTTGACTACTACATGCCTCACCTTGTGCAAAGCACTTGCTTTAGTTTCCTGTGATTTCTGTAACAAATTGCCACAAACTGGGTGACTTAAAACAATGGAAATTTATTTTCTCACAGTGCTGGAGGCTAGAAGTCTGAAATGAAAATATCAGCAGGGCTTCATTCCCTCTGGAGGTCCAGGAGTGAAATCATTCTTTGTTTCTTTCTGCTTATGGTATTTGCTGGCATTCCTTGACTTGTGACTACATTACATGATGTCCTCTTCTGTGTCTCTCTCCTCTGTGTCTACCTTATAAGGATACATGTGATTGTATTTAGAGCCCACCCAGATATTCCAGGATTAACTTTTCCTCTAAAGATCCTTAACTTCATCATATATTTTGCACATATGAAAAATTACCTCATTACATATGAGGTAATACCCACAGATTCTGGGGATTAGGACATAAACATATCTTTTGGGGAGCCACTGTTCAGCCATTATAGCACTAGTGATAAAAAGGTGAGTAAGAAATGACCTGTTTGTAGGTTGGGTGTGGTAACTCATGCCTGTAATCCCAGCACTTCGGGAGGTCGAGGCGGGCAGATCACGAGGTCGGGAGAATGAGACCATCATGGCTAACACAGTGAAACCCCATCTCTACTGAAAATACAAAAAAAAAAAAAATTAGCCGGGCATGGTGGTAAGTGCCTGTAGTCGCAGCCTACTTGTGTAGGCTGAAGCAGGAGAATGGCGTGAACCCAGGAGGCAGAGTTTGCAGTGAGCCGAGATCGTGCCACTGCACTCCAGCCTGGGCGACAGAGCCAGACTCTGTCTCAAAAAAAAAAAAAAAAAGGAAATGATTTTTAAGAGTTTGTGGACTGATGGGCAACTGGCAACCACAAGACTGTGCTAAGAAAGAGGAAGGAAAAAGTAATGTGGAAGCACCAAGGTACAACACCTATCCTAGCCTTGGTGGCTGGCAGGTGGTCATGGAAGGCTTCCTGAAAGAGTCAACAGCTTTGTTATAGTAGTTTACCCCTCATGTTGTTTGCATATTTATAAAGCTTAGTATTCTCTATCTCTCTCTCTCTCTTTTTTTTTTTTTTTTTGAAACAGAATTTCGCTCCTGTTGTCCAGGCTGGAATGCAGTGGCATAATCTCAGCTCAGTGCAAGCTCCGCCTTCCAGGTTCAAGCAATTCTCCTGCGTCAGCCTCCCAAGTAGCTGGGATTACAGGTGCCCACCACCACACCTGGCTAATTTTTGTATTTTTAGTAGAGATGGGGTTTCACCTCACTGGTCAGGCTGGTCTTGAACTCCTGACCTTAGGTGATCCACCCGCCTTAGCCTCCCAAAATGCTGGGATTACAGGCATGAGCCACTGAGCCTGGCCTATAAAGCTTAGTATTCTCTAAGCAGCCAATGAACATTTGACTTCCACTGTTGTGATTTGAAGATAATGTCTTAGTCCTTGGGGGCCATGATAATAATACCATAGAGTTTGTGGCTTATGAACAAATGAAATTTATTTCTCACAGTTCTCTGGAGGCTAGGAATTCCAACCTCCAGAATTGGGAAGATCAAGGCACCAGCAGATTTGGTGTCTGGTAAGGGCCTGCTTTCTGGTTCATAGATGAAGATCCTCTCATTGTAACCTCACATGACAGAAGAGGCAAGGGAGCTCTCTAGGGCGTCTTTTATAAGGGCACTAATCTTATTCAGTCATAGTTTTAAAAAACGTGATTCCAGATGTCAATAAAGATTGGATTGGGGGAGAGGGGTCAAGAGAGTTTGAGGGGAAAACAGAAGAGGTTATGGCTCTGCCCTTATGACTTAATCCCCTCCCAAAAGCCCTACATACTAATACCGTCTCCTTGGGGGTTAGGATTTCAACGTAAGAATTTTGGGGGGACATAAACATTCATACTATACAAGATATTATAGCAGCACTTAATAAGCAAATATAAATATACTCCCCTCTCACAATTAAAGGAGTAGGCTAGTTAGTGAGGCCGAGGGAATATGCATGCTATTCAGAAATGCTGAGCTTTGCAGAAGGCAGCTGAAGTCCTTGTTATAAACCCTTTCTGACCTGAGTTCCAAGTGCCTGGCTCTGTTTCTGCATAGCTCTCTAAGCATCATTCCCTGCATAGAGGCTTGCTGCTGCCTGCCTTGGTCCAAGTGCTATGGACTTGACCTCAGCTCACTCATCACCCACAGAACATGTGGAGCAAGCAAAGGCAGAGGTGAGGTCTACACACCCTCAAAGATGTAGGAAAAAGATGAATTGGAAGAGACCAAGAGAAAGTGACTCAAAAGAGAAGAGGCGGTGAAAGGTGATAAAGCAATGGAAAGGAAGAAACAAAAGAGAACTGGCATTTGATGGAAAGTTGCAAAGAGAAGTCTTGAATACTGTGGCCTCATTTGTCTCTTAGAGATGCCTACTTGAGAAGATATATCAATCAAGACTCTTTGGGAAATAAAACAATCCCTTTTCAAACTGGGTGAAGCAGAAGGGAGAATTTATTGGCCCCTGTAAATGAATGAAAGGTCTAAGTTTTCCCTTCAGGCCTGCCTAGATTCAGGGATCTAAATAATGTCATTTAGATGTAAATCTCGTCCTTCCCTTCCTCTCTGGGATAAGATTTTTTAATGTGTTGCTTTATACTGGTGGGCTTCTGCAGATCCAAATTTATAATCTCCCAGTTTAGCAACCTCAATCAGAAGAAAAGCATTTCTTGCCCAGTATTTCAATCAAAAGCCTCCAGTCTGAAACTTGTTGGTCCAGTATGGGTTATGTGCCCAGATCTGAAACTTGAGGATGTCATGGGGATGTAGTATTGCCCTTGATCATATCTGGAGAAAGTGGATGTCAGTTAAAAGTGAAGCTCTCTTCTTTATACCTCCCTCCATCCCCAAACCATCTAAAAGTGGGAGAACTATGGTTCTTCAAGGAAAAAATAAAGGACTATTTATTGCCAGGAAGGGAAAGAGGTACCAGTAATGCAAACAAGCAAACAAACAAAAAAACGGTATCTAAACAAAAAGCAACAATAATTGCTAATATTACTCTAAATCCAATTGTAACCATTATATTTGACTTCTCAGGTATTATTTCACTAAATACTCAGAATAACGAAATGAAATAGACATAAATTGTGCCCATTTTATAGATGGGGAAATTGAGGCTAAGTGAAATGAAATTGTTTTCAAGGTCACATGGATTTATATCCATATCAGCCTGACCTCAGGGCTTGTGTTCCTCCAGAGCACACCTCCTCTCTTGCCAATGACTTACATCTTCTATCTTTCTGTGCCTCGGTGTCCTCACTTGTAAAATGGACATCATAGTACCTTTCTCATTAGGTTATAGTGAATATTAAATGGTAATATTTAATGAATAAACATTAACTATTCCTACTGGTGGTGGCTGGGCTCCTGACTGTGCCCCCCTGGGAAGCTATTCAGGGAAGCCAGTCTGATAAAGCACCCCCAATTGTGTCTCACCCTGGGGGTTCCCACAAGCAACAGGGGATGGCTCTTGCAGGCAGATTCCAGGTCTTGTCCTTTACAAGGCTTCCATTATTAAAGGATTCCGTGGAAGCGATCAGCTCATGGAATTCTGAGAACTCCACCTCTCTGTTCTAAAAGACCCACTGTCCAACTCAGAGGGGGACCACTTGGACACTAAGGAAGGCCAAAGAAGCAAGCAGGCCCCCAGTTATTCAGGGAAGTACTGGATTCCATTCCTATTCTCCCAGTCTTCTCTTCCTTCTCCTCCTCCTTGCCCACCAGGGAAGCAGCTGGCTGTGCTAGAGATTGGTGTATTCTCTTTGCATCTGGCAAGCTGAAGCAGCATACTGATGATGGCCTCCAAATGTGAAATAGATGGGAACTGTTTTGCACTTCAATGGAATAACAGGTGTTATTTCTACTTGGATGGTGGAGGATGGAGCTGACACTTCTCTTCTTTTGATATGCAGGGGAGGTGCCTGTGACATTGGTGATTTCTGGGCACTGTTGTGCCCCTACTGTTTGCCTTGCACTTTATTTATGACATCTCATCTAATCCTCTCTCCGTACAACTCGCTGGGAAAGATATGGTTACCCCTAAGTTTATAGATGAAGAACTCAAGGTGCTGCAGAGAGGTGATACATCAGAGCAGAGACTTCAGCACAGATGTATCTGAGGCCACGAACTTGGTGTTCTCCATCTCTCCACCTGGGCTTTGAGAAGCCATCCTGAAAGAGGGGACATTTGGCTTTCTGAGAGCCTCAACTCTGGAGCTAGACCAGAGTTTGGCAAACTCTATCTGTAATTGGCCAGATAGTAAATATTTTAGGTTTTGTGGGCCATAGGGTCTCTATTCCAACTACTCAGCTCTGCTGTTGCAGCATGAAAGTAGCCAAAGATGTTAAGTCAACACATGGTCGTGGCAGTGTTTCAATAAACTTCATTTACGAAAACAGTCAGCCAGCTGGTATGCAATAATTAGTTGATCCCTGAAGTAAATCAGGGATCCCTGAGTTTGACTCCTGCCTTCTCCAATTACCAGCTATGTGACCTTATTTAACTCCCCTGGTGCTCAGTTTTCTTATCTGTAAAATGGGAATCATAATATCTCATAATACTGTTATAATTGTACTATCCCATGATATGATTGTGAGAATTAAATGATTTAATGCTTGAAGAGTCAGTGCTTATAACAGTGTCTGCGACAGTGCCAGTTGGCGTGATGAGTAGCATAATCAGCATCCTTTCCAGCATCATTGAAAGCGCCTGGAGCTGTAAGATGGGGATAATGGTAAAACCTACTTCACAGAATTGTTGTGAGAAAGAAGTTAGAAAATGTATGCACAGTGCCAACCTGCCAACCCCCACAGGTGACTCCCCATTCTTATCAGCTTGCCTCTTCTAAATACTTCTACAAGCCTCCTCCTGGTAAAAAGAAGAGGAGAAAAAACCCAGTCATACTCCCTTAGGCTGTCCAAGTTTTCAGTTGGGCAGTCACTGAGAAGAAATTCAGGACTGCATAGAAGAGACGCCTTAAGCCTCAAGTTCAGGGAAGACAGTCTCCTGGTGGTTTGGAGGGGCTTCCTATAGGAGTTGGGCTTAGGGGCCTCAGAGAGTACTGCAGTGACCATTTCTTATGGAGACAGTCACCATTAACTGAATCTGATTACAGCAGACAGGAAGGAAGCTTTGCCAGCCTGCACTGACCTACCCCAGAAGGAACCATTCCTGCTCCTTACTACAAATCCTCTCCTGGTTTTCCAGCAGATGACATATCCCCTGTGTGACATACCCCCACCCCAGCATCCACTCGCTCCTCCCTTGCCCATCCCTGCTTTCAGCAGCTTTCACTCCCGGACCCAGCCAAGAGTCTCCAGGAAGCTGGACCCACCCCCAGTACAAGCAGCAAATCTGATTGGTCTGTGCCTGTTCTCACTCCCCAATCAAAAAATGGTTCCCAAGGAGCATGTGACCCCAATGTAGCCAATAGGCTGTATGGGAAAT
The DNA here is from genome assembly GCF_000951035.1 of Colobus angolensis palliatus. Taxonomy (NCBI): domain Eukaryota; kingdom Metazoa; phylum Chordata; class Mammalia; order Primates; family Cercopithecidae; genus Colobus; species Colobus angolensis. Next base: position 1,161,767 of record NW_012123154.1, read on the forward strand.
AACATTTTAAGGAGTTAGTTAACATCACTGTAGGTTAGAAATATTCTAGATACACCCAGGTGTATGACTTCCTACTAGCCAGGCTCCTCGGAGTTTGATGGAAGAAGGCAGGTAGAAAGTGAATTTAGAGTTCTCTGTGACTGGCAGATGTCTGCACAGGAGTCTAAACCACAATGGAGGAGGGAGATTCCAGGCAGAGGCGGAACTTGGGCTCTAGAACCAGAGATCGGAGTTCAAGTCCTGGCTCAGCTGCTGGCCCTCTCTCTGGGAGACTTGGGGCAGCTCATTCCATTAGCACATCAGTTTCCTCACCTGCAATATATACAGTCAAGCAGGGCTCTGGGAGAGAGAACATGGAAGACCCCAGCAAGGTACCTGCCACATAGAATGCTGCCATCATGATGAAGAAGATTGCTGGACCTGAAGGTGTGGGTCGGATGAACCTGAGTTTGGATTTCTTTTGAGCTTGGGCCTGCCACTCAACCCACCTGAACCTCATAACCCTCATCTGTAAAATAGGTACAATATTGAAGATAGTAAGATATCTAAGGTGCTTACTTCAAAATCTGGCACATTGTAAGTAAAATTTATAAATGACAGTCATTGTTATTTTTATTATTATTATGGCTGGAACTGAGGAGGCCTTGGATGTAACCAGAGTGAATGGTCAGACGCGAGTCATCTAAGAAGAGGGAAATGTCCCTACCTTAGATGTGACTGACAGGTGTGGGTGGACCATTGACCCAGGAGCAGGAGACTGGAGCTGTGCTCCGTGTGCCTGATTTTCAGCCCAGGCTGTGAGTGTGACCATGTGGTTTGAGTCTGACCCTTGGCTTTTGGAACCTCCCTTCTTAGAAAGGCTTGTGAGGATATGGCAGAGGCCAGCCCATTAGGCTGCTTCTGCTGGAATTAGGAGTCTCTCTTGGGCTCAGACAAGAGAAATAGTGTTGTGGCATGTTGGCATTAGGGCTGGGGTTGGAGTTTAGCTTTTGTGTTGCATGGGCTTCCCTGTGACTCTGTTTTCTTCCTCTGTTTAAAAGCAGTGGTGCTTTCTGGGTGTGGTGGATCATGTCTGTAATCCCAGCACTTTGGGAGCCCAATTGTTCGAGTCCAGGAGTTGGAGACCAGCCTGGGCAAGATGGCGAAACCCCATCTTTACGAAAATAAAATGAAAGTTAACTAGGCATGGCATTGTGCGCCTATGATCCCAGTTACTTGGGAGGCTGAGGTGGGAGCATCACCTGAGCCCTGGAGGTTGAGGCTGTAGTGAGCCAAGACTTTGCCACTGCACTCCAGCCAGGGTGACAGAGTGAGACCCTGTCTCAAAAACCAAAACAAAGCAATGGTGCCAGTACCTATTTGGTAAAGACTTTTGCTAGCACTTACCTTATGCCAGGCACTGTTGCAAAAGCTTTAAACATACTAAATCATTTAATTCTTCAAATAGTCCTAGGAAATAGGAAATATTATAACTTCCACGTATTAGTTTCCAGTGAGAGGTAAAACAAATTACCACAAACTTGGTGGCTTAAAATTACAGGGACCAGAGGTCTGAACTCCAGGACTGTGCTCCCTCCAGAGGCTCCAGGCCAGAATCCCTTATATGCCTCTTCTGTCTTCTGGTGGCTGCTGGCATCCCTTGGCTTACGGCTGCATCACTCCAGTCTCTGCTTCAATGATCGCCATGCCTCCTCCTCTTCGCTCTGTGTCTGTGTCAAATATTTCTCTGCCCCTCTCTTGGAAGGACACTGATGGTGGCCTTTAGGGCTCACTCAGGTAATCCATGATAATCTCCTCATCTCAAGATCCTTAATTTAGCCACATCTGCAGAAACTTTACTATAGGAGATACAAACCATGAAGTGATCGAGGCAGGTCTTCATCAAGGTGTTTTTTGTTTGTTTGTTTGTTTTTGCCAGGGTTGAGGATGTACCCGGGAAAATAATACAAATCACAAAAGCATCTGTGACCTGTGTTTTTTCCAAAGGGGGGCTTTGGGAACTTCAGCCTTTCAAAGGGAAAGAGCAAGCCAGAGGGTAAAAAGGGAGGGAGGCAGTGAGGCAAAGGGTTACATTCTGGAGATGCACTGATTAGCCTCAGTGAATCTACATTTTACATGTGCAAGAGAGTGGAGGAAAAAGTCAATTACGCATTGTCTCACATTCAGTAAGTCTACATCTTATATTAGACAAGGTAAATATGTGAAAAGAGAGAGGAGAGGAAGTCAGGCTATGACACAGAGTTGTGAAATCACGGCTGTTTGGGAACAAAAGGAAGGCAGTTTTTGTGTGACTCAATTCCCAGACTTAACTTTCCCTTTGGCACAGTGAGTTTGGGGTCCTGGGATTCTATTTTGTTTCACAGAGGCAATATTCAAAGATTCTAGGGACGAGATCCTACTGCCTTTGGGAACCACCACTCAAGCCCCACCTCCCTGTTTTACAGATCACATGGAAAGTGGGTGGCAGAGGGACCCCGTTCAGAGTCTGCGCCCTTAACCACCATACTCTGTTGCTTCCTCTGGGTTGCCGCTGATGGGTGGTTTTAAGGATTTCATGAGGCAGTGCAGGGAAAGCACAAAGAATGATGAGAAGAAGGCCGGGAGAGCCAGGGTTGAACAAGGGTCTGGGATGAGGCTCAGAGATGCTTGTTGTGCGCAGTGACCTGGTAATGAAGAAAGGAGTGCTTTTGAGGCTTTGCCAGGAAATCCCCATGGTCAAGTCCAAGCCACAGCTACATGATGTACACTGCTGATGTGCACTTCCTTGCTCTCTGGCACCGTCGGAGCAAATAGATTTTGACTCTTCAGAACACCAAAGCAGCAAAGTCGCAAGATGTAACTCACGCCTTCTCCTGACATCTTGCCCTGGTTGGTCCCTGCTCTGGTCTCTGGGTCTTCTCAGCCTTTGACTAAGAGGAAATGACTTCAGTCATAGGTGCTAATGTATGTAAATGAGCCTGGTGCCTTGGCACAGGAAATCCCTTTTGCCCTCTTAATCCATTTCACCGTATGCTCTGCAGCCTCTGTGACCTAGTGTCCTTAGCAGAGAGCAGTGTCCTTTTTGATGTGATTTTGTGGCAATATCTGTGATGAGTAAGATGCATCCTGGGCAGCCTCGGGCTTCCTGAGGTCACACGCAAACCAGAGACTTTGGGGTCCTGGTCCTCTAGGCCAGATGTTTTTCTCCCATTAATGCATAATATATCAGAAGAGGGATTTTCTGTTCCTGCTCACTCCCAAATGCCGCCCCTCCACCTCCCAGGGAAGATGATGTGCTCCATACCAATAGGGGCAGCAGATTCACACCTGGGATGTGGAGCTCCGTGAGCCTGACATTTGGGAATATCTGAAACCGTAACGACTCTCTGGGCCTCACTGACTCCTGCAAACAATGGGTGTGAGCAGACAGACTGAAGTGGCACTGAGCTAGCCGGGGAGTACAGCTGTTCGAATAAAAGGGCCCACCTCAGCCCCAGCGAACATCCACTGGCCTAAATAAGAACATAGAACACTCAGTTATAGATTGTACGCCAACATGTTGCTGCCCAAGTATGGATCCCCCCTCCACTGGTCAATGCGAATGTGTGTCTCCCCTCAGTTATTTTATAGGGAATGTATGGGTGGGAGCATTTTATTTACAGAATTGATTATGTTGGACATTGTTGGATATGTCCTTAAAACCAACAGACACACTTTTGTTTTGTTTTTTTGTTTTTTTGTTTTTTTTTTTTGAGATTTTTTGACGGAGTCTCACTCTGTTGCCCAGGCTGGAGTGCCATGGCATGATCTCAGCTCACTGCCACTTCCACCTCCCAGGTTCAAGTGATCTCCTGCCTCAGCCTCCCGAGTAGCTGGGATTACAGGCCTCCACCACCATGCTTGGCTAATTTTTATATTTTTAAGTAGAGACAGGGTTTCACCATGTTGGCCAGGCTGGTCTCGAACTCCTGCCCGCCTTGGCCTCCCAAAGTGCCAGGATTACAGGCGTGAGCCACCGGCACCCGGCCAGATTTTTTTAAAATAAATTTTATTATGTATATTTAAAGTATAGTGGAAAGTAAACTCTCACTAAGTGATAGGTGTGTATAAAGGAGAAGAGCCTACATAGGCACTCTCTTCTGTGTACATATCATAAGAGCTGAGGGGAGGCTGTGGGTTCTTGGAGCTGCTTATGAATCACAGCGCGGGCATTTTCATCCAAGCAATTACTTGCTGTGCTCTCTTGCTTGTTGAAGATGACTGCTGGTGTGTCCTGTGAGGCACTGGGTATGCAATGCACGTCCTGGCTTCAGAATAGCCCCACCTCAATTAATAAGAAGACAGCTTACCAGGACTCTAGATGAATAGGAATGGTAGGCTTCAGCTAGGAAGCCTTTGCGCCTTTGCACTTTTTGTCTACATCTTAGCTTCTAGACTTAGACCTGGATGATGGTAACAGGGACTCAGAATGGTGGCTGGGCCCTGCAGGACCCTCACACATCACAGTGAGGTGAAAGGCGATGTGATACAGTGTCAAGAACACAGGCCCTGGGTTCAGACTCAGGTGGGTTTAAATCCTAGTTCAGCCACTTACCAGCTGGGTGTACTTCAGCACCTCTGCCTCGCAGAAGGAAAGAGAGCATCAGAGAAGTTAAGATACTGTTCTAAAGTCACACAGCTAGCAAGCCAAGCAGTTTAATTGATCCTCAGGACTGTCTGACTCCAAAGCTCAGCCTCTTGCTCCTATATCAGGCTGTCTGTTCCTGAGGTTCTATTAAAACTATGGTTTTAAGAGCCAGGCGTGCGTGCAGTGATCTCTGTGACTCAGGGGACTGAGGCGAGAGGATGGCTTGAGGTCAGAAGTTTGAGACCAACCTGGGTAATATGACAAGAAACTTTTTTTTTTTTAATTAGCCAGGTATGGTGCCCCGTGTCTGTAGTCCCAGCTATTCAGGAGGCTGAGACCAGAGGATCACTTGAGCCCAGGAATTTGAGGCTGCAATGAGCTGTGGTCGTACCACTGTACTCCAGCCTGAACCACAGAGCAAGACACGGTTCTAAAAAATAAAATAAAAAATATCCGATCTGGCATGGTGGCTCACGCCTGTAATCCCAGCACTTAGGAAGGCCGAGGTGGGCAGATAACCTGAGGTCAGGAGTTTGAGACCAGACTGGCCAACATGGTGAAACCCCGTCTCTACTGAAAACACAAAAATTAGCCAGGAGTCATGGGCATGCCTGTAGTCGCAGCTACTCGGGAGGCTGAGGCAGAATTGCTTGAACCTGGGAGGCAGAGGTTGCAGTGAGTGGAGACTGCCCTACTACACTCCAGCCTGGGCGACAGAGTGAGATTCCATCTATATATATATACCCACTGTTGTTTTAAAATGTAAACTTTTTTATTATTATTCAGGTATGGTGAGGCCAAGAGAACAGGAATGACCACCATTGAAAAGATAGTTTGTTACCCCCAGTTCCCAAGAGGAGGGGCTGCTTCGTTCTATATGAGGAAGCTGCCTGGTTGTCAGGAGACAGCAGGAGCGGGAGGAAAAGAGGGGCAGGAGGCTTTATTGTGGTTTCTGCAGAAAGGAATGTGTGAGGCAGAGTAAGAGGGTTTGGGATTGGCTGATTTTATAATTTCTAGCAGACTCTGGGGTGTAGAGGCTATCCCAGGTTGTCTGGTACCTGGCTCTAGGGGTATTAGGAGAGAGAAAAATTGGCCTGGGGCATAAGAGCTTGGGAAAGAAGGTGTCTGAGGGGTATCGTCTCTGGGTTGGTTGGTTTGCATAGGAAAGGCATGCCTGCAGGGAGATAGTTTGCTATCTCTAGGAATTAGCTAGCCCTGGGAGGGGGAGTCTCTCTCATGTCAGCAAGGCCACAAGATGTCAACACATCATAGAATACAGAAAATAAAACATATAATTAATATGACTATCCTTGGTGAACTTTCTGAGCCATACAGCCATTCATAAGAAACCCATGGGATTTCCAGATGAGCTTGCATAATTTATGCCTATTTGTAATATAACCAAATAACTATGATGTACAATGAGATGGCTTTAGCTGCCAAATAATCATGTTGAAAAATTATTGCAAGTACAAAATAAACACACACACAAAAACCCCAATAGCTTTCCTACAGATCAATAAAATTAAATAATAAAACGAGAATAAAATTCTGATCACAATAAAAATGTAAACTAGAAATAAACTTAATAAGAAATCTACATATGCTATGCTACTGTATGAAATTACAAACCTTCATTGAAGTATATAAGAGATCCATATTGGGTACATGCCAATTTATCCCAAATTAAATAAATATTATGCAATATTAATTAAAATATTAGCAATTTTTATAATTACTGAATGAGATACTACAGTTTATCTGGAAGAATTGATATCAGAAAATATCCAGGGATTTTTCTGAAAAAGAACATACCTTACAAAGAAAATATGTTTACCTAACACAAATATAAGAATAGTTTTTGTAAGTGGCATTTCAAATCTATGAGAAGAGTGAATTGTATATTAAAAGATATTGGATAAATGAACTAACAACACAGAAAAAATTAAGTGAGAGCCGTACTTCGTATTGTTTAAATACTTACATAAAAAGTAAATAAATAAATACAAAATTACTATAAAAATGTGTAAGTGAATTTCATTCTCTTGGAATGAAGGGAAGGCCTTGGGAAGTTTGAAATCAAAGTCAGAAGTCACCAAGGGAAAACATCGATAGATTTTATTATATAAAATTAAAAATCTTCGCACAATGGAAAACAAAGTTAAAGGACAAAAGGCGGTTGAGAAGAATATTTGCAGATTTTATTTCTTTATTTAAAATAACAACATAAGGCCGGGCGTGGTGGCTCATGCCAGTAATCCCAGCACTTTTGGAAGCTGAGGCAGGTGGATCACCTGAGGTTGTGTGTTCGAAACCAGCCTGACCAACATGGAGAAACTCTGTCTCTAACTAAAAGTACAAAATTAGCCAGGTGTGGTGATGCATGCCTGTAATCACAGCTACTTGGGAGGCTGAGGCAGGAGAATCACTTGAACCCGGGAGGTGGAGGTTGCGGTGAGCCGAGATGGCGCCACTGAACTCCAGCTTGGGCAACAAGTGCGAAACTCCGTCTCACTTAAAAAAAAAAAAAAAAAAATTAAAAAAAAACACCCTGCATATTGGATTACTTCAATGGAAAAACTTGAGCATGATATCTAAATATGCAATTTCACAAAAGAGAAATATAAATGTGCAGATTATTTCATCATCTAGGTTTTAAGTTTTAAGCCTCGTAGCTATTAGTTTTCTTTCCTGATCCTCTCCCTCCTCCCTGTCTCCACCTCCAATAGGCCCCAATGTGTGTTGTTTCTCTCTCTGTGTCCATGTGTTCTCAGCATTTAGTTCCCACTTATATGTGAGAACATGCAATATTTGGTTTTCTGTTCCTGTGTTAGTTTGCCAAGGGTAATGCAAACCCCTATGACACAGTTTTGCCTATGAAACGAACATGCACCTGCACCCCTGAACTTAAAAGTTAAAAACATTTAACCAGGTTAATAAAAGAGAGAGAAAGCAAAAAATTAAATAGTCTAATATTAGTGAGATATACTGAATTGAGATAGCAATAAAATAACCTTATTTTGCTTTCAGATTGTCAAAAATTTAAAGATTACTAATATTCAGAACCGGTGAGGTTGCAAGGAAATAGACATTGTCACACACTACTTGTGAAATCAAACCGGTGATTTGTTTTTGCTAAAATAAGTCAGAAGCCTTTAAAAGGCTCATATCCTTTGACCCAGCAATTTACCATTAGGAAATTTAAATAAAAGAAGCTGGGTGCAGGTAATCCCAGCACTTTGGGAGGCTGAAGCGGGTGGATCACTTGAGGTCAGGAGTTCAAGACCAGCCTGGCCAACATGGTGAAACCCCGTCTCTACTAAAAATACAAAAATAAGCTGGGCATAGTGGTGGGTACCTGTAATCCCAGCTACTCAGGAGGCTAAGGCAGGTGAAGCACTTGAACCTGGGAGGTGAAGTTTGCAGTGAGCTGAGATTGCGCCATTGCACTCTACCCTGGGTAACAGAGCAAGGTTCCATCCCCCCCCACCAAAAAAAAAGAAGAAGAAAATGAAAGAAATACAAAAAGAAGAGCACCTGTGTGTAGAGTGATAGTCACCACATCTTTAAATTATTATTTAAAATAATAATGAACAAATAGAAATAACCTAAATGTCCAGTGATAGGGAACTGATTAATTATCTGTTGTACTTACATACAACAAAATTTTCTGTGGCCGTTAAAAGTTGTCATGTGAGTTATACACATGCATTCACATACACATAAGAAAGCCCTCCACAATATAATTAAAATTAGAAAAAAATTGTTGCAAAAGAGGATGCATAATATGATCCTGTTTTAGTAAGAAATAATATAATCCCTTTTTAGAAGAAAGATCTAAAAGATTGGACACCGAATTGTTAATGATCATTACTTCTGGGTGGTAGAAGAATGGTGATTATCTTCTTCTGTATACTTGTATATATATTCTGAACTTATTGCAGAGGACATGTATTTTTTATAAGCAGAAAAATACTATAAATCTGTTCGAAAGTAATTTCTCAGCTGTTTTTCCCCTTAACGGGGTACATTCAGATGATTAGCAGCGGGAGGTATGGAGGATGACGCTGGATAAAAGAATTGTCAGTTTCCTGTCCTCAATTCTGGCTATCATAGACTGAAAATCAGTAGAGAGATGTTTCTACAGCACTTTCACGACTCTGACCTTCACTGTTAAATGAAATTAGAATGCCTCTTGAAAAGAGAATGTTTTCTCTCCACGTTTGCTATAAATATTTAAAGTGGAAAATATGGATTATGTCAAATGTGGTTGAGGAAACCAACACAGAAAGTCCAGTTTCTGTGCAGGCACAAGCATGGGAAGGAGGTAACTGATGGAGGAGGTGGTTATCAGAAGGCTCAGTTGATTTGAGGTTACTTTGACAGATGGATGGTGCTGACGTTTTTGGATAAATGACAGAGCTTATTGGTTAGCCTGCACTTTATTATGCTCCCACCATCGGGATCCAAGCTTTGGGCTAAGGAGGGTATGTAGGATTTGTTACATTTGAGATGCAACCAGAAAAAGAGGACATCCCGCTGGCATAATTATGTTCTGGGGCCCTCTAAGAGTGGGTAATTCCCACTCATTAGGTGGCATTTGCTCACCTCAGCAAGCCACTCTTGGTGACCATCTGTCATGCAGACATACTAGCACATCCATGGGGTCTCTGCTTGTCCTATGCCAGGCAGGCACAGAGATAAACAGCTCCCTATTCATGCCAACCCACCCCAAGTATGTTTGTAGACTTAACACTACCCAAACATCTGGCTCATCCAGGTTTCTGGGACTGTGATGGAAAATAGGTTAAGAAAATTGAAGCATAGAGTGTTGGTGGGAGAAGGTATGAAATTTGGAGAATTGCATCTGAATAGGAAGCTTAGGGTCAAGTTTGAAAGGGATTTGAATACTTTCCTGATGAATTTGACTTATTCTTGTTTCATAGCTTTGTCAACTCTTTTTAAAAATTATTTTTAAGAGACAGGGTCTCACTCTGTCACCCAAGCTGGAATGCAGTGGTACAATCATAGCTCACTGTAGCCTCGAACTCCTGAGCTCAAGCTGTCAACTCTTGGTCTAAGTAAAACTATAGATGGGAAATCTGTGATGTTAAAGCAACTGCATTTTTCAGATTATCTCCTTACCCAAATATTCCAGATCAGCTAACAAAAAGAATTGAAAGCTTTTCAAATCATCTTAACTGGGAGGCTCTGGAATTGGAGGTCGTATGGATTAGGATGAGTTAGGCTATGTGTGGTAATGAACAACCCTGACTCAGTACTTAAAATGATGGACTTATTTCTTGCTCACATTCCATGTCACTTTTGTATCACTGTCCTCGTTTAGCGATGCAGGTAAATGGAGTCTTCACCATCTGGAGGTGGGAAGAACATGATGAGTTGTGCACCAGCTATTAAAGACTTCCACGTGGGAGAGGCGCGGCTCCCTTCCACCCACCGTTCACTGGCTGCGGAACATCACTTGGCTTTATGGAGGCAGACAAGGGTTATCCTAGTTTGTGCCCAGGAATAAGAGAACCAAAGTGTTGGTGAACAACACCAATGACCACTCCAGAAGCAGAGGAGTGTTTCTCCTTTATTGGCTGTGTTATTTTAAGCAAGTCACTAAACCTTTCTGAGCTTTTTTTAAAAAAATTATATTTTCATTTTAAAAAAAGTAGAAAAGCCTAGAGCCTAGAATTCTATTTTTGTATCCCTTGCCCTCTTCCTCCCTCTCTAAATATAAAGGTACGGTGGGACACGACTGGGTACAAAAGGGTCAGATTCTTTCTTAGAGCACAAGCAGATACGCAGTGAGCCTGGGAGCAAGGGAGATGAAATTTAACCTCAGAGTCCATAAAAAATTTACAGAATTGCAAAGTGCCAAGCAAAAATACAAAAGAGTTCTCTGCACTCCGGGAAATTATTGAAGCCATAAAGATTCCTGCTCTTGCAGATGAGGCAGTTGGTGAGTGGAGCAGAGCAAATCAATAATGTCATACTTCTCGCCCGGATCAAAATACTCAAGGAAATAGCTGCAAAGTAAGAGGGGACAAGGTCCATCTCGGTCAATCACTGCACTGGGTAATGCCATAGCAGAGCACAGTCTGATAGTCTGGCCTGGAATTTTAAAAGCCAGGAAAGTGTTTAATCAAAATTTGGAGCCATTGTAGATTCTAAAGGATAATTACTCAGCACTTTGGCAGAGGAGAGTCCTAGAGAAAGGATCTGATGGAGGTTGCGCATATTTAAATGAATGCTGGTTTTGTAAGAATTCTCAGGTAAGACCAGGCGAGAATAATTCCCCTTTGGAGGACTAGAAGCTGGGTACCACAAGGTGATGATCATAAAAGACTGTATGTGCCTTGCTAACTGATGTATCCTCTGCTTTAGCACAGTGCCAGGTACATCCGTTTGTCCATCCATCCATCCATCCATCCATCCATCCATCCATCCATCCATCCATTCTTCTGACAAATATTTCTTAAACACTCACTATGTGACAAGCACAGTTTTAAGCACTGAGGTACAGCAATAAACTAGACAGTCTAGGTCCCTGCTCTCATGGTGGTTGCATTGTAATAGGGAAGATATAATAAGCAAGAAAATAAATTTCATCATATCAGATAGTAGTAGATGCTAAGAAGACAATAAAGTGAGCAGTGAAGAGGAGACTTAGGATGCCCTTGGATACTCAGGGCCTTTATGAGAGGACATGTTCAGGCTGAGATCTCAAAGACATATCCAGTCATGGCATCCAGAAGGAAGAGCACTACAGGCAGAAAATACAAGAGCAAAGGCCCTGAGATGGGAACAAACTTGGCATGTTTGAGGGGCTTCAAGAAGACCAATGTTGGGAGGGAGACAGTAGGAGCAGAGGATAGGGAGGTAGGGAGGGACTAGAAGGTATAGAACTTTATAGGCTATGATAAGTCACATAGTAGGTGCTCATCATCATTTATTGAATGACTTACTAACCAACTGACTGAAGCGACTGCATGTGGTGACTTACACTGGGTTGTACAGATATTTAATGGCTGTACTGAGACTAGAACTTCAATGCATCCTCCAGTAAGACCATAATACTCCCTGGTAGTTTGGGTGGAGTAGAAATGGTAGATTTTGGTGTAACAAATATAATATCTTACATTTGTTAAGTCCTTATATTTATGCAACTTCATGCATATGGTTGACCCTCCTACATCTCTGTTTACTGCTATTACTCTTTTTTGAAAAAATTGTTTTTTAATTGACAAGTAAAAATTTTATATATTTATGATATACAACATGATGTTTTGATATATGTATACATTGTGAAATGGCTAAATCAAGCTATTAAATATATGCATTATGTCACATACTGATCCATTTTTGTGGTGCGAATACTTGAAATCCACAATCTGAGAAATTTTCTAGTATACAATATATTATTATT
>NW_012123154.1:1175362-1183476 GCF_000951035.1 Colobus angolensis palliatus
AGAATAAGGGCAGTTTTTAGAGATCTGTAGAGCTGGCTTTTAATCTAGACTCCATTGACTTGCTGTGTGACCTTGAGTGATTTTCAGATATTTTTGAACCTCAGTTTTTACATCTGTTAATTGGGAATAAAAACACCTGCCCCACTGGGTGGATAGAAAATTAGATGAGATCATTTTCGTGTGTGTAATCTAGATGAAGACATTACAGCCCATCAGGTGAAGTTCCTTATCCCCCAATATCTCTCCTCAATATTTCTGGGAGGCTCTTAGGTGACCCTTTTAAACTGGCAGGGTTTCCATTCCTGACTCATTATGTCTCTACAGTGCTGTCTCCTTGCCAATGCCCCTCCACTCTAATGGCCAGAGCTGTCCTCTGTTGATGACCCCCATGCTGCTATGGCCTCGGCAGGGGGCCACTATTTGCATTCATTTATTCCACAAATATTGACTGAGCACCTACTATGTGCCAGGTACTGTCCTAGGTGCTGGACATTCAGGAGTGAGAAAAATTGGATATGGCTCTTGCCCTTGTGGTACTTATAGTCTAATAGGAGAGAATGATACTGATTAGACAGTCTCACAAATATATATGTGATGACAAACATAAATATGATAATTAAGGAGTTATGAAAGAGTTTCAGGAAAAACTGAGTGACTCGGCAGGCGAGGGTTATGGAAATCTGGGAGGGTTTTCTTGAGGAAGTGACATTCTAGATGACAGCTCAGGGTAAGCAGGAGTGAGCAAACAAAGGTGGTGGGGGAAGGCGTTCCAGGCAGAGAGATGGTGCGTGCAAAGACCCCGAGGCACAGGAAATGGAACATATCTGAGGAACTGAAGGAAGACCAAAGTGGCGTGTCTACTTCATTCTAAGTGCAGGGAGGGCACTTTGCCTTAATGCCCCACATGAGAACAGAGAGCAAGATGCAGCTTTTAATGAGTTTTTACTGGCAATTTGGGACTAGTTTAAAAGGAAGCCAAACAAAATCATTTACAATGATTGGATAGGCCCAGATGTATCGTCAGATTCCCTTAACTGCCTGGCTTCATGTCTGTCTCAGTTTCTCCATGGCTGGGCCTCAGTTTCCCCCTCCTCTCACCAGAAACACTTCAGGCATCTCTATTCTATGGAGCCAGGCTAAACTGGCTCCCAGTCAAGAGGGAGGAGACAGTTTCTGATCACCTCCATTTAAGGTCAGTTTTCAGAATCCTTATCTCCTGCTCCAAGACTGAGCACACGCCAGAAGATCTGACTATGAGAACATCTCTCCTCTTCAGGTGAAACCCCATACCCACCCACAGAGGTATTATCGCTCCCTCCCACACAGATAGAACAAGTCACATCCAATATTTGGGTTATTTCATGTTAAGTAAAGCCATAAATGAGGCAATAACATCCCAGTCCAGGTAAAGCTGAGCTGCCCTCAGAGCATTTTATTTTCAATCTGTTCTTATCATGGGTTGAAAAATCTTAGGGCCTCGTCTCAGGATCAACTTGCGTGGCTCATATTGCTAGTGGTGCCCCAACATTCATTATCCTCTTCTTTGTAATAGAACCCCTGATTTCTAACAGGGTCCATGCCACCTAGATCAAAGACTACATTTCCCAGCCTTCTTTGCAGCTGGGAAAAGTCATATGACTAAGTTCTGGCTCATGGGAAATGTATAATTATGCAGTCTGCACTTGCATGTCCTTAAAGGAAAGAAACATTTCTTTTCTCAGCTGGCTGGAAGGTAGAAATGCACCATCTTGGACAAGGTGAATGAATGCAATACCTAAGACAGCAGAACAACAATATAGAAAAAGCCTGAGATTTCTGAAATCATGGAACCTTCATACCAGCCCTGGAAAACTTACTTCTAGACTACTAAATGAAAGCAAAATAAAATTCAGTATTATTTAACCATTATTACTTGCGGGTTTCTGTTTTAGCAACCAAAGTTGTTTTCTAAATTATATAGTTTATCATTGTGTAAGATACATGGCACATAGTAGGTGCTCACTAAATTGTAGCTGTTGTTCGTTTCTAGGGTTCTCCACCTAACAGTGGGAATGAAATTGTAGGCACTTATGGAGTGTTCTTGCAGGGATAGCCTTAATGGATAAGGATAACCTTAATGGAGATGAAGCAATATTGGATTAAGGTAGATATTTATGGAAAAAAATAAATGAAAATGACAGTAACACATTTGGTAAATCTGTGCAGATGCATAAGATGTATTTTATGATGTAATGGGTACTTAAATGTGAATTTCAGCTCCAGAAAAAGGAATGCATTGATTCTTTTGAAGGGGACTGGGGCTAGAAGAGAGGAAACTGTGACTCTCTGGAGACTTTCTAATCTGACAGTAGCCAGCATCTTTTCTGCTGTATCTGATGTCATAGTCAAGGGCATGCCCTACTGTTTGCCAGTGATTATAAGCTATAAAGCTATGCTTTTGTTTCACCTTCGTTTATCAGCCTGGGCAATGGGCATGGTGAGAGCCTAGGTTTATCTTACAGGCCTATTGCTCCTTAGAGAAAGAAAGAGGAAGAGAAGTAAAGAGGAGTTTCAGATTCTTATTGGTTTAGCCAAGCACACCAAGATGGTATGAAGCCTCCAGAACAGCTGAGCCATCACCCCAGACCATAGCCATTGAGAGCACAATTGGCACCCTCGACTTCCCATAGAACTCTTGTATTCTCAGCAAAGCTTCTTAAGTACCCATAATCCACTTCAATAGAGAATGTGAAGTTCAGCTACCCAGCAACATCCAGCATTGATCTGCCCTGTGAGAAATCAGGTAGAAATGGTACACTGGACTTAGCAGAAAAAAATAGATTCTTGCACGGGTTTTGGATTCAGGAAGACCTGAGTTCAGATCCGAACTCTGTAATTTTCTTGCCAGGTGTGTGAACTCTGACAACTAAATTTACCTGTTTGGAGGCTCAGTTTCTTCATTTATGATATGGGATTAACATATATTTTTATATCAGAGATGTAAGTTTTTATTATTAATCACCACCCTGGTTTGAAAGAGTCAAGACTTGAGATGAATTGGCCAGCTCATTGAAAATAAATATGCAAGCTTGATAGAGGATGTGAAGTTCAACTATCCAGCAAAATTCATCATTGATCTGCCCTGTGAGAAATCAGATGGGAATGGCGCACTGGACTGAGCAGGAAAAAAAAAAAATGGTTTTGAGCCCTGACTCTTGCTAACTTAATGTTTGATGTTAACTATGTCCTTCCCATCCTCTGGACCTCCATTTCCTCATCTCTAAAATCCCTTCTGTGATCTCTGTTGTTCCAGCAAATCTGGGCACCAATGGCATGACTCAGCCAAAGTCCCAGAGTGAATCAGCAAAGGCCAAGGCAGGACCAGTATCCCAATCTGGAGCTTTTTCCAGAGCTTTTAACAGTGCCCTGCAAAAACCAACTTAGCACTCATTTCATGCTGGGCATGATGGAATGTGCTATGGTACAGAGATTTAAAAACAAAAAACAAAAAACAAGGTCGCTGGGCGTGGTGGCTCATGTCTGTAATCCCAGGACTTTGGGAGGTTAGGGCAGGCAGATCACGAGGTCAGGAGTTCAAGACTAGCCTAACATGGTGGAATCCTGTCTCTACTAAAAATACAAAATTTAGCCAGGCATGGTGGTACACACCTGTAATCACAGCTACTCAGGAGGCCTAGACAGAAAAATTGCTTGAACTCGGGAGGTGGAGGTTGCAGTGAGTCAAGATCGCGCCACTGCACTCCAGTCTGGGCAATAGAGTGAGACTCTGTCTCAAAAACAAACAACAAACAAACAAACAAAAAAAACAAAACAACGTCCCTGCCCATGAAGGGCTTACAATTGAGCTGATGAAACACAAACAGAAATCAGGTCATTTACCAGTTTCCCCCAAATCCTCTTCCTGCACATCTCATCACTCCATTTGTAGAAAGAAGCCCTGTGAGCTCAGAACAGGCCTGAGGTTGAGCAGCGTCCACTCTGCCGCCCTGCTCATTCCTGTAGCTCTGCTCTTTCTCCTACTCTGGGCCTTGCAAATGCTGTTCCTACCACCCTCTTCTAATCTGCTTGCTTGGCTCATTCTTTTCAGAACTTAGCTCAGACCTCCCCACCTCCAAGAAGTCTTCCTTGATTCCCCAGAGTTGGGGTAGGGACTGCTTTTCAGTGCTCCCAGGGCCCCAGGATGCTCCTAGTGCAGCCCTTACTTGGAAGTGTTGTGGTTACTTGGTTTCTAATCTGTCTTCCACTCTGCACTGAAATTCCATGAGAAGAAAGAAGTTCAATACCTGGGACATCATTGGAGCTTCTCAAAATTGTGTTTATTCGCTACATTGAAGGGTTGAGCTTTGAAGAATGGGTAGAAATCAAATGGGAAGGGAGAAATGAACAGGATCCTTTAGACGTTGGGATGGAAACACATGCTTAAGTGTGTGTGTGGGGTGGGAGTAACAAGTGACAGGGAATGTACAGTGTGGAGGCTGGAGCGATCTTTGGCTGAGCAGACCTTCTAGCCCACTGGCTTGATCTTAGTCCCCAGGGGTCTTCATATTCTCCATGAGATGCACAATGGAGAAGCCTCCATCCCTGCCACATTTCCCTCAAGCATTTCCCAAGAATTATTCTGGGTACCCACCTGTCCAGCAGCTGCTGCTAGTGTTCAGACATTCTTGGAGCTTCATCCTTTAGGACAGGGGTCAGCGAACTTTTCTGCAAAAGGACAGAGAGTAAATATTTTCAGGTTTGTAGGCCATACAATCTCTGTAGTGACTATGCCAATCTTATTAAAGCATAAAAGCAACTACAGACAATGTACAGACAAATGGGTGTGGCTGTATTCAATATAACTTTATTTACACAAACAGGCAGTGGGCCCTTTTCCACCATGCCTGAGTTTATAGTAATGAGGTGATTCAGAGTGGAGTCCCTAGATAGCTGGGGGCTGGGCACCAGAAAGACCACATGTGATTGTGGAGGGGGGACTTTCATCCCTGCCCACTGACATCTGGAGGTTGGAAGGGGGTCTGAAGATTAAGTTACAAAAACTCTTAATCATTGAGATTCAGGGAGCCTCTGGGTTGGTGGACACATTGATGTGCTGAGAGGGTGGTGCAGTTGGGGAGGGCAGGGAAGTTCTATGCCACCCCGTCACTCCCATACCTTGCCCTGTGCAATCTTTCATTTGGTTATTCTTGAGATGTACCCTTTATAAGAAACCTGCAAATGGAAGTAAAGTGCCCTTCTGAGTTCTGTGTCCTTCTAATGATTATTGAACCTAATAGGAGGTTGTGGGAACCCCTGAATTTGTAGTTGTCTGGGCAGCAGTGTAGGTAACTTAAATACCCCATTTGTGGCTGGTGTCTGCACTGGGGGCAGTCTTGAGGAACTAAGCTCTTGAGCTGTGGGGTCTGCACTAATTCTGAATAGTTAATAGTACATGTCAAAATATAACTGAATTGTTGGACACCAAGTTGGTGTCAGAGAATTGGTTGGGTTGGAAAAAAACATTTGATGCCTTTGTAGGCCAGAATTTACCAACCTCTGCTTTATGGAAATGGTAGCATTATCTGAGAACAGGAGGCCCCTTCCCAAAGCCTCCAAATGTGCAGGAGTGGTTGGGAGCTTCTAACTCATTCATGTTTGGTAATTATTTATTGAGCATCTACTATGTGGCAGGCACTGTGCAAACTGCAGGGGGTGTCATGGTAATCAAGACAGAAGAGATTCCTGTCCAGATGGAGGGCAAATTCTAGCAAACAAGGCCCACAGTAAGAAAATAAGAAAACTAAAGAACATTTCAGATCATGATGGATTCCAGGGAGGGCATTTGTGGGGGATGTGGTAGCACATAGGGCGTGTATGTGGGTGGGGTTGGGGGTGCTGCTGTAGACACCTGTATTAGTCTGTTTTCACACTGTTGATAAAGACATGCCTAAGATTGGGCAATTTACAAAAGAAAGAGATTTAATTGACTTACAGCTTCACATGTCTAGGGAGGCCTGAGGATCATGGTGGAAGAGGAGGAGCAAGTCACATCTTATGTGGATGACAACAGGCAAAGAGAGCTTGTGCAGGGAAACTCCCATTTTTAAAACCATCATATCTCGTGAGACTTATTTACTATCATAAGATCAGCTTGGGAGAAACCTGCCCCCATGTTTCAAAACCTGCCCCTCCCACCGGGACCCTCCCACATCACGTAGGAATTCAGGATGAGATTTGGATGGGGACACAGCCAAGCCATATCAACACCCATGGACAGGGAAGATGGTCTGTGGAGTTGACATTGAACAGAGCCTCGAATAATGAGAAGGAGCCAGCCATAGGAGGAGCAGCAGGAAGAGAATTCTTGGAAGATGGAACAGCATATGCAAGGTCACCCAAATTGGCAATAACCTGGCAGGTTCTAGGAGCTGAAAAGAGACCAGTGTGGGTGGAGCGAGTTTGTGAAATTTGTCTTTGGTTGAACGAGAGGACTCTCTACTCCATTGGCAGGACGCTGCTATTTCCTTTAACAAGAAGGCATTGTGGCTGCATCTGTCATTCTCCCCTTTGGGTTGCATGAGAAAAATTATGATTGCTAATATTCATTGACTACTGTGCCATGTTAAGTGCTTTATTTTAATGATGTCTTTAAAGCCCAACAACAACTTTATGAAATATGGACTATTATTTTTATTTCTATTTTGTAGTAGGGGAAACTGAGGCACAGAGGAATTTAATTAACTTGCTCCAAACACAGTTAGGCAGATCTGGGATTTGAACTGGCAGATTTGGGATTTGAATCCAGGGAGTACAGGTGACTATGCATTCAGCTGATAAACTATTCAACTATTTTCTTTGATTATGTTTCCCTCAGCCTCTTTGGGGGTAATGTATTTTCTCAAGTCCCCTGAAACTGAGAGTCTGAGGAGGTTATTCTAATAGTGGCAATACCTGTTTCACTGACTGGCATCTCATCTGTGTAATGAAGGTCTTTGGGCTCCCCTGTGCTAGGCAAATTCTCACCCATAGAGTTTCACATAAACTCCCAGATAGTCCTTTCAGAGTGTGTTTACTCCAAGTCCCTCTTCTGTGGCTGTTTCTCACCAGCTCCCACTGGAGCCATCTTGACAAATGCGTAAGTCAAGGGTGATGTCAATGGGTACTCCTCAAAGCTGGCAATCCGCAACACAGCCAAAACATCAAAACGAGCCAGCACTCAGCAGATCCTTTCTCTATACCCATAAAAGCACCCTCCATGTAATAATTCATTTATCACTCACAGTAAGCTTAGGAGGTAATCACTATTAATATACCTATTTTACAGATGAGAAAACCAAGGGGTAGACACAGGAAGTAACTTGCCCAAAGTTGATTAGAAGAAGCAGAGCTGGGATCTGAATCCAGGTCATCTAGCCTAGAGCCTGCAGTCTGGTCCTACTAGATAATGCTGCATTCCCACTGTCATCCCTGAGCAGAAGCCACACTGTGGGCCATGCCAAAATGACTCAAATGCTGCTCTCTGCCTGCATGTGCCCCAGTTTGTCCCAGAGCCCCCAGAGTTGTATTGTCAGAGCCCCTGAAGTCTCACAGACACTCCTCAGTATCCCTCTCCTCAGGGCTCAGATCCTAGCCATGAAGCCTTTCTCTCAGATAGAACCCTTGTTACCTCAAACAAACAAACAACAAAAACTCCTGCAAAATCTGCCCACTTGACCGATCATTTTCTCGGTGTCCTTTTTCTTTGCAGAGAGGCTGGAGCCTATCAGAGAGAATATTTATTTACCCAAATCTCTGAGAAGCCCTGCATTCAGTCTGCTTTTTTTTTTTTCCTCCTTCAAATGAGCATTGTTCAATTGCAAACATCAGAGATTGGCTTTTGAAGCCAAAATTACATCCTAGGACCAATACTGATTTTATGCTACAAAAGATTTCTAGGAGAGCTGCAGTAAGCATTTCATTTTCTCATGGGTTAGGATAGGAAAAGGACCCGAGAGAGTCCATCCCCTGAGGTTTTCACCTGAAGGTCAGATCTCTCGCTGGGTGAAGTCTTTGAAATCAACGCAAAGTGGAGTGTGGGTGGCATGGCAGGAGATGAAAGCCTGGAAGCTTTCTGCAAATACTACCTGTAGCCCAAG
>NW_012123154.1:1184726-1190245 GCF_000951035.1 Colobus angolensis palliatus
AAAAAGAAAGAAAGCTGTGCCTTAGGGCATCAAAATCCTCATGCACATGTGGTATGACTCAGCATTTCCGCTCCTACGTGTCTACCCCAGAGATTTGAGAACATATGTCCACACCAAAACTTGTACATAAAATCATGGCAAAATTCTTCACAATAGCCAAAGAAAAGCTGGAAACAGTAGAAACACTCATCAAATGGCAAATGAATAAACAAAATGTGGTATATCCACACAATGGAATTCTACTCAGCAATTCAAAGGAACAAGTTACCGATACGTGCAATGACATGAATGAACCTTGAAACAAAACAAAACAAAACAAACAACAAACCATATGCAACATCATGGGAAAAGCAAGCTAGAAAAGACACGATGTATGGTTCTATTTATGTGAAATGTCTAGAAAAGGGAACATTAGAGTCAAGGTGCTGATCAGAAGACATTGGGATTAGAGCTATGAATTAACAGCAGATAGGCAAGAAGAAATTTCGGAGATGATAGAAGAGTTCTAAAACTGGATTGTGGTGATGGTTGCACAACTGTAGAAATTTGCTAAAACTCACCGAACCATACAATTACAATAGGCACATTTTATAGTGTGTAAGTTATAACTTAATAAAAAGACATGACAACTAAAACGTCTCTCAGTTTCCTTCTCTCCTCTTTTCCCTTCCTTCCTTCCTTTGTTCTTCTCTCCCTCCCTCTTTCCAGTCTTCTCCAAACATTTACTAAACCTCACAAATGTACCCAGCCCTGTGCTTGGCACTGCAGTCATTCATTTCTCCATGCAGCAAATATTTATTGAGCACCTACTATGTGCTAGGCACAGGCTTCGGGACTGGGGATACAGTCATGAATAAAGTCCCTGTCCTAATGGAGCATACATTTTAATGGAGCAGAGAGACAGATATAAACATTGTATTAGGAATCCATGTGTGTTTTGAATAGAGAAGGACTAGGATTGCGATGGTCATTTGGGATGGAGTGGGGAGGGCCTAAGGAGGTGGCCCTTGGGAAGCAGCCTGAAGGAACTGAGAAATCTGTGTAAGTATTTGGGAGAAGAGCAGACAGAGGGAATGGCCAGTGCAAAGCTATGAGATGGGGACTTGCTCCGTGTATCTGAGGAATAGCAGGGAGGCCAGTGTGGCTGGAGGAGAGGAAGCCTGAGGGCAGAGAGGGAGGCAGGGGCCAGATCGCAAGGCCTTGTATGTCATTGTAAGGACTTTGGGCTTTATTTTAAGAATGATGAGAAAACACTGGAAGTTCACAGCAAGATGAGACCTAAGCTGACTTCTGTTTGAAAGGATCACTCGGAACGCAGAAAACACAGATCAAAGGGGATTGAGATGGTGCATGCAGGCTGTTAGGAGGCTGATGTCTGGGTGGGACAAGATGGTGGCTCACACTAGACTGGTGCTAATGGACAAAGGGAGATGTGCTCAGAAATGACATCTATTTTGGAGATAAGACCGACAGGATTTGTAAATAAAGAGCTGAGAAGCTCAAAAGAATTAATAGCCCAGTGGAGGAAACAGAGATGTCAGGATAGTGCCTATAATGAACATGTATTAATCATTTTCTCCGTGCCAGGCATTCTGCTAAACACGTTTTGATTCTTACAGTAGCTATAAGGTAGAAGTTATCAATTTTTCCATCATTTTACAGATGGGAGAATTGAGGCCCCAAGAGATTAAACAGTTAGGCCAGTGTTAGGCAGCTGGTAAGTAGCAGAGTTGGGATTTGAACCTAGGCAACCCAATTTCAGATGCTGCTCTCTTAACCACTCTGCCACACTAGCTATATGTGGTAATTACTATGGGAGAAGCAGGTGCTCATGTGTGGATGTGCGGTCTTGATGAAGAAGGCAGAGAGGGCTTCCTGGAGAGGGAGAACTTAAACTGTTACTTGAAGAGAGTACAAGGGTTCTACAGGAGACAGGCAGGGGAACAGCATGTGCAAAGTCATTGGGAATGATCAAGTTTGGCACGAAGTTAACACTGCATATGATCAACAAGGCTGGAGTATAGAATATCTGAGAAATAAGTTTGGAGAGGGAGGTTAGGGGAAGACCCTGAAGGACCTCGTGTGCCTGGCCAAGTAGTTTGGAACACATCCAAGAGGCCAGTGTTTCTCTAAATAGTAGATGCATGACCCGGGGGCTAAGTAAACTTATTATAGGTGATACACAGGCAGGCCTATTATTTAGATAGTTATGGGTTACTTATCGATTTATCTTAACATGAATTAGAAAAATATATAATTAGTCCACCTAACCTGTGATTTCATAGATACTGCCTAGGATGAGAGAATTTTTTTTTCAAAACAGTTGAAAGAAAGATGTTACAACATTCATGTTACAATTGGGAGATTATTCGTACTGCATGGTTTGTGACATTCAAAAAATTGGTTACCACCTCAATGCCTATCAGTTGGCGACTAGTTGAAGAATGGGACAAGTGAATTCAAAGCAGCTTTAAAAAAATAAAGAAGGTTTTTATATTCTAATATAGAACAAACTCTAAGGCATAATGTTAAGTTATAAAAGCCATTGGCGAGCATTATATCTGTTACGTTCCCATTTGTGTTTGAAAAGAGAGTGTGTCGGCCAGGCGCTGGCTCACATCTATAATTTCAGCACTTTAGGATGCCAAGGTGGGAGAATTGCTTGAGGCCAGGAATTTAAGACCAGCCTGGGCAACATATCAAGACCCTATTTCTACAGTTTTTTAATTAGTTGGGCATGGTAGTATGCACCTGTAGTCCTAGCTACTCAGGAGGCTGAGGTGGGAGGATTGCCTGAGCCCAGGAAGCCAGGGTGCAATGAGTTATGATTGCACCACTGCACTCCAGCCTGGGTAACAGAGAGAGACTCTGTCTCAAGAAAAAAAAAAAGGTGTGTGTGTGAGTTTGTGTTTGCTTACATATAAATAGACTTTCTCTGAATTGACAAGCAAGGCATGGACATTGGTGGTTGTCTCTGGAAAGGGGACCTGGTGGACAGGGTGGATGGGAGAGGTTTTGCTATGTATCTCTTTATAACTTTTGCATTTGGAATCATATAAATGCATCAAAATAAAGTCCAATTGTTTAATATTAATAAGAGTACAGGTAGTATAGATGGTGACGATCACCATGGTGGTGCATGCAAGTTGAGCATCTTAGACCCATGTGGCAGGCAATGGGGTGTTGCAAAAGACCTCACAGTGGAGGCATGCTTTCTAATGGACTTGACTGAGGCTGTCTGGGTGCTTGGCATTATGTCTTTCTTTCCCCCCCTTTTCATATCTATCTATGCTCTCATTTTATTTTCATTAGAATCCTATAGGATGAAACCCTTCTGTAAACGTGGGCACTGTTGATTAGAACAAACACCTATGATTATTTAAAAAATCAAATCAAAGCGGATTAAATACTTAAATCTAAGACCTCAAACTATGAAACACCCCCAAAAAATCACTGGGGAAACTCTCCAGGACATTGCTCTAGGCAAAAATTTCTTGAGCAATACCCCATAAGCACAGCCAACCATAGCAAAAAATGGACAAATGGGTTCACATCAAGGTGAAGGGCTTCTGCACAGTGAAGGAAACAATTAACAAAGTGAAGAGATGACCCACATTGAGAGAAAATATTTGCAAACTATCCATCTAACAAGAGGTTAATAACCAGGCTATATCAGGAGCTCAAAGAACCCTATAGGAAAAAAAAAATCTAATAATCTGATTTTTTAAAATGCCAGAATAATTGAATAGACATTTCTCAGAAGAAAACATACAAATGGCAAACAGGCTTATGAAAAGATGCTGAACATCACTGATCACCATAGAAATGCAAATCAAGCCTGCAATAGGATATTATCTCACTCCAGTTAAAATGGCTTATAACCAAAAGACAGGCAATGGCAAATGCTGGTGAGGATGTGCAGAAAGGGAACCCTTGTACACTGAGGGTGAGAATGTAAATTAGTACAACCACTATAGAGAACACTTTGGAGGTTCCTCAAAGAGCTAAAAATAGAGCTACCATATGATCCAGCAATCCCACTGCTGAGTATACACTCAAAAGAAAGAAACTCAGTATGTCAAAGAGATATCTGCACTCTCATATTTATTGCAGCACTATTCACAATAGCCAACATTTGGAAGCAACCTAAGTGTCCATTAACAGATGAATGGATAAAGAAAATGTGGTACATGTACACAATGGAGTACTATTCAGCCATAAAAAAGAATAAGATCCTGTCGTTTGCAGCAACATAGATGGAACCGGAAATCATTACGTGAAGTGAAATAAGCCAAGGACTGAAAGACAAACTTCATATGTTCTCACTTATTTGTGGTATCTAAAAATCAAAACAATTGAACTCATGGACATAGAGAGTAGAAAGATGTAACCAGAGGGGAACGATAGTGAACAGGGCAGGTGAGAGGGAAGGGAGAGGGTTAATGGGTACAAAAACAGAAAGAATGTGTAAGACCTACTATTTGATAGCAAAACAAAGTGACTATAGTCAATAATAACTTAATTGTACATTTAAAAATACCTACAAGAGTGTAACTGGATTGTTTGTAACTTAAAGGATAAGTGCTTGAGGAGGTGAACACCCCATTCTCCATGATGTGCTTACTATGCATTGCTGCCTGTGTCAAAACACTTCATGTACCCGGTAAGTACACCTACTACGTACCTGCAAAAATTAAAAAAAAATTTTTAAAGTCTGTGTTTCAGGCCTGAATAAGCTCCTCTGTGTCCACGCGATCAGATTAACTGGCTTCAGTGAGCATGAGCATTTCAGGGCAGGATCTGGATTCCAGGCTCAGCCCTGCCTCTACTTCCTGCACAACCTTAACCAAATCTTTTTCCCTGTCTCTCTTGAACCTCAGTTTCTTTTTCTGCAGAACTGAAATGATAATACCATGTCTGACTCCAGTGTTATTGTGGTGAGAATGGAATGAAGAAACACGTGTAAGGCATTTAGCACAGTTCACGGAAGAGATTAAGGACTCATCAAATCTCAGCACTTGTGGGTCGTGGCAAGTCAAAACAATTTCCTCTTAAACAAGAAACATTTGACACTTGCTGTAGGTGCTGTGGGTGTGGGGTATGTAAGGGAACCTTTGCCCTTGAGGATTTTACACTTTGGTTAGAGAGCCCGGACATTCTCTTGAAAACAAAATAAAACATGAAACACACACGCAACAACAAAAAATACAATGCTATGTACCATGAGTGGAACAGGAAGTTATTTTGGGAGCTGCATGGACAAATCACAGCCAATCAGAGTGACAACACCTTCCCCTCTCATATTTTCTTCAGTCTTTGTGATGTGTCAAGGAGAAAGTCTGCGTAAGTGCTGATGTGCCCAAACCCTTGGAACTCTTGCCTATTTTCCTTTATAAAAAAGGAGAGTCACTTATTTTAATAGTTACCTTTTATCTATGGCATATTTATGGCATTACTTATTGATGGCTTCCCTATAATGTTGAATAAAAGTTTCCTTTAAAATGCATTTCTGGGCCGGG
>NW_012123154.1:1193505-1207522 GCF_000951035.1 Colobus angolensis palliatus
TTATTATTATTATTATTTTGAGACGGAGTCTTGCTCTGTCACCCAGACTGTAGTGAAGTAGCATGATCTTGGCTCACTGCAACCTCTGCCTCCTGGGTTCCAAGTTCGAGTGATTCTCGTGTCTCTGCTTCCCAAGTAGTTGTGATTACAGGAACATGACACCAGAACCAGCTATTTCTTGTATATTTTTTAGAGACGGGGTTTTGCCATGTTAGCCAAGCTGGTCTCAAACTCCTGACCTCTGGTGATCTGGCCACCTTCGCCTCCAAAAGTGCTGGTTTCATGGGTGTGAGCCACCATGCCTGGCTGGACCCAGGGGTTCTAAGAAAAATCCTATGTAGCCCCTTTGCACATCAGAGTTGTAAAACAGACTTTGCTTTAAGCTATTGTTCACATATCATCTCATTTAATCCCTGCAACCATCCTTTAATGTAGATATCCCCATGCCCAGTTTTCCAATGGAGACACTAATACCTGGGGGGCGTCAAACAGCTAACAAGGGGCTAGACCCAAAGAAGAACCCAAGATTTCTCTTAACAGGCAAGTTTGCCACCATGTGCAGGCAAATTTCATTTTCAAAATAAGACGAAAATGTACTCCTTTTGAAAAAACTTATTCAATTTCAAACTAAAGCAGACAGCAGAAGGCTGGCATCCACAGCACTGTTACCCAAGCTCGTTGCCTTCTTCTTGGTGCCAGCCCTCTCCCAAAGCCCTTTCTTCCTCTCTGCCGGGCCAGCTTGCACCCACAGCCTCCCACACACTGTGCTGGCGCCAGGCTGAAAGCTCAGGAGCTGCTGCCAGGCATTTAGCAGCTTTGAGTTTCTTGGAATCTCTGGGGTGCTTGGGGCACCTGTGTGGTTCATTCTGGTCTCTTCCTCCTTTTTTCAGAGTGAGGATGCTTTCTTTCTCCCCTCTAGAAAAGCCCTACTCTCTGTTTCAACTTCTTGCTTTGATCTGAAATGCATGCCCCTTCCACCCTGCACTCCCCAAGGAGGCCAGACTTTAAGGGAAGTTGGGGTTGACTGGGTGGGGCATCTCTAGATTGTCAATGTAGGACCTTTGGGGGAAATCCTGTGACCCTTGCACTAGAGAAAGGGGAGATTCATTACAGTGGAGCCAGGATTTCTTTCGTTTATTTATTTATTTATTTTAATGAGATGGAGTCTCGCCTTGTCGCCAAGCTGGAGTGCAGTAGCGGGATCTCAGTTCACTGCAAGCTCCGCCTCCCGGGTTTACGCCATTCTCCTGCCTCAGCCTCCCAAGTAGTTGGGACTACAGGTGTGTCCCACCACGGCCAGCTAATTTTTGAATTTTTAGTAGAGATGGGCTTCACCATGTTGGCCAGAATGGTCTCGATCTCTTGACCTCGTGATCCGCCCACCTTGGCCTCCCAAAGTGCTGGGATTACAGGAGTAAGTCACCGCACCTGGCTTCAGGATTTCTTGCTCACTGTTTTCCCTTCCTCCCTTCTTCCCTTCCTTCCTTCCTTCCTTCTTTCCTTTCTTCCCTCCTTAGCTGAAATCAATGGCTCATGGCTCACATCTATTTACCCCGATGTGTCTGCTTGAACTTGGACTCATTGAGAAATTCTCCTTCTGGGACTCCCAAAGTGGAGGTGGACAAAACTGATTCTCCATTTCTCACCGGTCTGCTCCCCACTGCTCCCTCACCCAGACCTCTCACATCTCATGCCAAGATGGTCCCACACCTGGCCCTCCTTGGACGGGAGACTGCTCTACAACTGTACTTGCAATGAGGATTTTGGAGTCAGAGAGACCTGAGTTTGAATACTAGCCTGGTTCCCAACCTTTGCTGTGACCTTGGAAATACATTTAACCTCTCTGAGACTTTGTTTCTTTATCTGGAATTTGGGGATACTATGCCTACCAGCATTATTGAGGAGATCAGAAGGGATACATTAGTAAAGTGCCAGGCACCCAGTAGGTGCTCAGGGCTTGTTCCCATCTCTTCGTGATCAGGAAAACCCCTTCTCTATCAGAGCTGATGGTCAGAGTCACTCAGGTATGACTAATGATAATTTGTAATATTTACATAATGATTTATGCTTTTAAAATATGTATTTTTATTATCTTATTTAATACCCCAATGTCCCCTTGTGTTAATATTCTTCCAATCCCTACCTTTCAAAGGAGGAAACTAAGGCCCGGAGAAGCTGCATAGCTTGCTAGGATCAAAGAGTGAGTCAGTAGAGGGCTCAGCATTTCAACCTTGGTCTCAGAAGTCCAGAACCTCTGGCCTGTCACCTGGGTATTATGTTAAGACATTGTCCTGCCCCTAGGGTATTTTCATTTTTATACAAAGCTCATAGAAATGACTCTCGAATAGAATTCTGGGCTTTTCGACTCGCCAGTGGGGAGAGCTGTATCGAGGCAGGAAGAGATTCCATGGGGTCATGGCCCTGCAGTCATTCCAGAAGAGTGGTCCCCATCACAAGGCTAACAGGAATAAAAAAGAAAAAAAAAATCATTGCTTTTAGAGCTGGAAGGAATCTCAGAGAAAGTCTATTCCCTGCTGCAGTTTTTCACGTCATGAAGAGGGGACATAGAAAGGAATGAATTCACGCCTTTCACTCCCTTTGCAGACCTCTGCATGACAGAGGGGCTCCTGTACCTTTGAGCCCTAGTGACAATAGCTGAGAGGTTTCCTGGGGTCTCCAGGGATCCCTATTCTCCCTCCTTGTACCATTTCTTCCAAGTCAAAGGGTCTGGAGGTGGCAGAAGGCTCCCATCTTCCCCCTGCCAAGGCCCATGATCTGGGAGGATGGGGAGACCCCTGTCATCACTCCAGAAGGCTCTGGGGAGAGAGGAATGACCCCTTCCCAGCCTCCCCCACACTCATACACTCCTCACGTCAGGGAAGAGAGGAGGGGGAGGGAGCTGGCAGTGACTGAGAGCTTCATCCAACGCCAAGCATCGATCTGGCTCTCCGCGTCACCATGGCAACAGCTCTTCTGCATGGAACTCAGCACCACGAGGCCTCCTTGAGCCCCCTAGCTCCCTGCCCCCCACTGTCCCAGACACCTTTCCATCTGCTCTTGACAATTGTCCTGTGCTGTCACCACCGGTTCCCCCCATCCTGCTCCCTGCTTTTCCCCTCAAGTGTCCCTGTCTCCGTCCTCTCCCTGCACTTGACCCCAAACTCCTTTGCCCACTTCTTCCTGCCCCGGCCAGCCATCAGGTCATCACCCCTCCAGGGCTTGGAGTCTCAAGCCAGCTCTCTCTTGGAATCCCACAGAGAAGCAGCAAATGGGAGAGGATAGGATTTCTTTCTGAGCCAAGAGGCTGGAGGCAGCTTGTTCCTTCCAGCAAGCCATTCTCTCCCCTGCTCCCCAGTTTGAACCCTCCCCTGTGGGAGGAATAAAAGTCACTGAACTGTTTTGTGTGCCTGAGAGAACCTGGAGAGAAAGGAGCTCAGACCCTAAGGTCAGATGGACCTGGGCATGGGGTTCTAGCTCCTGCCTTGCCACTGATGAGCCTTGTGACTTCCTGTGAATGGCAACTTCTGAGAATCAGTTTCCTCTACTAAAACAAAACAAAACAAAACAAAAAATACAAGCCTGGGCAACATGATGAAAACCCATCTCCACTAAAAATACAAAAATTAGCTGGGCATGGTGTTGGGTGCCTGTAGTCTCAGCTACTTGGGAGGCTGAGGCAAAAGAATCACTTGAACCCGGGAGGCAGAGGCTGCAGTGAGCTGAGATTGGGTGACAGAGTGAGACCCTGTTTAAAAAATAAATAAATATAAAAATAATAATTAAAAAAAACAAAAGGCTGGGTGTGGTGGCTGACGCCTGTAATTCCAGCACTTTGGGAGGCCAAGGGAGGTGGATCACCTGAGGTCAGGAGTTCGAGACCAGCCTGATCAACATGGTGAAACCCCGTCTCTACTAAAAATACAAAAGTTAACTGGGCATAGTGGCAGGTGCCTATAATCTCAATTACTCGGGGGGCTGAGGCAGGACAATCGCTTGAAGCCAGGAGGCGGAGGTTGCGGTGAGCAGAGATTGTGCCATTGAACTCCAGCCTGGGTGACAGAGTGTGACTCCGTCTCAAAAACAAACAAAACAAAACAAACAAAAAAACCCAACAAATACAAGTATGGTAATAGCATCCACCTCACTGAGTGTGAGGATAAAATGAGATGACAATAGTGGGCCCCATTTATTGAGCCCTTGTTATGTTCCAGACACTGTGCTGAGTCTTGGTGCACAACTCCATCCTGTGAAGTCACTGCATGCATTGTGCCATTTGCAGCTGAGGAGCTGACTCTTGAGAGAGGCTGCATGCTTGCCTGAGGCCGCCAGTACTGGAGCCACTCGGATGGTCTTTAATCCTAGGGAGACTGGTTCTAGGGTTCTTGGCTCCAAACTCTACATTTTCTTGTCTCCAGCATTGGGAAAGTAGTAAGTCAATTGCCTGGCACACAGTAGGTGGCGAATATAGAGCACACCTACCCTGACAGGTAATTAATTAAATCATCGTTATGTGCCTAATATGTCCCAGATGTTAGGAATAGAATGATAAATTAGATACAATCCTTGTCCTTGAAAATTGTAATGTACTTCAGCAGGAGACAGATCTGTAGACAGGTTAAGAGTAGTGTGGTTTAGGGGGAGATTCTGGAGCAGCTGGGGCTGAGTGCAAATATCACCTCCCCAATTTACCAGCTGGGAGATCTTAAGCACGTTACTGTGCCTTCACGAACCCTCATCTCCTCCTTGTCTGTATACAACGGAGCATTCAATGCTATCTGCCTTATGAAGTGGTTCTGTGGAGTACAAAAGAAAATGGACTGAGAGCAACTGTTCGTGCCTGTAGTCCCAGCACTTTGGGAGGTCGAGGCAGGAGGATCTCTTGAGGCCAATAGTTTGAGACCAGCCTGGGCAACATAGCAAGACTCTGTCTCTAAAAAAATAAAAAGTAAAAGCTTAGCTGGGTGTGACAGTGGAGCACCTGTAGTCCTAGTTATTAATACTTGGGAGACTGAGGCAGGAGGATTTCTTAGACCCAGGAGTTTGAGGCTGCAGTGAGCTATGATCATATCACTGCACTCCAGCCTGGGCAACAGACCCTGTCTAGAAAGGAAGGAAGGAAGGAAGGAAGAGAGGAAGGAAGGAAGGAAGGAAGGAGAAAAGAAGGAAAGAAAGAAAGGAAAGGGAAGGAAGGAAGGAAGGAAGAAAGAAAGAAAGAAAGAA
Organism: Colobus angolensis palliatus; assembly: GCF_000951035.1. NCBI lineage: Eukaryota > Metazoa > Chordata > Mammalia > Primates > Cercopithecidae > Colobus > Colobus angolensis. Next base: position 1,198,726 of record NW_012123154.1, read on the forward strand.
AGAGAAAGAAAGAAAGAAAGAAAGAGAGAGAGAGAGAGAAAGGGAAAATGTACAGCATTATACCCAGAAAAGACTGATACTTTGCAACAGGGTAAAGTCAGTATTTGTATTATCAGTTCAGTTACACTGGAACCTGGAGGAGAAACCTGGTCAGTTCTGTTTGGAGGAATCAGGGAAGGCATCATGAGGGTGGTAAATTTCATACAGAATCTAGGAAAAATGGCTGTTTGCCAAGCTGTCTGGGAGAGCCGGGTCATTTAAGGCAATCTCCAGGACTGGAGCAAAGGCCTGAGACAGTCTGGTGTGTGCATGAGGAAGGGGTACACCGTGTGCATAGCAATAGCTAGCATTTATGGAGCATTTACTATGTGCCTGGCATTGCTTTAGGTCAGTGGCTCTCTGTCCTGGCTGCATGTTAGAAAAATCTACAGAGGTTTGTGCTTGATCTGTTTGAATATGAATGCTAGGCTCCATCCCTAGAGAGTCTTATGTAATTGGTTTGGGATAGCCCAGTCATCAGTACTTTTAAAAAGCCCCTCAGGTGATGCTAATACAGATCCAGAATTTAGTAGCTCCAGGCTGGGTGTTTTAGAAGTATTAACTCATTTAATCTCCATGACAACTCTATGAAGTCACTGTCGAGGCTCAGACTCAGAGATCACACAGCAAGGAATTATAAGGTTGAATCAAGGCAAATCAAACTCCAGAATGCTCTCTCTTAACCACTAGGCTGCAGATGGAGAGGAGGGTGTTTGGGGGCAAAAAGAAGACACCAAAATGGGGAAGGTGCAAGGAATAGGTGCCAGATGGCAGCTGCTCTGATTGTCGGTTTTGTGTCCACATCTTCTCTGTCTGGCACCAGGTTTGGGTGCAATAGTCTCACAAGCATACAAGGACCTCGAGCATGTCCTTGTAAGCATCAGGACCTAGACCACCTTGTTCCTATCCCCAGCTTCACTGAGTTGGGCACTCAAATTTAAATGTATGTACAAATCATCAGGGGATTGTATCAAAATGCAGATTCCGATTCAGTAGGTCCGGAATGGGAACTGAGATTATGCATTTCCAAGAAACTCCTGGGTGAAATCAGTGCTGCTAATCTGCAGACCACACTCAGTAGAAGTGAATAAAAACGCAAGTATAATGCGCCTGCCTATTCTGTCTGTGGGAGCCTGTGCGTTCTTGAACCTGGAGAGAGCTCCCTTCTTTCTGACCCGGGAGTGACTTCTGCACCTTCTGCATTTCGTAGAAGCCTCACCAGGCTGCAGAAATAACCTGCTTTATTTGTGCTTCCCTTAGGGGATACTACAATGTTATCTCAGTAGTGGTTTGCAAATTTTAGCTTGCACGGGAATCATCTGGAAAGCTTCTGAAAAATGGAGATTGCTAGACCCCATCCCAGAGTTTCTGATTCTGTGCCTTCACGAACCCTCATCTCCTCCTTGTCTGTATACAACGGAGCATTCAATGCTATCTGCCTTATGAAGTGGTTCTGTGGAGTACAAAAGAAAATGGACTGAGAGCAACTGTTCGTGCCTGTAGTCCCAGCACTTTGGGAGGTCGAGGCAGGAGGATCTCTTGAGGCCAATAGTTTGAGACCAGCCTGGGCAACATAGCAAGACTCTGTCTCTAAAAAAATAAAAAGTAAAAGCTTAGCTGGGTGTGCATGAGGCCTGCAAATTTGCACGTCTACCAAGTTCCCAGGTAATGCTGATGCTCCTGTTCTGGGGACCACAATTTAAGAACACTTGTGTTATAGGAATGTCTCCAGGACAGCATTTCCTTAAAAAGCTTAGCTGGGTCTGCATGAGGCCTGCAAATCTGCATGTCTACCAAGTTCCCAGGTAATGCTGATGCTCCTGTTCTGGGGACCACAATTTAAGAACACTTGTATTATAGGAATGTCTCCAGGACAGCATTTCCTTAACCATGTCCATTGTGGGTAGACACACTAGCTTTCTTGCCATCCCAACGAAAGGTATGGAGTCCCTGGCTTCAAGTCCTGGCTGTGCCACTAATTCCATTAGTGACCATAACAGCTATGGATTGAGTTGGCTGCATATAAGCAGAAAACCCAAATAACAATGACATATTCAAGAGGTTTATTTTTGTTTCATGTGACGTAAAATGTAGAGGTAGGTGATCCAGGGTAATTGTGGTAGGTCCAAGATGTCAGCAATATTCTAGATTTTTAACTTTCTGGTCTACTGCCTTTAGTTTGTGGCTTTCATCATAAAGATCGCCTCACAGGCATAGAATGGACACCTCTGGCCTTTGTGTTTGAATTCTAGAAGAAAGGAGGAAAAAGCAAAGGTTTAGACCAAGCTTGTCTAATCCACGGGCTAAAGGCAGCCTGACAGCTTTGAATGTGGCCCAACACAAATTCATAAACTTTCTTAAAACATTATGAGATTTTTTTTTAGGATTTTTTTTTTTAGCTTATCAGTTATCGTTAGTGTCAATGTATTTTATGTGTAGCCCAAGGCAATTCTTCTTCCACTGTGGCCCAGAGAAGCCAAAAGATTGGACACTCTGGCTTAGACCTTCTTTTAAGGGAATTTTTCTGGAAGCCACACTTATATCTCCACTCTTACTTAAATCTCATTGGCCAGAACTTAGTCCATGACCACCTTTCTCTGAAAGGGAGGCTGGGAAATGTAGTTTTTCTAATTGAGCGTATGACCACCACCAACAAAATCTGGATTCTGATTATAAGTATCTACTCTTTACTGCTAGTTAGAATGAAGAAGAGGATGGCTGTTGCTAATTCTAACTAGTAGTATCAAGTAGTTCCTACCACAATAACCCTGGGCAAGTGTCTTCCACTCTTGGGCTCTATCTCGCCCAATGTAAAATAAAGTTGGTCTTAATGATCAAACTTTATTTGAACCTATCAAATAAAGAGATCCTATCCAACTATAAGGCAGTTAGATTCCATGGTTCTGTCCCTAAACGTGTTTATCAGTGATGCTCTGTGGAAAGGAAGGGCAGCCTGAGTATTGTCCTCACGCAGAACCCCTAGTGTGCTCAGCCTGATGACATGTCAGAGCATATCCTGTGCTTGTCTGTCTATTCATCCAACTACCTGTTCAAAATATTTTTTTTTTGAGATGGAGTTTTGCTTTTGTTGCCCAGGCTGGAGTGCAATGGCATGATCTCGGCTCACTGCAACCTCCGTCTCCTGGGTTCAAGCGACTCTCTTGTCTCAGCTCCCAGGTAGCTGGGATTACAGGTGCCCACCACCACGCCTGGCTCTCTTTTGTATTTTTAGTAGAGACAGGGTTTCACCATGTTGGCTAGGCTGATCTCGAACTCCTGACATCAGGTGATCTGCCTGCCTCCACCTCCCAAAGTGCTGAGATTATAGGCATGAGCCACCGCACCAAGCCCCTGTTAAAAATATTTCTGAGTACTACCACCTGATAAGTAATAAGGATACAGCTGTGAGTTTAAGCAGACATGGTCCCTGCTCTCCCTGTCCTCTTAGCAGTTTAGCAGGGAAAATAGATATAAACAAATAATGATTCAAATGTTCAACAAAGTGCTATAATGAATGTGGATGTACTACACAAGCATTATAAAGAAAATGGGGGGATGTAATTTAGGGGGGTGGACAGGAAGATTTTCCCAAGAATTTATTTTGAAGCTGACACCTGAAGAAGGGGTCAGACATGCAAAGAGTCAGAGAAAGTACACTCTAGGCAGAGAGAACAGCAAGTTCAGACACAGGCCCTGAGGCAGGAAAGAACTGGGCTCATTCTAGGAAATGAAGGATGGCCAGGGTGTCCAGACATCATCAGCGAGGAGGAGGCTGATGTGTAATGAGGCTGGAGTAGTCAGTGGATACCACAGCTTGCAGGGCCATGTAAGCTCTGGGAGTGAAACTGGATTTTATTCTAAGGGTAGTGGGAAGGCATTGGCATGTTTCAGACAGAGGTGGGGACAAGGGTGACATGATGAGATGTGCATCTTCACAGAGATTTCTCTAGATGCTGAATAGGACCTGAACAGGTTTGGATGGGGGTGATAGTGAGCAGTGCTCACACTGAGAGTTATATGGGTTTCATCCATCCATCCACTCATCCATCAACCTATTCATCCAGCCATCCATCTTTTCATCCATCTGTCTTTTCTCCCATCCACCCATCCATCCATCCACTCACTCATCCATCCACTGAACCATCCACCTATCCATCCATCATCCATCCATCCATCCATCCATCCATCCGTCTGTCCATCTGTCCATCCATCCATCCATCCATCCATCAATCTACCCATTCATTCATTCAACCATTCACCTATCCATCCATCCATCCATCCATCCATCCATCCATCCATCCGTCTGTCCATCTGTCCATCCATCATCCATCGATCTACCCATTCATTCATTCATTCATTCAACCATTCACCTATCCATCCATCTATCTACCCATTCATCCTTTCATCCATCTATCTATCTTTCTATCCATCCATCCACCCATCCGTCCATCCATCCATCATCCACCTACCCATTCAACAAACATCCATAAAGCATCTTTAACTGCCAGCTTCTCCATTACATGTGTTGGGTGAATAAGGTGGTTCATTTTCTCAATGAGTTTACCAGTTAGAAAGGTAGAGAGACACACATAAACAAACCATCATGGCTGAGTGCAGGTCCTAACAGCAGTAAGCTCCAAGAAGGGTGGGAATAGATTCCTAGCAGTGGTGATCTGTTTGCCTAATGCCAATGGCAGGTGAAAAGCCACCATGTGATTCACCACTCTGGCTGCCAAGAGTGAGGACTTTTCTGAGTCACAGGGAAATAAACACATTTTAGGGCAACAGCAAGAGGAGGGGAAGTAACAGCCTTGGAATTTAGCTTGGGGTTAAACAAAAGAGTCTTGGGAGATGCTAGGACGTAGACACATCCAGAATAGATGGAATTATTCCATGAATCTATTCTATGGTGTCCTCAGCATGAGTCTGAAGACTCCTTGTTGGCATTTCATTGACTTATTGGCTGGATTCTGGCAGCTGTTGGTGAGAGCAAGACTGGCTGCTCCAGGCATGAAACAAGCCATAGAGGAACAAGTTCAAACTCTGTTCAGCTGTATGCAAATAACTTAACCTCTCTGAGCCTTAGCTGCTTCAACTCTAAAACGGTAAATAGCACTGAGCTTGAGAAACCCTGGAATAAGATGGCTGAAGCCTAAGTTCAGTGACTGGTTCATTGTTAGTGGACCTGAGAAACTGACAGGATGGACGCAACTAGGGTTGAAAAGGCACATATTATAATGGTTAATGGTGTGGACAATGGAACCTTGCCTCCTAGATTCAGATCTTCCAATTTTCTCTTCTTTCTGTTCCACTTGCATCTGTAAACCATGTGCCCAGTCATGACCCCATAGCTGGGCAACGCCATTATATTCTCCTTTGACCATGGCTCCAAGACTTTCAGGGCATCTTGTGAGACTCTTCTCTCCAGCAGATGAAGGGTTATTATCCTCCTTTAGATTTGGTAACTGAGGCCCAAAAGAATCAAGAACTTTGGCCAAGCATGAGTCCCCATTTTACAAAGGGAGAAACAGCCTCAGAGAGTTTCAGTAATGAATTCAAGTCCATAATGCTAGTAAGTGAATGAGCTGGGATTTGAACCCAGGCCTATCTAGCTCCAGCATCCTTCTTTCATGGAGTTCAAGTCTACCAGGAGGAGGGGAGGAAATGAAGCAGATGATAGATAAGTAGATGAGTAAGTCAGTCTTACAATTATAAAAATAATTATAAGAGCTGCGAAGGAAGTAAACTGGCTGGTGTGATAGGAAATGGGAGAAGAGCAATCTTTTTCAATGGGGAGATCAGGGAAAGACTCCCAAAAGGGAGGTAATAAACCCTAAAACCATTCTTGATAATGCATGTAATGCATGCAGTATGATATTTGGCACGTAGAAAGTTCCAATAATTGGCAGTCATTATTAAGGAAAGTGAAATGCTTTCTCAAAGATAATTGTAAAATCAAAGGGATAGTGTGTGTTTTGTCCTACTTCCAACATTTCTCTCACGGAATAGTGGGGAGGGAGGAGAAAACTGAGGACAGTGATAGGCTTGGCAAACAGAGGCCTTGGCTGGCTCAGAGCTTCAGCACCTGGGGCCAGCTGCCTCATTCAGTTCTTGGCAACGCCCCCGCAGAGTGGAGAACGCCAAGGGGGTAAGAGTCATCTCCGCTCTCCATGCAGTAGCTGTGTGACCTTGGGCAAGTCACATCTCCTGTCTGGGCATCTGTTTGTTCATCTGTAAAATGAAGGTTTGGGTCTAGATGGGTTTTTAAAATCCCTTCCGGCTCTAATTCTGTGTCATCTGAGTTCTGACCAACGCCTCCCTCCTTCCGCGGACGTGTTCCCACAGTGCCCTCTATTGGCTGTTTAGTAGAGAGCAGGTACAATACAGATGCAGCCCCGGGGACCGGGAGAAATAGGAACTGCCAGCTGCCCTTCTTCTGTAAGAGATTTAGAACCCTGGGGGCAGATCTGGATCCGCACACAGGATAAGAGTTGGGCAGTCTGACTTCCTAGAGTCAGGGAATTTTGGAAAGGGAAACTTAAAGACTATTTATTGCAACAACAGCAGTATTAGCTAACTTTTGTTTAGGGCTAACCATTTACCGAACATGGGCTTGATGCTGTGCATGAAGTCATGAGTATAACAGGCACAGGGCCGTCCTGAGGGTGGTAACGTGTACACGGAGACCTAAAGAGTGAGGACTGGCCCGTGTGAAGATCAGCTGGGAAGACTGTAACAGCCAAGAGAATAGCATGTGCAAAGGTCCTGGAGGAGAAAAAGACAAGGGTGTGTTCGGAACCAAAGGAAGTAGAGTCGATTGTTGCTAGATACTGGAGGCTAAAGAATCTTGGAATGTTAAAACCATGATGACTGGTGGAGTTGCAATCACTTTGTAAAACTGCTTAGCAGTATTTACCAAAGCTGAATATATACACTTCACGAAGATGAGGTTCTGCGCTCACCAAAAAGGCGTGAATAAGAAAGCAACATGCTTACCAGTAGCTGAAAGCTGGAAACAGCCCACATGTCCATCAACAGTAGAATGGATCAATAAATTAGGCTTTGTTCTTCCAACAGAATCATGTCAGAAATCAGAATGAGATCCAAGTATAATTAAACACAACAATATGAATCGGGTTCACAAAGAGAATGTTGCACACATTAATAAGAAACTGAGTTCAACAATGAGAACACTTGGACACAGGGTGGGGAACATCACACACCAGGGCCTGTTGTGGAGGGGGGGAGGGGGAGGGATATCATTAGGAGATATACCTAATGTAAATGACGAGTTAATGGGTACAGCACACCAACATGGCACATGTATACCTATGTAACAAACCTGCACGTTGTGCACATGTACCCCAGAACTTAGAGTATAATAAAAAAAAAAAAGGTAGAAAAAAGAAACTGAGTTCAAATGATATATATTCCTCTTATATAAAGTTCAAAACCAGATAAAACCCCTCTATGGTGCTAGAAGTCAGGATAGCGGTTGCCCTTGGGAGATGTAGGAACTGGAGAGGCAAGAGGGGGTTTCTGGGAGCAGCCACTGTTGTATTTCATGAATGGGGTGCTGGTTACACAGGAGTGTTCATTTTGTTAAAATTCATGAAGCTGTACTTGTGATGTATGTGCATGATCTGTATATTATATGCCAATAAAACATAGTAAAAGCATTATATGGCTATCAGGTGACATCCACTTGTTCATCACAGTCACACTTACTGTCACCACCGGTAGGAGCAACACAGACAGGAATATGTTGAGAACAAGATTCTAAGTGGTACTTTTCCACCTAAGGAGCTCCAAGTAGAGAGGAACTCTTGACAAGATAGGCCAGTTCCTCGGAGTCCCTGAAGAGTGGAGAATGACTGGACAAGGAGCTGGTTCACTGGGGTCTTCAGAAAAAGCCAGAAAGAATCAAGGAAGGGAAAGTTTTCTCTCCCAAGGCATCTCAGAGTTCTGAATCGGCTTCCTGCTTAGCATATCAGTACCAGAAAGGCACTCTCCCAGGTTCTGAATTTACTGGAGGGTTCTGAGGCCCCAGTGGGGATTTGTCTTGAGACAGCCTTAGGCTGGGGAAAAGAGGGCGGTTTTCGGGCCAGAAGGTTTGATATCCATACCTTGTCAACAGTGAAGTCACAGGTCATCAAGTATAACAGAGGAGGTATCATTACCTTCATTTACAGATGACCTGAGGGAAGTTAAGTGCAGTTCTTGAACTGCTCACATCAGCAGAAGTCAGGCTGAAATAGGAATTTCTTGATTCCTGGTTCAGTGTACTCTGGGTGTCAGTTTTCTCATGGACACAAAGGAGTTGAATTAGATCATCTGTAAAGCTCCTCCGTGTGTCCCAGGTCCAATGACTCTTCTGAGTTCTTGCTGAGGATAAAAGGGCCTTAGCAATTTCTCAGGAAGAATGGATACAGTATCATTTACCCTTGCCTGCATTAGCTAGCAGCTGTCAGCACACGCATACACAAAAATATGCACATATGGGCACACATGTACACACATGCAGACGTGCACACTCATGCACACGTGCATATACACATACACACTATGCACGTTTATATGCTCTCATGCACATGCACACCTATGTACACACACATCTTGCCACAGTTCTGAGGTAGGTTTTTTATTGTTGTTTTTCTTCTTCTTCTTTTTTTTTTTTTTTTTTGAGACATAGTCTCACTCTGTCTCCCAGGCTGGAATGCAGTGGTGCACACTCATGCACACGTGCATATACACATAC
>NW_012123154.1:1208763-1237471 GCF_000951035.1 Colobus angolensis palliatus
GATAGCTCTTCCGAATACTGATCTCATTTCCTCTGCACGTTACTCGGAAGATAATTTTTTTTCTTCTTCTTTTGATATGGAGTCTCACTCTTGTCACCCAGGCTGGAGTGCAATGGTGTGATCTCGGCTCACTGCAACCTCCGTCTCCTGGGTTCAAGTGATTCTCCTGCTTTAGCCTCCTGGGTAGCTGGGATTACAGGTACGCACCACCACTCCTGGCTAATTTTTATATTTTTAGTAGAGACGGGGATTCACCATGTTGACCAGGCTGGTCTCGAACTCCTAACCAGGTGTCAGGTGATCCACCCTCCTTGGCTTCCCAAAGTGTTGGGATTACAGGCATGAGCCCATATGCAGGCTCTGCCTGTATGATGCTTTTTTATGCATTGCAAAGTGACTACACACCCTATCCCTTGTCTCTTTTCTCTCTCTAGCAACCGTCAGGTTCTTAGGGCAGCTACCACTCTCATTTTCCATGTAAGAAGTGGGAACAGTTTCATGGATGTTCTGGGGCCCACAGTCCAAGTCCTGGTTCTTAGACAGTTGGATCCAGATCCTGTGTCTTGTAGGTATATAGGTATATGTTTATGCATTGAAATGAAATACGTACAACTAGGTCCTTCCCCGTCTCCCCACCCACCCAGCCTATAAAGTCTTCTATGAAACAAAGTTAATTCCACTCTCAGAGAGAGGCTCCCAGAATCCAGTGTTTTGGTTGGTCTCCGCTACAAATGCTTTTTCTGATATTTGTGTGTTTGCAAGTCCCTCTCTAAGACTTTCTAAGATTTGATTGCTAATTGGCTGCTGTATGCATAAAGTTCTGGACTTGGTGTCCCAAGCTCTTTGTAGACTTGCTTTATACACACACACACACACACACACACACACACACACACATATTTATACTTTAAGTTCTAGGGTACATGTGCACAATGTGCAGGTTTGTTACATATGTATACATGTCTCATGTTGGTGTGCTGCACCCATTAACTCGTCGTTTACATTAGGTATATCTCCTAATGCTATCCCTCCCCTCCCCCCACAATACTTACTTTTTTTTTTCTCCCCCTCCTGCCATTAAATAATCACCCTTCAGCTTCTCTCAACTTACTGTCCATCAATAACCATTGTATTGGTTACATTACAGCCCTCCTTAATACAAAACAACGACAACAACAACAAACCATTCAAACTTCCAATCAACTTCCCCTGAAGGCACAGAAAGTGAGACCTAAGGGAAAAGAAATCCATCCTCTTTAACATCAGCTAGCAGCATGGGAGTCAGTGTCTGGTGCAGAGCTCAGAATTCCTATTTCACATTCTGATTTGGCACTTTCACCATAATTATTCAAGTGGGAAAATCTCCTCTACTTTTCCTGTGAAGCTGTTTCCTCTCCTTCTGCAAGATAACAGCAGGATGATTGAGGAGGTAAAAGGATAAAGAGAAAGGATGCAGCCTGTTTCTTCATTTATTCAACCAATAATATTTGAATGCGACAAAGTCTTTGTCGTCAAGGAACTAACAGTCTGGAGTGAAGGGTGCAGGTGAGACAGATGTAAAAACATAATTTCAGATGCAGCGGCTACATGTGATTATAAAAGTCTGTAGAGTGGCTCATGCCTGTAATCCCAGCACTTTAGGAGACTAAGGCAGGCAGATCACTTGAGGTCAGGAGTTCGAGACCAGCCTTGCCAACATGATAAAACCCCGTCTTTACTAAAAATACAAAAAGTAGCCAGGCGTGGTGGCAGCCACCTGTAATCCCAGCTACTCGGGAGGCTGAGGCAGGAGAATCACTTGAATCGGAGAGGCAGAGGTTGTGGTGAGCTGAGATCACGTCACTACATTCCAGCCTGGGCAACAAGAGTGAGACTTCATCTCAAAAAAAAAAAAAGTTTGTAAAGAAGAGGTCATAAAGTAGGGTAGTAGTTTTTGTAAATATATATCTTCCTTTTCTCTCCTTATCATGCTCATGCTTTTCTCTACTTTCTTGAAAAAAATGGAATGTATTTATTAAACTGTGTTGCCTTTCTGGTCTGCTGATTCTATTATTTGTCATTTCTGGGTCTATTTTCATTGATTGATTTGCCTACTTTATACCGGACAGGGGGAGCCAGGAAGCCTTCATAGGAGAAATAACCCCAGTGAGGGGAAGGGCCCTCCAGGCAGCAAAAACAGCACATAAAAGTAGTGTAGAGCACAACAGAACAGCTCAGGCAGCCTGAGAAATTCCGTGGCACTGGAAGCTGGGTTATGAAGGGGATATGTTTAAGGACTAAGGCTGGAGAGGCCTTATCTCTCAGGTAAGCAGGCAGAACTCATCCTATAGAAGGTAAAGAGCATCTGGAGTGATCTAAAGGAGAAAATGACTTTTGTTTTAAATGCTCACTAGCTGCAGAGTAGAGAATGGATTGAGAGAGGTGAGCCTGGAGAAAGGCCACTTCAGAAGCTATTATGGCGGTTATGGTGAGAGATGACAGTAGCCTGGAAAAGATCAGATTCAATGGGGTTGAAGAAAGGTGGACGAATATGATAGAGTTTTAGAAGGGAGAATCTAATATCATAGAAAACATGAGGGTGATTTCTGGCCCTTCACAGGAGAAAGAGGCTGAAAAAGAGGAACGGAGTGGGGAGAGATTATGGAATGAGTTAGGATGGGTGAGGTTTATCCTCTGGGGCTCCCATGCCAAATTTCCTTCAGGTGACCAGTTTTACCTTTCTCCCTACCCGCTTCATCTCCGCCTGGTCATTAAGGATGGATATGCCATTTGTCTTTGCTGGACCTCAATTTCCATCCATGAAATGAAGGGACTGGGATTGAGCCCTTCCCTTCTCTCAGGCTGGACTGAGGTTTCCCTTCTCTGAGTCCTGCAATATCTGTCTCAGTCTTACACTACTAAGCTTTTGCTGCCCGGTATCCTCATTCTGTTTCCCCAAGAAGAGTTGAAGTTCTTTAATTAAGCCACTCGGCATCCTCTACCAGCTGCTTGCAAAGGCTTCTTCAGGGCTGAGAGACCAGTATTCCTCGGTATGGAAGACTAGTCTTCAGGTTGCTTCTTGCTATCCCCCACATCCTTATTCTGCAGAACTTTCAGATGCTGGGTCCAGGCCCTATTTCACTGAGCCCTCTGCAGCTGGAATTTATCTTGCCCCAGAGCCCAGCTGAACAGCACTGGCGGTGGGAGATGTAAGCTGATGGGAGAGAAACATGGCAGGAATGCTGGTTCTTGGAAAGTTGGATCCAGATCCTGTGTCTTATAGGTACGTATGTGTGTGTTTATGTATACATACGTATGCGTGCATGTGCAGCCATATGTATGTGTGTGTGAGTATTGGAGTGTCTCTATGGGTTTTTTTCTGTATTAAGTTATATGTGAAGTTCCATGTATGTGTCTGCAACTAAATCATGACGCATAAGTCAGTGCACACATGTCAACATCTGTATGCCCATGAGTATTAATGCCTGTGTATGTGTGAGGGCCTTTGCTGGCAAATGCATGTGTCTGTCCACATACCTGTTTGCAAGTGGGTGCATATATGTTATAAACATGTACGTATGTATGTATGGGTGCCACACTGTGTGTGTGTTTGTGTGTGTGTGTGTGTGTTAAGTGTTGTATACAAATGGAGGCAGGATACAGTGTCTAGTTAAGAGCATTTGCTTTAAAGTCTGGCTCCCTGGGTTCAAGCCCTGAAATCAGCATTTAAAAGCTATAGGCCTTTGAGTAATTATCTTTTTAAAGCATTGGTTTACTCATCACTAAATTGAAGGTAATAGTAGTGGCTAACTTCCATGTCTAATGTGAGGGTGGAATGATAATAATGCCCAAAATGTACTTAAAATAATGCCTTATACATAGGGAGTGTTAAAAAATATTGGTTGTCACAAAGTAATTCATGACAATAAATATGTAAGTGGCTGGCTTGAGGGTCTCTGAGGCTTTCTGCATGTGCATCTGTGCCTTTGGGCACATGAAGTTGCTGTGTGTGTCTGTTAGAATGTGTGTGTTGGTGTGGATAGACGCCTCTGGGTATACAGGCCTATGTTTGGGGGTAAGTGGGTATGTGTGTTGGTGGTTTGCCTGTGAGTGCCTCTATGTGAGTTTGGGTTCTGCCAGGATTGTGAATCTTCCAAGGGAAGGGATTACATCTAATTAATTATTGTACCCAGGTCCCTGGACCTGGGACATACAAATTGCTAAGCAAATTTGTGTTGACTGAATGAATGAAGTGGACTGGACATTCAGAGGTTGTTATTCGGACAACATGCTCATTTGTAGAAAAGAAAAAGGTGTAACTAGCTAGCTAGCTAGATGATAATTGAGTAGGTAGGTATGTAGATAATAGGTAGATAGGAGGTAGATGATAGATAGATAATAGATAGATAGATAGATAGATAGATAGATAGATAGATAGATAGATAGATAGATAGGCAGCCAGACAGATAGATAGCTGAGATTGGCTCTAAGTGGAATCTTATGTACTTTCTCCTGGACATTATGCTAGAGTTCATATGTCCCAGGGTGCTCCAAAACATTGGCTCTGGCAGCTCTGTGAGTTTTTATGGAGTTGCTTTGAGGGCCTGGAGAGGAAGGAATCACAGAATGGAGAACTGAGTTCCCCACCTGACATCATCAAGAATCTCTTTGCTTTTAATCTCTGGATGTCCATGTCAAATTCCACTGTTATACATTTTTGAAAATCTTGTTACAGACCAACCCATTTTATTCTACAGAAGGCAGCAGCTGAGCCTCAGAGAGAGGAGAAGGTTAGAACCTGACCTCCCTTTCAGGCCTATTTCTACCACGCCACCTGCCTTGGGATGTAGTAGGTAGGACTCCTCTAACTCACTGGGAAACAGAATGCAATTCCTCTCAGGAACTCCTCTTTTAGAGAAGCCACTATCATAGTGGCCCTTGGGATGTCTGTCCAAGAAACCACCCCATTCGTGTGAGACCTGCCCCATCAGGTCAGCCACTTTGGCTGTGTGTTAGATAGTCCCAGTCCCCTGGCCCAGACTATTGAACCCTGACCCAAGCAGCGAAATCAAATTCCCTGTTGCAATTTGGAGGTGGGATAGCAACAGGTTAACCAGTCTCTGTTGGTCCCTGAATTAGAAAGTGATGTGAAGCTGGAATGTCCATATTTAATCAAGGGATGAGTGAACAGGAAAAGCTGGCTTTAGAGACAGAAAAAGAAAACAAAGGCAATGCAAAGATACACTGTCATAAAGGGTATGTGGCTTCAGAAAGAGGGACGGAAGGCAAGACAAACTTTGGCTTCTTTTGGCTTGCCAGGCCCCACTCCCAGAGCTTGTGCAGCCTGGAGGTATCTCTTGCACTTGAACTTTGTGCTCCTACATCCTTATAATTAACTCCCCTTTTGCCTGAGAAATTGTAGTGGGTTTCTGTTTCTCGCAACCACACCATCTCTGAACAAGGCAGCACGTTGGAACATCTCCTCCAAGCAGATACACAGGCTTGGCACCTGCTGGTCTACCTTGGTTCCTGATGTGTCTCTGAGGCCAGCTTTGCGAGGCCTTATCTGTAGCTGTGGGAAGGGCCTAAGTCAGTGTACACATTTCAGCATCTATATATATGCCCGTGAGTATTAATGCCTGGGTATGTGTGATGCCCTATTTGTTGCATCTTTGTGGAGTACTTTGAAGTACTCATTAAAGGTCGCCAGAAAGGGACTTCACCCATCTCCTAGGCTTTGCAGTTACATTCCCATAGCAGGACTGGTGCATTGCTTCTGCTGGGACTTCTTGCTTAATCCTTCAGAGCAAGCACAGCACCGTTTACAGTGAGAGGTACTCCCTTGGGTGATGAAGTTTCTACATCAAAATCAAGTCATTCCTCCAGCATCTAGGTCCCAAGGATGTTTGTGTAGTTCTCTAAGTCACAGCATGTCTGTGGTATGGTGGGGGATAGGGGAGCTATGGGGACTAGTTTTTCCTGGAGCAGTCTCCAAAAGTGGCCCTTTGATATGTTCCCATGGGGATTTTTGGAAACCATGATACAAACAATCAGAGGAAGCAGAGTGAATGCAAGGGTCAGTCTCTTCAATTCATGAGCAGTCAGAACAGGAGATGCTTAGGAAGGAATCATGGCCGGTTCTTCTTCTCCATGCTCATCCCATACCCTAGTGACAGGATACCTCTTCCCTGGAGTTAAAAACATGCGCCACACTTCCGGTAAAGGCTAAAGCCACAGAGGGCACCTAGCAAGCTTGCTTTCAAGGTCCCATTAACAAAAGAGAAGGGCAGCCCAGGACAGACTGACAGGAACCCCACCATGTTGCCTTTTTTTTGAGACAGAGTCTTGCCCTGTCACCCAGGCTGGAGTGCAATGACACAATCTCAGCTCACTGCAACCTCCACCTCCCGGGTTCGAGCGATTCTCCTGTCTCAGCCTCCCAAGTAACTGGGATTACAGGTGCCTGCCACCATGCCTGGCTAATTTTTGTATTTTTAGTAGAGATGGGGTTTCACCATTTTGGCCAGGCTGGTTTTGAACTGCTGACCTCAGGTGAGCCACCTGCCTCAGCCTCCCAAAGTGCTGGAATTACAGGCGTGAGCCACTGCATCCAGCCAAGAGTTTTAAAGAAGGTGAAAGTTCTTGCCTTTCCTGAAACCTAGCCTGGCTTTGAGTCTGTTAATACCAAGACTGTGTGAATTGGAGTGGAAAGCAGAAGTGGTGAAGGGAGCCATTGCCAGAGAGAAGAACACAAACTTCAAGGCCAGATGCTCAGTGGAGCTCTCAGAACAGCCAAGCCAGGAGGACAGTCAGGAAGACCATGGGCCAGGCCACCAGGAACCCTGAAACACAAGAAAGATGACTGTCAAGTGTTGGGCTTTGGGAGTCAGGAGTAAACATAAGTTGGCCTCTTTGTCTTTTGCAACACCAGGATGAGAAAGGCAAAGCATCTTTAATATCTGGCCTGGTTATAGTCTCTGAGACTCACATGGTAGAGGCAAAGCTATCTAATCACCAATTTTTTTTTTCATTTTCCTCTAGACGCACAGTAAGGCAATTTTTCTCAGTGTCCTTTGCAAGTGACTGAATCTGGCCAATAAAATGTACATAGAAGTTATCTGTGCCATTTCTATGTCTGATCCTTAAAGCCTCCTATATATCCTGTTGCTCGCTCATCTACCATCTAAGGGAGAAGAGGCAGAGTATCCAAGATAGGACTTGCAGGGGATAGTGGAGTTGCCAGAAGTTACCAGAAGGTAGTAGAAGCCCAAGCTCCTAATAACTACATGGAGTAGAACTGCATCCCCTCCCCCAGTGATTTAGTGGGAAACAATGCTGTTGTGTAAAGACACAGAAGATTGGGGACTGTTTGTTATAGTAGCTAGCATTACTTACACTGACTAATACTGAAGGGGCAGAAAGACACAGAGGTTAAAAAGCACTGCCTCTGAGGGCTGATTACTTAGCTTAGCATCTCAGCTCTATACCTAGCTGGGCAGTCCCAGAAAAGTTATTAAACCTCTCTGCCTTTATTTTCCTGTATGCCAATGAGAAATATTAATAGCTCCTGTGACTTCACTGGATTTTTGTGTGGCTTAAATGAGTGAGTTCGTATTAAGCATTGAGATCAGCACCTGGCACATGGTAAACACTATATAAATGTTGGTTTTAAAAGTTAGACTCTAAGATCTAGTTCTGCTGGGATTGTATCTCTTTGGCACATGACTGTGTACTCAGTTTCGGTGAAGGACATGGATCCCCGATGATAACTGTCTTGTATCGGAGGGCCTAGGAGAAACATGTGAGCCTTCCTGCCGTGCTACCAAATTATAAAATCTCCCCACTACCCCAATTTCAAAGTAATTGGCTGATGTCCTAGAAGTGAAGAGAGAAATATAAATTTCAGACACAATTCATGACAAAAAGTTATAATTATAAAACAGGTTGATGTTCAATTAATTCTAAAACATCAAAGATGATCGTGATAGCAGACAATGAAAACCACAAGTGCCCTCTTGTAGTGGGTAGGCTGCCTCAACATCAGACTGATTCCCTCCTTGTCCAGAAGCGTCCAAAATCCACCACTCATTCTAGAAATTAGTCAGTTTGGCAAACTGTACTGGGAAACCACACTGTTCCAGGCACCAGGCTAACCCCTGGCAGAAAGGAATGAGACTTGAAGTTCCTGACTTCAAGCTGCTTTTTTTTTTTTTTTTTGACAGAGTTTCACTTTTGTTGCCCAGGTTGGAGTGCAATGGCGCAATCTCAGCTCACCGAAACCTCCTCCTCCTGGGTTCAAGCGATTCTCCTGCTTCAGTCTCCCAAGCAGCTGGGATTACAGGCACATGCCACCATGCCCAAATAATTTTGTATTTTTAGTAGAGACAGGGTTTCTCCATGTTGGTCAGGCTGGTCTCAAACTCCCGACATCAAGTGATCTGCCTGTCTCGGCCTCCCAAAGTGCTGAGATTACAGGTATGAGCCACCCACACTTGGCCTAAGCTGCTTTTAGAATGAGTTCTAACCACTCCTCTCAATGAGTGTGACTTTTCTTAGCATTGTCTGAATGCTGGCACTGAACATAGAGAGTCCATCTTGGACTTACTTGGGCAATTAAAAAACTGCTGTCTAAGTTTGGGCTTTGAGGATAGAAAGAACCTTTTCATGTCTGGGTTCACCAATATAGGTCATTTTGTGGGAAAGCAAATCTTATAGCATGTGCTTTCCATTTTGTCCAAAACATATTTCTAGTACCCTATAAATATGTAAAAAATGTAAAAATGTTCTCTCTCTCTCTCTCTGTCTCGCTGTGTGTGTGTGTGTGTGTGTGTGTGATATTTCTTTTATTAGTCATCTTGTTTAGCTCCAAGTCATTAATCAAAAACCCATTCAGATGTTACTACCTGGTGAAATTCTTTCCAGACCTTATCCAATACAGTTAATTAGCCTTTTATGTACTCTTTCTGCACCATCTACCTACTTGTCATTTATTTGCTCAAGTGCCTGTCTCACTTGTGCAATGAATTGTTGGTGTTCCCATGTATCTAGGGCTCATTCCCCTAACATTTGCACCTCCAACTCATTTTTCTCATTTGGCTTAAACATCACTTATTCTGAAAGTTTTTCTGACCACTTATCCATTCTGACAGTCTTTCTTCCTTCCTACCTTGATAATAAAGCCATCAAACATCGGTCAGGCACACGGCCCACCCAGAGTGAAGACTGCATTTCCTAGCTTCCTTTGCAGCAAGGTGTGGCATGTGACTAAGCACCAGCCAATGAGATGTAAGTGGAGGTATATGGTGCTAGCTTTCAGGAATGTCTTTTAACACTCATTGGCTTCTTCCTTGTTCCCTCCATCCTGCTGCCTGGATACAAAGGTTGGAGCTCTGGCTGCCATCTTGGAACATGAAGATGATGGCCACACCTCAAAGATGGTGGAGGCATGAGTTGGAAAGAGCCTGGATCTTTGACGGCTTTATGGTGCTACCCCACTAGCCTTGGATAGTTTGCCTCTAAGCTTCATTTATGTGTGACAGAAATGAACGTCTATACAATGAGAACACATGGACACAGGGAAGGGAACATCACATACTAGGGCCTGCCAGGGGATGGTGGGCAAGGGGAGGGAGAGCATTAGGAAAAATACCTAATGTGTGTGGGACTTAAAACCTAGATGATGGGTTGATGGGTGCAGCAAACCACCATGGCACATGTATACCTATGTAACAGACCTGCATGTTCTGCACATGTATCCCAGAATTTAAAGTAAAATGAATTAAAAAAAAAGAAATAAAAACTTCTTGAGTTTGATAAAAAAGAAATGAATGTCTATTTTAAGGCATTATTACTCTTCTATCACATCACTTTCTTTTATTTCCAAAGTACCATGTTTACTTTTTGTTTTCTACTTTCCACACTGGTGCATAAGCTCTATGAGGGTAGGCACCTGGGCTGTTTTGTTTGCCATCACATCTTCAGTGCCCAGAACAAGACTTGGCACACAGTATATATTTCTTGTCAAAGGACTGTCTCCTCCACTAGACTGTGGGCATCTCAAAGGCCAATCTTGGGTCTGATTAATGTCAGTGTCCCTAGCATAGGGTCTGGGCCGTAAAAGGGGCAGAATTGAAAAGAGAAAGGAGAGTTGAGAAAGCTATGGGAAAGGCATGAGAAAATGATGTACCTGCAGTGCCGGGGGTTCCATTCATGACACCAGAAGACTGTGCACCTGTGAACAAGAACAGAAGGGGAGGGTTTCCTCAGTCATGCTCCAGTGACTGCAGCACTGTGGCCATAACTGCTTCACATCCTCCTAGACGTGGCCATCACAACCACTGGCCATCCACATTGTGGGGGCATCTATGATCTGGCACAGGCACCTTTCTAAACACACTGCATGCATCTTAGACTTAATCCTCCTAACAGATTTGTGAGGAAAGTATTCTCATCCCCATTTGACAGATGAGAAGACTGGAGCTCAGTGATGTTAAGGGACTTGCCAAATTGACCTTTCCAGTCAGTAGCAGAGCTGGGATTAAAACCCCAGTATGTCTGATTCAAAAGTGAAAGTTCTTAACCTCCACCAAGTTACCCTGTGATGCCACTTGAGGCTTCAAGTTGAGAGCTCAGTAAAATGGTAGGAAAACTCAGGGCAGAGCCTTCTTCATGAGACAGCCTCTGTTTGTTCTGGAAATGGAAATGGTAATAATGCTTTACCTCCCTCACCTGCTGTGAGCATTCAAAGTGATCATGCATATAAAGGCATTTGACAAAGTGCCAGGCACAAGGAAAGTATTATTATTACCAACATTACTGCATCTTAATTTCTTTAGGGGGGAAAAAAAGGCTTTCATTCTTCCACTTCTCCATCCTGGTGGAAATAAAAGCACTAAATAAACACTACTGTAAATCCATGAGGAGGATGGATGAAAATATGAGCAGCCATTGGAAAGCCTCCCCTATATTATACTCCAGAATACCATAAATGAATTTTGGAAAACACAGTCATTCACCAGAAAACAAAGTTACATTTAAACAGGATTTAGGACTTACACTTCACCTGTAAGGAACTGAGTTATGGGGACCTGGAAACAGATGGAATAAGGAAAAGGCCACATGTTTTGGCATCAGACTGAGCTGGGTTCAGTCCTAACTCTAGCCACTCATGAGTAGGGGGATCTTGGGCGAGTCACTTAATCTCTCTGAGTCTTAGTTTCTCACCTGTAAAATGGACACAGGCATGGGAGGATTAAGTGAATTGATGGATGCAAGAGCTTAGCCTGGTCTCTAAGCACACAGGAGGTCCAAATGACAATATTGTTATTATTACCCAAAGCATCTCAAAGAATAGGTTTTTCAGTAAGGGTCAGACTGAGGTGGCAGAAAAGCCCTGAGAAGTTGGACTGGTGACCCCAGGCATCTGTGGTTAACTGTCAACACTCAGCCAGCAGGTCTTGTCACTGGGATTTGGCCACTTACCCCTCCGAGTGATGGGCCCCAAATCTAGAACCCGGGATAGGTCAATGGCCGGTACTTCACTGCGGACTTGACTTCTTGAGCAAGACTGTAGGGATAATGAACTTTCATTATATCAAAATTTAAATGTCTGGATTCTATCTAGACTGCTCCTGCAATGGGCAACTCTGGACCGAGAACTGCGTCCAGAACTGGTTCATGCTATGGCCCTAATTCCGATGCTGTGGTTATCTCAATCTAGAAAATTATCACTGTCATGCCAAACAAATCTGGGTTTGAATCTCATCAAGTAGAGACTTTCTTTTAGCTGTATAATTTGGGGCCAATGACTTTGCCTCTCTACAATAACTAAATAATACCCACCTGGTTGTGAAGATGAAAATGAGATGTGCCTGCAACACGTGGGCACAAAGTAAGCACTTGGAAAATACCAACTATTCACAGGCAGTGCCAAATGCAGGCAAGAGCAGGGGCACTGGAGTCACCTCTTGGCTGGGGCACACCCTGGCTCTGATATTTTCTAACTGTGTGTGGCCCTGTGGGCAAGGACTTCTCTGACCCTCACAGTGGGGTAGATAAAATAATCTACTTACAGGGTTGTTCTGAGAGTTACATGAGAAAAGGTATGCAGAAGTTTTAGCATGGTGCTTGACAAAGAGCAAGCGCTAAAAACGTCATCTATGATTATAATCATTTAAGAGATGCCAATGGAACCTAGTAGACAGATTTCTTTATCAAATCTGCCTCCTGGGGACACAAAAATTGCTTAGATTTGGGCCTTTAGGAGACCTAGAGTATATCTATTTATCCTTCATTCTTCCCTTCCTCCCATCCACACACCTACCCATCTCTTTCCGTCTCTTCATCCTGCTCCCTTCCTTCTCTCCTTCTCTGTTCCTCCTTTCCTTCTCCATCCCTCCTGTATTCCTTTTTCCCTCCCTCTTCCCTTCTGACTCCCTTCCCTTTCTTCCCTTATTCCCCTTCCTCATCCCCTTCCCTAACCTTCCCTTCCCCTTCCTCTTCCCCTTCCTCTTCCCCTTCCCATTCCCTTCCCTTCTCTCCTTCCTTCAGTTCCCTTTCCCTTCTCTTTCCCCTTCCCCTTTCCCTTCTCTTCCCTCCTTCCCCTCCCTCCCACTCTCCCTTCATTCATAATTGCAATAAATATATATGGAGAGTCTATCAGGTACCAGGCTCCATGCCGGGCTCTGAAGAGTTCAGTTCAAAGAGAAACTCACAGGCTGGCACTGTTCATTAAGAGAATCACAGAGATGAATCTCACAATGCAGGAAAACTAGGTCATAATGTCCAGCAAACATGAACATCTGAACTGAGAACCGGCTTTCCGAGGACCTCCCATTCTCCTCCACATGGATGGTGGAATCACGTTGATTTGAGCAGCTGAGAGGGTGACAGGAGCAAAAGTGTGACTTCTTAAAATAGAAGTGGAGAAAATTAAAGAGTCCCTTGGGTTCCCTCCATCATGATAAAGCGGACGTTTTCTATTCCTCTGTTTCCTCCAAGATATATCCATAAACTCACAAGGCTTAAATTATTTAGGGGCACAGTCTCTGGAGTGAAACAGACTGATTTTACATTCTAGCCCGACCCGTGTTCTAGCTAAGTGATTATGGGCAGGTTACTCATCCTTACTGAACCTTACTTTTCTTATCTGTAAAGTGGAGACAGTAATATACACTTTATGAGACTGATGTGAGCATTTAATCAGATAACCCACATATATTTCTTGGCACATAGCTAAGCTCAATGGCAAATATTAGCTAGGATTATTACTATAATTTAAATCATGATCTATAGAAATGCATTTTTCCCTTGTTTTTCTCAGGCAGGCATGTTCAATAATATTTCATCCCACAACATTTATCATATTGTTTTCATATTGACCAGTGTTCACTTCGGTGTAATAATCCATTACTATCAAATTGATTTCCCAGTTTTGAACAATAAGCCTGTTGCCAAAGTTATCAAGAATATTGAAATGGAAAAATATTGGCATTTATTCACCCTACCCACCTATTTGGTATTAATATTTTAGGCTAAAATCTCAGGAGTGATATTTCTGAGTCAAAGAGTGTGGTTATGATATGTAATGCAACTTACACATCTGCTAGGGATAGATGAGATGAACATTTTCCCATAAATGTTAGTAAGGCCAAATGATAATTCTAGAATTGCTCGTTACCTGTTTCTGATGATGAAATACTTCACAGGGTCAGCCTTGTCTTCAGTGGGGGTGGCATAGCAGTTCCTCAACACCAGGTTAAACCGGGAGGTGTCCCCTTGCTCCAAGATGGCGCCCACATAGAGCATGGACTCAACAGACAGTTCAGCTACATCCCCTTCATAAGGATTCGTGTAGTTCTGGTCTTGGAAGAGGGCCATCCTAACAATGAACTCTCCATCCCCGCCCACACTGACGTTCAGGAAACTGAGAAAAGGAAAGCCACAAGAGTGGGAACCTCGGAGAGAACAACATAAATCAAGCCCTGCTACTTAACACACTTATGAAGGCAAAGACACATATCTTGGATCCTTAAGTGAACTATTCAAGCATTCATTTAAACTGAGCATTTATTAGCTTCTAGGCACCAAACTTGACAGACAAGTCTGTCTCCAGGATTTCCACTGATCCTCCCTGCAGGACAAGTTACACATGTATCTCTCAATGAAGGAATAACTGAGTGTACACCTCCATCTTCTCACCTGGAGAGTGGGGCTGAGAACCAGTTCTGTGTGTTTACATTTTTTTAGCAGCAGATCGCTTCCCTCCATTCCACAGTCTTCAGCGAAACACCAATTTTAACAACAGAAATGGCTTTCCTTTTGATTTTTTGTGAACCAGGAGCCTCAGCACCAAACCATGTGGAAACCACTGAATTAGAAAATTTCTAATCCTTCTGATCCTGTTGCTTTGTGATATCAGGGGGCAATAAGGAATGAGATGGGCACTCTGGATTTTTGACTTCCCAGAAAGTCCCCTGGCAAATCTAGGGATGCTAAGAAACTGATTCAACAGGACCCCATTTCAGGCACAGAAACACAATAAAACAGAGAAAAGCCCCTGCCCAAATTGCTATCTGATGCTATTTCTGCTGGGGATGGGGTGCCTGTTTATCAGACAAAAGCTGGTCTCTGCTTCAATCTCATGTCTTCAGGGAAGCTGTTCTGTCCCCATCAAATCCACCACCAACAGGGGTCTGGAACCCCTATTCCCTGCTCCCAAAGCACCCCACGTTTTTTTTACATTGTACTCATCTTGCTTATAAGTAATTATTGATTTAATTAGCTGCTTAATACCTTTGTTCCTCAAGGTGAATGAACTTGTCCTGTGTTTTTGTTTTCTAGCACATTTAGTAAGCACTGTTTCATGTTGCTGCATTGCCTAGTTATAACAATCTTCAATATCCACAGAATAATTTATGTCTGTCTTGTTCATGCTGAACATCTTTAATATACAATCAATGAGTACTTGTGGAATGAATGATTGAATGACTGGAGGCTCCTGGAGGAGGCTGGTAATATGGTGTGGTCATCATAGTCTACACTTGAAGTAAGTGTGATGTGACTATTGCTAAGGTTATAGGTCAAAGGGCAAGGGTCAATGCCATACCTTACAATGGGCTTCAAGGCAGCTTGGAGGCTGACTTTCATGTCCAGTGGGTAGGCACATTGGAAGTTGATGTTGAGGATGGTGTCTCTGATGATGAAATCACTGACCAAGGAGAGGGTGTTTTTGTAGATGGCGTGGGTTTGATTTCTCTTTGGCATAAAAACAAAACCACACAGATGTTTATGTGTAAGTGTATGTAGGTGTATCTCAAATCCAGATCTGATTTCCAGAGTCAATGTGTTTAACCATGCAGCCACCCTACCTTCTGAGCTCATGGAGGTAAAGGGACTTCCTCCTTCAGTGTTACTGACACTTTGTGGGAAGGGGAATGAGGACACCAGACAAAAAACTAGACCAATAAATTATTGACCCTTGGGAAGAGTCAGGAACAGACAAGCTTGCTTCTTTGTGCATCCCTCCCCCACATCCCTAATTAAAATTATCATAATTGTAGCTTACGTTTATGAAACTCACATGTCAGATTTATACTAAGTTCTTTATGTAAACCAACATGTGCACTCTTACATAACCCTGGGGCTCAGGGAAGCTAAGTGGCTTGTCCAAGATCTCAGAGCTACTATGATAGGTCCCATCAGCCCAACACATACCTTCTGGCAGCAGTGGTGTGAAAGCCACTTACCTCCAGAATGTTCCTGCAGGCACTAGCCTGGACGGGGCTGGTCACAGATACCCAGTTCCTCTCCTCTGTCTGCAAGATGCTGCTGCAGTTTGGGTCTCGCAGGTACGCAATGACCTCCTCCCCAAATCCCACGCCTTCCAGCAAACATTTGTCCACCTTCACCTTGATCTCCTTGGCCCCACAGTCTAGCTGAGGCTGCAAACTGTGGACATCTGCAAAGCAGAGATGAAGGCAAGTGGAATGGACATGAGTCTGGAAGCCCACTTTCCCTACTCTTTGGTAAGGTCTCCATGACCCAGAAGATTATGTAAACTAGAAGGTCCCTGGGATCCAGACGGAATTCATGCCTAGACTGGCAGTAGGTTAGGTTGGCAAAGGGGGCCCCTCATTCAAGATTTCCAAGTGTCCTATGTGCAGGCTTGGCTAAGGTTTTTTGGTCTAATTCCTCTTGGGGATTGTGTTATTTGGGGAGGCAGGATGGACTTGCATTCCATACTAGAATCAAAGTTAGATATATGCTACCTTGTTGAGTCAGCACATCTGACCAAGTTCAGAGCTATCATATTTTAACTCAACATATATTCAACACACAACTTCTTGAGCATCTACTATCTGCCAGGCACTGGGGCTACAACACTTACCAAAACTGACAAAATTTCCGCTCTTATAGAGCTAATATTTGAATAGGGTAGACAAATAGTAAACTAATAGGAAGACAGTTTCTATTGCATTTATGAATGCATTGATTCAATATACATTTACCAACCACCTTCTCTCTCTCTCTCTCTCTCCTTTTTCTTTTTTTAGACAGAGTTTTGCTATGTTGCCCAGGTTGGAGTGCAGTGGTGCAATCTCAGGTCACTGCAACCTCTGCCTCCTGGATTCAAGTGATTCTCCTGCCTCAGCCTCCTGAGGCTGGGCTTACAGGCATGGGATTACAGGCATGTGCCACCACACCAGGCTAATTTTTGTATTTTTATAGAGATGGGGTTTTGCCGTATTGGCCAGGCTGGTCTCAACCTCCTGACCTCAGGTGATCTGCCCACTTCAGCCTCCCACATTGCTGTGATTACAGGCATGAGCCACTTTACCAACCACCTTCTCAAATACTAGGTGCATTCAACACAAAGTAAATAAGGCATGGACTTGGCCTATGAGGATTTCTTGGTCTTGTGTAAACACCAACATACCCACAGCTTATTATACTTCAATACGATAAAGATACAGACAGTAGTATGTACAGAGGGACGTGTCTGTAAGCAATGGGGCCCACTGGACAGCCATCATTCTGGTGGCCACAGATGAAGACGTGAGGCAGGCCACCTGCTCACTCAGTCAGCTGAGGCTGTCCTTGGAGCCCATCCAAGTACAGGGAGGGCCTCCTTAAAGCCCAAGTTCTGACTCTGCGATGGGCCCAAAGCCCAGAAAACCACACTGACTCTCTGGGGCCTCATCCACTCAATGAGCAGAAAGAGTCTTTAAGGAGATCAAGGTTGTTGGTTGTTCCCTACCCCTCATTTCCCAGGGTGCTCCTGCTGGGCACATCTAAGCATTGCCCCGTTCACACTGCAGCTCCGTTTTCCAAATGTGTCATGCTCCTTCTTGTCCTGCTGCCTAGAACACTCTCCCTTCCACAGGGACTTGGAGTGTGCTCAGAGGAAGGCATGCTTGTGCCAAGGGCAAGATCAAAGGCCCTTGTTAGAGTTCAGTGATGGAGGGAAATAATCTCAGTGGGAGGCTCATCCATCCCCTGTCCAGGGCTTACTGTTTGTTTGTCTATGACATCCCTACCCATGGGCCATCTCATTCTGCTTGCTCACCTCCTGGGACGAGAAATTCATCACCTCCTGAGCCTTCCCAATTGGACAGCTCAGATTTAGTTCTCACAATAGCCCTGTATGGTGGGTATTATTATCACCTTAACCTCATTTTACAGATGAGAACATTCAGGCTCAGAGACAATAGTGACTTGTCCCCAGAAGTCTGCCCATGTCCCTGACATGAAGACCCTGTGACTATGAAAACATAGCTCCTACATTTGCAGAATTATCATCTTCAGTACCTTCAGCCTCAGGGGTCAAGCCTGTGCATGTCAGAACCATTTCCTGAGGCTGTGGCCCAGCAGCTGACCTGGAAATTTGCTCCAACCCTGCCCTCCTATCCTTGCAAACCCACTGGCTTTACAGCACATGGATTGGAGAGCCCACATTCCCTTGACCTCAGGTCCTTGCCCCCAACTCTGCTTTATACCTTATCCTGACTCTCTAAAGCTCCCTCCCTCCTGCCCTGCCCACTCAGGATGGTAGTTACTGGCCCAGTGAGCCACTCACCAGAGCTATTGAGGTCCTGTCTGCAGACACAGCCCCAGGTGCTGTTGCGGGCAAGGCACTCCTCCTCGGGGCGGCAGGCCTTCTCACACTTGTCCTCCACAGTGGAGGGATCTAGGTGATGGGGCATGGAAGGAGAAGATCAGGATGCAGTGTGGGCTGGACTTGAGGCCCCCAAGTCCAACCTTCTCATTCCACCGGAGCACAAGAATCTTGCCAAGGTTGTGTGATACTTAGTGGAAGCGTTAAGCCTCAAACTCAGATTTCCTGACTCCCAGTCCAGTGGGATAAGTGAGAGCCCTAAAGCTGCCACCTGAACACTTACTACAGACAAGACTCTATTCTAAGGACAATGAATGTATTAGCCCATTTAATCAAAATGAGAAAGGACAGCATGGTGGTTAAGCCCATGGATGCTGGAGCTAGAATGCCAAGTTCAAATCCCAGCTCTACCATGCTCCAGCTCTGTGATACTAGGACAGCCCCTTAATCTCTCTGTGCCCCTCATTGTGGTAATTAGGTAGCACTTATCTTATGGAACTGGGGAGAGGATCAAATGAGTTAATACATTTGAAGTACTTAGGATAGCAACAAGGATATTGTTAGCATTATGTGTTAGCTGTTATTTTTGCCGTTACCCCTTTTTCTTCAGATCAGAACACCGAGGCTCAGGGAGGCAAATTTAACTTCCCAAATGGAGCCAAAATCTGAATGAGCATGAGTTCTGGATTTTATGCTACAGACATTTATAAACTGGGAAATTTCACCCTTAAATGAGAATTTCTGGCTTGAAATGTTGGAAGGTCTGACAACACCTGTGTTGTGTTCTCACTGGGCAGGAGCTGAGTCAAGGCTGCTCTGCATCCTCTCCTGTTTCCTGTTGACTTGCTCCACTCACTTTACTGAGCCTGGGGTGCATCTCATTGACTGTGTAGCTGCCTCCTCCAGGGCTCTGCTGCTCACCTGTACAGTATCTCAGATCACACTCGGGAGTGCCTTCCAACCGGTACACGTGGTACCCGCCTGGGCAGGCCTTCACCAGCACCTCCGTCTTCCAGAGACAGCAGTTGTCACTCCAGTGGGCACAGGCAGTGTGGTTAGTGATGCCATCCCCAAGGGCAGGGTGGGTCCCGTTCAACCACATGGGAGCGGCTGTCTGGCATCGGCCCACCTGGACACAGGTCTCCGACATCCTCACTCCTCCTTCCCCTACAAAGCGGTACCAGCCACTCATGTTCTTATCGCACCCTTGTTTCTCTTCTGAGTTCTCTGTGCTTCGGAAGGGTTCATCCAGGAGGGTGTAATTCTGACAGGGGTCAAAACAGACGTGAGCCTCTGGGGTGCCAGGAGCTCCGCAATCCAAGTCCAGCCCATAGAAACTGGCTTCACTGGGGTTTCCATAACCTGGGAAAGTGACAGAGTGCAGTTGGGTTTAATGTTTAATCCCTTATTTAAACATCAACTTCATCATCTTGGGGGCAGAATAATCAGTGAGGATCTTCTGCGGTATTTTATAGACATTGAGGACATCCTGCCCAATCTCCCTCCCCACCTTAGAGTAACAAAGTTCTTTCCTGTGCATTCATGCACAGCAGCCTTGTTTGACTAATATTTGTTTTTCTCATTATAAATGTAATACAGGCTCACTGAAAAAGAACCTCAAACATCATTAAAATGAATAAAGCAAAAATGAAAGTTGCCATAAGCCCATCTCATCCCCAGAAGTAACAATAAATTTGTTATGTAGCCTTCAGATTCTTCTTAGGCATGTTTAAAATACATTGCTTTCTTAAAAATAAAAATAAGTTTAATTCTGTACAACATCTTTTTTTCCACTTGCGTTTTTTACTTAACATAACATAGACATTTTTCCATACCAGTAGCACAATCTAATGTAAGAATTCCAAACCTTGGCACTATTGACATTTTGGCTGGGTCATTCTTTATTGGAGGAACCATCCTGTGCATTATAGAATGTTTAGGAGTATCCTTGGTCTCTACCTACCAGATCCCAGCAGCATGCCCCAAAGTGGTCTCCAGGCATTGCCAAATGTCCCCTGCGGGATATCACCTCCAATTGAGAACCACTGATCTAACAAGACCATTTCTGATTGTTGATCTATCATTTTTCAAAACAGTTTTAGAAATTGTGATGTATGAAGAGGCAGAGAAGTGAAGGAGGAAGACCACAGGCTGGCCAGGCTGACTTTAAATCCAATTCCACACTTGCTGGCTGGGTGACCTTGGTAGGTGACTTAAGTCCCCTGAGACTCATTGGCAAAATCATGTCTGTGAACTAGTGGTTCTCAAACTTTATCCATTCCTATGCCTTGGGTCATGACCTTTGCCATACATGTGTTTGCCTGTCCTATTATTGACTTAAAATGTTTCTTTCAATGATTGTCTCTAAGAATTAGTTTCATCTTAAAGAATAATATGTGTGATAACATAGATATCATGTGCTAGTTATATTTTTTAGATATGCATAAAAATAAACATAAAGCCGTTAAAAACTTGTTAAGAGTTTGCTAGGCATCCCCCGAATCATCTTGGAATATATATACACCTCATTTGGGGAAAGACGGCCTTAAATGATTGTTAGAGGATTAAGTGAGATAATACGTGTAAAATGCCAAGCAGAGCACCAGGGTCAAGCGAATTCTCTTCTCTAGTTCTGATTTGTTGAATGCTGTAGATGCCCGAAGAAGGAGCTAAGTGCGCACACAGGATCATGTGCTTATAATACACGTTAAAGGGGCTTTCTAAAAAAAGAGATTTTCAAGTTTTGCACATGCTTATAATACACATTAGAAGGGCCTTTCAGAAAAAGAGATTTTCAAACTTTGCTCATGCATGTACTTAAGACAAGGAATCCCTGCATTTGTTGTTCTTAGATTACTTCTTGCACACCCTGCGTTTTTCCACTGGAGGCCTCCAATGAGTTCAATTCCCTCACCCACCCTCCTCCACAGCGCTGAAATTTACACTCTAAGTCTGAGACTCCTTTCTGCAAGTATCTGAATTGCCCAATTCATAAAAAGATCATTTAATCTAGCCCTTTCAGGAAAAGAAGAAGGCACTTGCCAGTACAAGGTGACTAAGTTGTGTATTTCTTGATCTTCTTTAATCTGGGCTCTCTGATCTCTCAAAGATATGGGCATGGGAAGTTATGTTAACTGGCTCCCACTGCCGTTTCAAGGAAATTTCTGATTAGATTCTTTGAGAGATGATTGTGACTTGATTTCCATTGTGTCTCACTATGTTTCCCTTGATTTCTAGCTCTGAGTTTTTGCTTTAGAACTGCCAATTCCTCTTCCTTACCTGAGCCACCTTCTCTGCACTTCTATCCTCACTTGCTAAGTCTTCCTTGACATCTGAGATGCCAGGTGAGCAGAATACTTACCTTGCTCCACTGCAGATGCCTGGGTCAGAATGCAGGAGACCAAGGCCAGCCACAGGAGGCCAGAACCCACCATCCTTTCCATAAGGTGAGGCATGCAGGTCACTTTGCTGTATGCAGACTTCCTGTGCAGCTACGGGAAACGAAAGACCCAGATAAGATCAGGGCATAAGACTATGTTCTTAGAAACAGATCCGTTGACTTCCTTCATGAAGAGCTGCATTGTCTCAAAGTAGGTGTGACTTGTGGACGGATGAAGCAAGATAATGGGAGATAAAGTTGACAATAAGCAAACCAAAGGCAAGCTCAGAGCTGGCTAGTACTGCAGAATGTCCTAGAAAGGTCTCAGGATGGTCCCTGCTCAGGTGGAGGTAGAGGCTCTCTGGAGATTGCATTGTCTCAAAGTAGGTGTGACTTGTGGACGGATGAAGCAAGATAATGGGAGATAAAGTTGACAGTAAGCAAACCAAAGGCAAGCTCAGAGCTGGCTAGTACTGCAGAATGTCCTAGAAAGGTCTCAGGATGGTCCCTGCTCAGGTGGAGGTAGAGGCTCTCTGGAGATTGATAGAGAAAGAGGGATATGGTGCCTGTGATATCTGCACACAAAAGTAATGGCTGCCCTTTCTTAGTTTGATGCATTGGGTGCTGTTAAGAGCGCCCTGAAATGTCCTCTATGCATGTAGATTTCTGTGAGTGTGGAACCATGCCAAACCGAGCCCCATGTTCCTTACTCCTAGTACAGAATCCGGCACACAAGGGGTACTCATTACAGGATTAAGGGATGAATAAATAAATCAATGGGGGCTGGGAGCAGTGGCGAGGCAGAAAGAAAGAGCTGCAAAAAGCCTGCCAGCATTTGGATGGCATTTACTTTTCTGGGAAATCCTTTCCCTGAATGGCCAAATCTTTGGATAACTTCCTACAACCTCTGGAAGACTTCAGTGGAAAATAGAGATCGGTTTCTGGCAGGGATATCGTGAGTATGCTATGAGGCAGCAGGGATAGGGGAGCACCCAGGATTGGTGATTCTTAGAGATGAGATCCCAATAGAGACCTAGTTCCCTGGTGGGAGTATCTGGGGCAAGGGAAAGGGTGGCAACTATAGGCCTGGAACATCACAGGTGACTGGAAGCATGGCTGAGTTGGATATAGAGTGGTACCTGGAGCACTTGACAATGGCCAGGATCCAAACTCCTTGCTGGGTTCTAAAAATTTCCAGAAACAAAGAACCCTAGCAAGTCCAGCGGATCAAGATTTCCCAGGATTAGGAGAAAGCCTCCTGAGGCTTAAAGCAGGACTTACCTCCGATGAGAACACAAAGCGTTTCTCCTCCTCTGGCCAGCCATGGGAATGCAGCCTGCTGTGGGCTGTCTTTTTATTGCAATTTCCCACCCATGTGTCTCTCCTCAATTGGTGCACAGGTATGATGGGAGTTCTAGGCCATACACTGGGCTTGTTGAGTGGAGGTGAGATAAGCCATTTACGCAAAGGATGGTGAAAGAAGGGCCCTCCCCTCACAATGTAAACCCTTCCAGCTGTCTCAGCATCATGCAAATGCTTCCTACAAACAATAGTGCTGTGTGCTGAATGCTGAACATGCTGGGCACTACTTTGCGTCTGTGACTTCTCACATTTAATCTTCACAATCAATCAGTGAAACTGGTGCCATATTTATTACCAGAAACCAAACACGAATTGAAAGGAAGCTTAATACCCAAAGGGAAGTGAAGAGAAAATCAAACAGGCACTTGTTTGCACAATGGATTTTCAACTGTACCTTGTGTTCCTAGCTAATCATCTTGGAACGTTTCTGCTTCTATCTGAAGGCCACTGAGCTTGGGGCCAGTCAGACTAAGAGGATAAATAGGAAAAGAAGGAAGGGAGTATGGATGTTTCCACAAAATTCCATTTCTTGTTCCATAGACTCTACCCAACTCCAGATTTCTAATGCTAAGGAGTTTTGGAATGGCTAATTTGGTGATGATGCATTTTGGAATGGCAAAGGACAGACAAAGGTTCCTGGATAAAAGAAGCATCAGAGTAGCCCCTGTAAATCCCTTTTGATATGTAGGCTGCCCTAGAGATTGGAAGGCATGAGACTGAGAAGAGGCTGTAGAGAATCTTGGACTTACTAACTCCAGGCTTGGACGGGGCTTTCATGGCATGGTAGAAATCATGGACTTCATAAAAGAGCCAAAGCTTTTGCAGAAGAAATGGCCACTGTTTCTGCTCTATCCCTCTGGGACTCCTTAAGGAGCCAAGGCAACTGGGGACAAGGGAACAGGAGAGTCTTGGCATTGGTAATACCTTCTATAAAACCTCAACCTGGAAAAATGAAAAGTGCTACAAGCCACCTTCTCTACTCCCAAAGCAAATGGAGAAGTCTCTATAACGTGGAACCTATGACAACTGGGTCCACTAAATAGCCCACTGATCCATTCGATCTGGCCAGGTGCCCATCCCAGTCTCCCCAGTGGCCACTCTTAACCTTCCCGTTCCTCTTAAATGGTCTCTGCAGCTATCATCACCCACTCACACCACCTTTCTCAGCAGATATCTTGTACCCTACTTCAAAAACAATTTAGGCCACAACAGCTGACCTTGCTCCTTTCCCTATAAACATATAAATACTGGTCTCCGTCCTCCACTTCTTCCCCCTTCAACTTTTAATAAGGCGATCTTCCTCCTTTTCAAAGTCAGTTCCTCCACCCTTCTTCTGGCCTCTCCATTCCAATCTGAACCATGCAGCTACAACTTTATAGCCAAATCCACCGGGTAGTTTGTTTCTGTTCCTTTGTGATTGGATTTGCCTACTGCTTTTTCCGGGTACCTTGCATTTCCTTGACTCCGCATGATAGTATTTTCTTGATTCTCCTATTTCTACTTGGAGATTTCTGTTCTGTTGCCACAAGATCCTGTCCCTAAGAATGCTGGTTAGGTCCCATTTTTCTTGTCACTTCATAAACTCTCCCCGGGAGGTATCAAGTTATCTCATGGTTTCACATACCATCTCCAGGCTGCTGAGTTCTGAATCTGTATCCCCAGCTTTCGCTACTCCCTTGAACTTTAGTTCCATCTACCTATTGATTGCCAGACCTCTCACTGCCACTGAGATGCTTGAGACACCTCAAACTCAGCAAGTGCAACACTGAGCTCATCAAGTCCCCTAAATCTCCTCCTCCTCATTGTATAATCTATTTTAGTCAAAGGTGCCATTCCCCTCCCAGTCATCCAAGCTGGAAACTTGGCCTCTTCCTTTCTAAGCTCCTTCCTTTCTCCCTCCGCCCCCATTTCCAATAATCCTTTCTTCTCCATCTCCACCTCACCAATCCAAATTCGGGCCACTATTCCTTATGAAGGTAATTTTTTTTGAGCAAGGGTCTTGCTCTGTTGCCCAGGCTACAGTGTAGTCACGTGATCATAGGCTCACTGCAGCCTTGATCTCCTGGGCTCAAATAATCCTCCCACCTCAGCCTCCTGAGTAGCTGGGACTACGGTTGTTGGCCACCACATCTGGCTAATTTTTAAATTGTTTTGTAGAGGCAGCATCTTGCTATAATTTGTGGTTGTCTGGCCTCCTCCTCATCTTCAAGCCTTTGCATACTCTATTCCCTCAGGCTGCATCACTCTTCACCCAGCCTCCTCCTACATTATCACCTCTTCCAGGAAGTCTTTCCTAACTCCACCAGTACTCCTCTTCTCTGCTCCTAGGCCTCACAGGGCTGATTCCAATTACACTCACCTGCCAACTTATCTGTCTACCTCTGAAGGCTGTTAAGATCTTTGTGGACAGAAGCCAGATGTGATGGCTCATGCCTGTAATCCCAGCACTTTGGGAGGCCAAGGTGGGCGGATCACTTGAGGTCAGGAGTTCGAGGCCAGCCTGGGCAACATGGTGAAACACCATCTCTACTAAAAATACAAAAATTATCCGGGCATGGTGGTGCACGCCTATAGTCCCAGCTACTCAGGAGGCTGAGGCAGAAGAATCACTTGAACCCAGGAGGTGGAGGTTACAGTGAGCTGAGATCACACCACTGCACTCCAGACTGGGCAACAGAGTGAGACTCTGTCAAAAAAAAAAAAAAATTAAAATAAATAAATAAATATATAAATAACTAAAAGATATCTGTGGACCAAGAGTCTGTCTCTGCAGTCCTAATCAGTACCTAGTAAGTACTTCTTGAGTAAACACATGGACAAATTCATAAAAAGCACTCCCAGACTCTCTGCAGCGAGCAATTTCTCAAACTTATGGCTGTCCAAGTGTAGGCAGTGAGCCTTGCAGGAAAGACACAAGATCCTACCTCAGGACCTTTGCACCTGCTATTCCGACTGCCTGCAATGCTCTTCAGATATGCCCCTGGTTCACTCCTTTACTTCTTTTAGCCTCTGCTCAGCAGAGGGACTTTCTCTGGTCATTTTATGTCAAACAACATCCACATTGCTCTATCCCTCATCCTTGTTTCGTCATCCCCCTCAGGACTTGTCACCATCTATCATGTTGCCCGTAGTTGCTGTTTAAATGTATCTGCCTTTTAAATGTAAGCTCTCTACCAGCAAGGGCTCTCGTTTGATTATTTGCTGTTTCCATGGTACGTATAAAATTGCCTGGCATTGAACTTATGCCCAAAATATCTGTTGAATATATTGAGCTGGATAATTGATAGAAAACAAGAAAAGCAAAGAAAAAGCACTGAGGGACTGAAGGAGTAATTCTGATGTGCTTTCTTTTTATCCCAGCTCTTGTCGTTGGTCCTTGTCTTTATTGATCTTGGCCCAGATTTTTCCTTTATGTTCTGTTGTATTGGAGTGCAAGCACAGATGGATGCGTCCACCATCAGCCACCAACTGACCACGGCCTGACAGTGAACAGGGGCTGGGATCAGCCCATAGTCTTCCTCCGCAAAGCTCTTATGTCAAGGTTTTCTGTGCATGTCTGTGTGATAAGAGGCCCCTTGACTTAAGACACACTGCCCTAGCAGCCCCCATTTGCTGATACACACGTGTGGATTTCCCTGGGATCAGAAAGTTCTGATAATGTACCAAGGAGGGCCTTGGCCTCTCCTGAAAAGCCACAGCTGGAGTCCAGGGAAGCAGCTGGTAGCAGAGCAGAGAGTTCACATTGAAACTGGCTTTCTTCTATCCACTTGGCACAGAAGTCCAGAGACTCATGGGGTATCTGGGTCTGCTGGAACCAACCGCCGCATCCTGGAGGACCCCCACACCCCACAAAGCATTCCCTACTAATGGGGATCATTGTTCTCTTTTCTACTCTTGGTGTGTCCCTGGGAGTTGGTTTTCCAGGGAATCTTCTGGATTGGGAGGGAGATGTCCAATGATTGGAGGGAGTCCTGAGGACATTCCAGGTACCTGACCTTGACTTGCTTACTCCTTATTACCCCTAAGGACTGGGAGACTCCTGGAAGGAGGGACTTACTCATCAATATTTAATTGTCTGTCTTATTCATCGGTGTTTCCCAGCACCTAGAACAGTGCCTGGCACATATAACATTCTCAGATAAATGTTTCTGGAAAACTGAACTAACCCTCTGAAGACATCACTATTGTCTCCATGATACAGGCCCTGGTATACAATCATTTATTTTTCCTTTTTTTAATTTTTTTTTTAATGACAGAGTCTTGCTCTGTCACTCAAGCTAGGGTGCATTGGCATAATCTCAGCTCACTGCAGCCTCAACCTCCCAGGGTCAAGAGATTCTCCCTCCTCGGCCTTCTGAGTAGCTGGGACTACAGGCACATGATATCATGCCCAGCTAATTTTTAAATTCTTTTTTGTAGGGGTGGGGTCTTGCCATGTTGTCCAGGCTGATCTCAAACTCCTGGGCTCAAGCAATCACCACCACGGCCTGGGCCTCCCAAAGTGCCGGGATTACAGGTGCAAGCCACCGTGCCTGGCCTATGCTCTCATTTCTGAAATGTCTGACCTACTTAGAATTACTTGTTCAAGTTCTCTCTCCTACCAGACAGGAAATTCCAGGGGGGCAGGGATTGTGTCTGGCTCGTTCACTGCTATATCCCTGGCATCTAGCACATAGTGCCTGGCACATAGTACATGCTCAGCAAATACGAATGAATAAATGGATGAAGCTCAGAGACGTTGTGTAAGGTCACACAGCAGAACCCGGTCTCACTCAGCAGACTGTGAACTCTATGAGGACAGGGTGGGGGCTATGTTTTCCCACCATGGGATCCTTAGCCCCATACATCGTGCCTACATGGTAGAGTTCAGTAAATACTTGTTGAATGAATGGATGACTTCAAAGACTGGGATTTAAAACTCATTATTTTGCCACACTCTTTAAGGAGATGGGGGCCTCAGGTACACCGTCACAAGTCCCATTTTGAGAACAAGCAGCAATTAAAGACACAGGCTGTTTCTCGACAGCCAGGATTAAAGGGGAGAAAAGAAGGCAGGTTGACCAAAGCATGAACTTTCTTTTCTGTGGCTGGAGCACTGGCCTACATCGTGCCCCCTGCCCAGCAGGAAGTGAGACGGCAGCCACGGAGCACAGGGCTTTCTGCTGTCAGTCACTGAAAAGTCAGGGTCAAGGTGGCCGAGAAAAGCAGAGGCAGCCAGACTTTCAGGAGTCCTGAAAAGAAAACAGTTACAGGGCAACTGCTAGTACTACTGTACTTTTGTGCAAATTAATATAAGCTGCCTCCTCTAGACTGACCAATCAGAAGAGGACCCCCTCTCTGGGCTGGTCTCCTAGAAAAAGGAAGCTTCCTCTTTATCTGCCCTGAAAAAGGTGGACTGATTTGGAAAAGGTAGTCTTTCCTCTGACACTAGGCTTGGTACCTCCTCAAAAGGGCACTCTTGTGCAGTGCCCAACCTACTCAACCATCCTTAGAGACCTTAGGGGATAGTCACAGAGGGCAAACCTCTTAGGAGTGCTGTGACTCTCCATCTCTGAGCTCACCAGTACTGGGCTGAACTAGTTCAGGTCAAATGCCCAGTTAGCTGGGTGGGGTGGCTCACACCTTTAATCCCAGAATTTTGGGAGGCCGAGGCAGGTGGATCACCTGAGGTCAGGAGTTCAAGACCAGCCTAGCCACACGGAGAAACCCCATCTCTACTAGAAAATACAAAAATTAATCGGGCATGGTGGTGCATGCCTGTAGTTCCAGCTACTGGGGAGGCAGAGGCAGAAGAATTGCTTGAACCCAGGAGATGGAGGTTACAGTGAGCCGAGATTGTGCCACTGCACTCCAGCCTGGGTGACAGAGCAGAC
>NW_012123154.1:1238571-1248602 GCF_000951035.1 Colobus angolensis palliatus
GCATGCACCACCACACCTAGCTAACTTTTGTATTTTCAGTAGAGATGGGGTTTCACCATGTTGGCCAGGATGGTCTCAATCTCTTGACCTCGTGATCCACCCACTTCGGCCTCCCCAAGTGCTGGGATTACAGGCATGAGCCACTGCGCCCGGCCTATTTGTTACCTATTGAATGAATCTAGAAAAATGTGTTAGGAGCCTTGGAGCTTCAGTAAGTGCCCAAGATGCAGATCTGGAGTGTGTGCATATCCTTCGGGTACAAGTTTGTATAAGTGTGTGTATAAAGTAAGTGATCTGTATACTGGAGCACACGTCCCAACTCTAGCAATTAATAGATAAATGCATGATCTCAGTAGAACCACTCACGTTCTCTGAGCCACTCTCCTCTTTTAGAAAACGGAACTAGTAACACCTCCCTTATAGAGGTGCTGTGAAGCATTAACAGTTAACAGATAGAAGCCCCCCAGGAGAGTTCTGGAACAGGTCCCACTGCAGAGAGGACCTAAACTTACCCAAGCTGCTAAAAGCAGCTCTTGAGACTATGGCCTGGACACCTTTGGAGAAAAACAGAAGGATCAATGAAAAAAGAATGCATGAGATTGGCAAGCAGCCTGGAAGAAACCCCTTCAATCTACTTTTCACTTCGCAGCCAGAGTTACCTCTTCAAAACCCAAATCTGATCATGTTACTCCCCTACTTCAGACCCATCAGAGGCTCTCACTGCTTTCAGGAGAAAGGTCCCAACCCTTAGCAAGAACTGCAAGGCCCTACAAGGTCTACAGCAGCTCATCCCACACAACTCCCTTGGCCTTCTCTGAGTTCCTTTAACAGGCCAGGCTCCCTCCTGCCACAGGCCCTTTGCCCAAGCTGTACTCTTGAAACCACCTTTGCAAAATTATGACTGAGACAGTGAAACAGAGCTAACCTAGCCGACCCCATCTTGGTTCTAACTTTTAAGCTGTCCTTGTTCCTTTCTTGGTGTAAGCTGAACTAACTTTGGAAGGAACTCAGTTTACAGTTTAAAACAAAGATGATAACAGCCCTTTCCAAAAACAAACCTTCTTCTTGTGTGGGGGCTAGACTGCCTTTGTAGAACCAAGAAATTAGCTACAAGATTAGAAATTATGGTTTAGGAGTCATGCAGCTGGAGGTTACAAGATTCTGACCCTTCCTAAACCACTCCTAAGATCGGTGCTTGAGACATTGCAGACCCTGCACTTGATGGATCAACTGGCACCACCCAGATCCCACACATCTACATGGGATTATTCAAATGGCACCTTTCTCACTGATTCACAAGCTCCATGGGAGCAGGGCCATCTACCTCTGCTCATCACAAGACCCCCAGACAGAGAGTAGGCACACATCTACTACAAATATGAATGTATGTATGTGGCCTCCTGTGTGTGCAAACATGTCTGCATGATCTACATTCCTTCCTGCCTGTCTGGCCTCCCCTGTGTCCTGTGTCACATTCATCCACAAATCATATTTGTGCAATGAATGGGAATAGTAAAAGGAAGGCAGTCTGTATTCCACCTTGCCCCAGAGGATCCACTTGCTTCCAGTTCTTCAGAGCTCAGTAAGGTGCCCAGGTGCCAGGCTCTGTTATCCCTCTTCCTCTCCAGAGATCATTCCCAGCCAGGAATGTTGAGGAGGGAGTGGTTCTCTTACCTTTCCGTGTGATGGGACCCAAGTTCAGGACACGGGATTGGTCTATGACACTCTCACTTCGGAATCTGGTCCCAGAGCAGGTCTACAGGGAGAGGGCAATAGAAAAACACCCTCCATGAAGGAGACTGAATGTGGTTCTGCCACATGGAGTGGACTGCCCACCTCACAGGTGCCTCCTTCTGCTCCAGGCAGAAGTTGTTAGGAGACCTGTATACTGGGGTTCATGCATGTCCCAGCTCTGCCATTTGTTAGACAGATGCATAATCTCAGGCAAGCCACTGAAGTTCTCTGAGCCTCTCTCCTCATGAGGAAAGGGAACTAGTAATACCTCCCTTATAGAGTTACTGTGAAGCATTAAAAGCTAACACAAATAAAGTGGACACAGTGCTTAAAAATGTCAGCTCCTGTTATTTGAACACAACCTTGCAGGTAAGCCAGAGCTTTTACCAGCCTGCCGCACTTCACAGATCCCACCTGATTTTCCCGGCAGCTTAGGTTTCCTGCCTAGCCACACCCACCTCATCTTATTGCTCATTCTATCCCTGTGGTAAAAGTGGGAAACAGGGAAGAAATATTGATTTGCTTTCTTTGTGGCCAAATGTCTTCGGTTATAAGAGATGGGTTGGGAGAGGGGAGGCGACTCACAGGCTTGCACTTTTCATTCATGGTGTCACAGAGATAGACTTCACAGTGCAGATAGACTAGGTCATAGTTTCCAGCAAACCGGAACATCTGGACGGAAAATCGGCCTTGGGAGGACTCCCCGTTCTCCACCACTTGGATAGTTGAGTCTCTAGTCTGTGGGCATCTGGGAGGGTTACACATCATTTAATGTGGTTGGTTAAACAAAGATTCTGGAGTCAGACTTCCTGGGTTCAAATATTGCTCTGTCACCTTTTAGCTGTGTGACCTTGGGCAACTTACTTAATCTCGTGTGCCTCAATTTCTCCACCTGTATATAGGAAATAATTGCAGCCCATGTGAAAAGATAGCTGTAAGGATTAAACTAGTTAATTTCCCAAAGTGTGTAGAACTGTGTGTAGCATGCCATAGGTGCTTTATATATTTGATACTAAAGTGAAACTGTCATCAGTGCAGAGCTGAAACTCTCCAAAAGTCAGCACTTCCTGATTTCCCAGGAATTACATTCAAAAATTATTAGCTGCTATGTGCTATCTACAATATGCGTGGTATAATTATAACAATGGAAACCTCTGGGTACCGAGAGCCACTGATGAAATTGGAGTACGCGCACCCATCTGCGCATATGCACCATTGCGCCCAAACACAGTTACAAAGAGAAACCCGAAATAGAGCATGCAGAGACTCCCACGTG
The DNA here is from genome assembly GCF_000951035.1 of Colobus angolensis palliatus. Taxonomy (NCBI): domain Eukaryota; kingdom Metazoa; phylum Chordata; class Mammalia; order Primates; family Cercopithecidae; genus Colobus; species Colobus angolensis. The sequence continues at coordinate 1,241,582 of NW_012123154.1, forward strand.
TGCTGGGCTGGGTCAGGATACCCATGGGCATTCTGGGGAGGCAAACTGGGCACTCTCTCTGCCATTCACACTCTTTCCTCAAAGTTGATTTACGAGGGAGGCTGAACACTGACTGCAAAACTGAGAACGGACCTTCTGGAAGTGTTTTTCACTCTTAGCTCTGTGTCTCCCAAAATTCAGATCTGACCCCAAAAGTGCAGACTCCACCTGGCAAAAGAAAAGCCCTGAGGTTAAGTGGACCCAACTCCTGAAAGGCAGACAGTATGGCCTGTGAGGGCTCCATGTACTCAAGCCAACCTGGACATTCATGTGTCCCCTCCAGTCACTTTCACTGTCTCCCTGACTTATCTCCTCTTCATGCCTTGTGATGTTCTGACACCTATCCTAGACTGGCAGTTCTCACCCCAGCTCCCACACACACCCAGATGGAAACACATAGACACAACCTACATTTTTTCCTGCTTCTGTTTCAAAAGTTTCCAAGTTTTCCACAATGTCCCTGCTGTACTTTTATTTTATTTTATTTTTAGAGGGAGTCTTGCTCTGCCACCCAGGCTGGAGTGCAATGGTACGATCTTGGCTCACTGCAACCTCTGCCTCCCAGTTCAAGCAATTCTCCTCTCTCAGCCTCTTGAGTAGCTGGGATTATAGGCGCTTACCACCATGCCTGGCTAATTCTTGTATTTTTAGTAGAGACGGGGTTTCACCATGTTGACCAGGTTGGTCTTGAACTCCTGACCTCGTGATCCACCTGCCTCAGCTTCCCTGGTGTACTTTTTTTTTTTCTTTGAGGTGGAGTTTTGCTCTTGTTGCCCAGGCTGTAGTGCAATGGTGTGATCTTGGCTCACTGCAACCTCCGCCTTCTGGGTTCAAGCTATTATCCTGCCTCAGCCTCCCAAGTAGCTGGGATTACAGGTGCACACCACCATGCCTGGCTAATTTTTTTGTATTTTTAGTAGAGATGGGCTTCACCATATTGGCCAGGCTAGTCTTGAACTTCTGATCTCAGGTGATCCGCCGCCTCAGCCTCCCAAAGTGCTGGAATTACAGGCGTAAGCCACCGTGCCTGACCCCCTGCTGTACTTTTACACTTATGAAAAACAAGTTTTAAAATCCCAGCATAGCAGATATTATTTTTCCCCATTTATGTCTGAGAACAGAAAAACCCAGAGAGATTAGTTGACCTGTTTCTTAAAACTAAGAAATGACAAAGGCAAGATTTGAACCCAAATCTCTGTGGTACTCCAATCAAGGTCATGCCAACAGTTTTCAAATTTCAGTTCTTTTTTTCTTCATTGAGATACCACCTTTATGAGCATTTTCCTGTGTGTCTCAACATCTCTATTATTATTTACTTACTAATTTCCTTGAAATCCACTTGTATTTTTTACTGAAATACATTTATTTTCTAGAAGAATCTTTAGGTCATGACTTCAAATGGCAGACAAGTATCATTTGCCATAAAAATAGAACAGGACCATACAATGAGGACAAGATCAACAAAAGAGTTGTATTAAGTTTGAGTTAGACACTGTTAATTGTAAAATGCTCTGAAACAGACTTCTGCTTTGTTTTTATTGCAAAGGGAGATTCCAGATAACAAAGAAGTATGAACATCACATTAGCACTCACCTGAAAATATTCCCTTGATATAACCAGGCAGACTCTTAGATAACCTAACAGAAACCGACCACTGTCTCTCAGGAATGCTTTGTCTGACAATGCAATTAAAATTGCAAATGTCTCTCTCCTTCTCCTGCTTTGTTTCTTCTATAACCTCTTTGTCATTAACATACTACATATTTCACTTTCACTTAATTGTTTGTCCTCCCCCATTAGACTATAAGATGTATGAGGGCAGAGGTTTTTGTTCCTTCTATTTACTGTGAAGTCCACAGAAGCCAACACATAGCAAGATTCCAAAATATCTTTTCAACTTATGAATGAGAAAGTGAACCACCTTCTCATGGTAAGATTCATAGTCATCGAGTGCCTCCTGAGTAAAAGGTAGCGCACTTGTGTCCTAGTTTCAATTGGCCCTTGGCTAACCATGCCCACACCTTACTCCTCCCCCAGGTGCTGGGCTGCCTGCTCCCCTGGGCAAGCCTTTCCATCCAGTTTCTTACCATTTTTTGAATTGTAAACCCTACTCAGCTCTCTGGTGAAGCTTGTACATCTCTCTTCAGAAATAATATTTTTAAATGCATACAATATGTAACACATAAATATATATATTTGCAAATACATATGTATTTGATAATTCATTAATAAGGTCTAGTGAAAATTCTAATGCTATAGTAACTAAAAAGTACTGATGACCATAAATGGCTTCACATGACCTGCTAATATTTCTGTAGTTTGTTGCCTGTATTTATAATGTATGGGAATGCTAAGGCTCCGCTACAGGGTAATGAATATAAAGATGCAATTTTCCAGCTGGGTGCAGTGGCTCACGCCTGTAATCCCAACACTTTGGGAGGCCAAACAGGTGGATCATTTGAGGTCAGGAGTTCGAGACCAGCCTGGTCAATATGGTGAAACCCCATCTCTACTAAAAATACAAAAATTAGCCAGACATGCTGGCCTATGCCTGTAATCCCAGCTACTTGGGAGGCTGAGGCAGAAGAATCACTTGAACCCAGGAGGCGGAGGTTACAGTGAGCCAAGGTGGCGCCATTGCTCTCCAGCCTTGGCAAAAAAAAAAAACTCTATAAAAAAAAAAAAAAAAAAAAAAGATGATGCAATTTTCCTTCTTCCAAGTCCAAAGACCCCCTCTTAATTCTACCCGTGGGTTCCCATTTCCCATGTAGGAACCTTTGCCTTACCTGTCCTGGATGATGAAGTACTTCAGGGGGTCCGTGGCATTGCCACTGGGCGTGGCATAGCAGTTGGTCATGAGCAGTGCAAATCGGGACAGGTCACCCCCATCCAATATCGTGCCCACATAGAGAAAAGCCTCAGTGGACAGCGTCACGGAGGAGCCTTCATAGGGCTGCGTGTAGGAAGGGCTCTGGAAGAGGGCCATCCGCACGGTGAACATGCCGGTCCCGCCCACTCTGATGTTTAGGACACTGCCGGGGGAGAAGGGTTGGTGAGAGGACCAGGCTGAGAACATCCACAGATGAGCCACCTTCTCTGGTTTGCATTCCTGGGCATTCCCTTGCAGTTATTTGCATTTTTATCCAGCAATAAGACTGGAACCCACCAACCGTTGTTTTGCAAACCGCAATAAGTCCATAGAGGTCAACTTGGGATCTAGATAAAATGCAGGCTCTGATTTAGTGAGTTTGGGGTGGGACTCAAGGTCCTGCGTTTGTGACAATGCAGGACCTTGAGCATCCAGCAGCCTGGATGCTGCTGATGCTGCTGGTCTATGGATCAATGACATCTCAAGTAACATGTCCAGTTCCTCACTTGCTACCGCTGTAGCCTTTGCTACCCCTGTAGCCTTCAAGATGGCAAAAAGCAAATTATTAAGAGAAACACCTGGATTCCTTCTTTAGTCTCAATCTAGAACAGGTTAAAAGGGATTGAGCTATGATGAGTCCTACAACTTGCATCCTGGTCTCCATCGTGATGTACTAACATCTACAGCAGAAGACTGAGCTTTATAAATGATTTATTTTTAACCACACTGAAAACAGCCACACTGATGTGAACTTCACTGGATGATGCAACAAAGGACATTGTAAGGCTCATACCTCACGAAATAAGGCACATGAGAAATACTCCGAAATGTGGAAGTCCATTTTACAGATGAGAGCTGAGTTATCAGTGAAGACTAGGGTGAGATGTCTAACTCAAGACAGAGAGAGGGACCAGGTGCTATGGCTCATGCCTGTAATCCCAATACTTTAGGAGGCATAAGCAGGAGGATCATTTGAGGCCAAGAGTTTAAGACTAGCCTGGTCCACATAACAAGACCCTGTCTCTACAAAAATATTTTTAAAAATAGCCCAGGGTGGTGGCATGTGTCTGTAGTCCTAGCTACCTCGGAGACTGAGGTGGGATGATTGCCTGAGCCCAGGAATTCGAGGTTGCATTGAGCTATGATTGTGCCACTGTACTCCAGCCTGGGTGACAGAGTGAGACCCAGATTCTTAACAAAACAAAACAAAATAAAACCATAAAACAGAGAGATGTGGGCACACTTGTTCCCCAGAGCCTACCAGGCCGAGGACAGGGCCACATTGCTCCAGGACATTGCTTGGCCAGGTGAGGCTCCAGCCACCAGCTTGCAACGAGCACCCTTCTTCCTCCAAGTCAGCTGTGCACCCTCATCAGTGCCCAGCATCCTTTCCTGAGTCTGGCTGGCCAAGAGAGCAGAAAACTATGGGCAAGCTTCGAAGGGAAGGTCATGGTCACATGGAGGCGCTGGACCTGATGTCTGAATCCCAGCTCTATCACCTGCTAGACTTTACAGCTTTGGGTAAGTCACTCAGATTTCTGTAAGCCTCAATTTCCACATCAGTATAGTGGGAATAATAATAATAATAACAATAATAATAATACCTTTGTCGCCTAGGGCTGCTGTAGGAGTTTGATGAGATGTCCCAGGCAGAACACCAGATACAATGCCTGAGATATAGTAAGCTCTCAATAAATCTTAGTTATTGGCAAGGCGCGGTGGCTCACGCCTGTAATCCCAGCACTTTGGGAGGCTGAGGTGGCTGGATTGCCTGAGGACAGGAGTTTGAGACCAACCTGGCCAACATGGTGAAACCCTGTCTCTGCTAAAAATACAAAACTTAGCTGGGTGTGGTGGTGGGCACCTGTAATCCCAGCTACTTGGGAGGCTGAGGCAGGAGAATTGCTGGAACCTGGGAGGCAGAGGGTGCAGTGAGCTGAGATCATGCTGTTGAACTCCAGCCTGGGCAACAGTGTGAGACTCCATCTCAATAAATAAATAAATAATCAATAAATCTTATTTCTTATTACGACTATTATTTTTCCATCATTGGTCTGTCATTCATCCTATTTGAAGATTTTCAATTTTATTTAGCAACAGGTTCCTTTTTAAAAAAATGAAATAAAATCTTAGGTGGCACCCAGTATGAATAGTTTACCCCTCTGGCACTCTGCCAGGGCACCTCCCTTGGCCCCTACCAAGACACTTGCAAAGAGCATAAGTTTTAAATCCCTCTATAATCAAATTTCTTTCATTCACAGAGAAGGAAGGAAGTTGAGGTCCAAATGTGAAATACGATTTGCCCAGAGTTCCACAGCAGTCTGGACTCAGACCCTTCCTGCTCTCTGGCACAACCATCCTGCCGCTTTGAAAAGTAGAGACTCTAATATTTGATTCACATCGGTATCATCTACATCAGTTTAATGGTTGAATCTGATTCACATCACAGTCATAGCTCAATGCAATCTCAAATTCCTGGGCTCCAGCGATCCTCCCATATGATTTGATTCTTAGAGTACTGCTTAGAGTACGGCAGTACAAGTATGGCTAAACCTATTTCACAGATGAAAATATTGATACCCAGAGAGGGGCTGTCAACTTCCCAAAGCCAGGCTCAACAACTCACCCAAGCTCATACAACTAGTAAGTGACAGAGCTGGGGCTTGAACCAGGCAGTGCTCTGACTCTGTCCCCCACTGGCCAGGGCATAACCATCACTTACGACAAAGTCTAGATTTGAACCTGGGCTCCAGAATTCCTGGCTCTTTCACTGGGCAACCCTGATTCCCAGCCCTCACTCCCAGCTCCCTTGGGTGGCAGTTGACAGAGAAGCTCATGGTTAAGGGGTTTTGGGGTAGAATCATCTAGGGGCCTCAGGGACCCTCTCTGGCCGCACCTGACCATTGGCTGTAGGGAGGTCTTCAGGCTGACTTTCATGTCCAGGGGGTAGGAACATGCAAAGTTGATTTTGATGTTGCGGTCACGGATGATGATCTCATCTGCCAGGTAGAGGGTGTTGCTGTAAGTAGCGTGTGTTTCATTCCTCTGTATTGTAGGGAATGGGGGAGTAGGGGTGGGATGAGAGAAAGGGGCATGAGAATCTGAGTAGGACTTCAAAGCCAAATCTTCTGGTCTCTGGCTACTTGTGAGCTGCTCTCCTAGTCTCTTTGATAAAAAGCTGCCTGTGGCCGGGCGCGGTAGCTCATGCCTGTAATCCCAGCACTTTGGGAGGCTGAAGCAGGTGGATCACCTGAGGTCAGGAGTTTGAGACCAGCCTGACCAACATGGTGAACTAAAAATACAAAAAAAGGTAGCCAGGCATGGTGGCGGGTGACTGTAATCCTAGCTACTCAGGAGGTTGAGACAGGAGAATCTCTTGAACCCAGGAGGCAGAGCTTGCAATGAGCCAAGATCGTGCCACTGCACTCCAGCCTGGGCAACAGAGGGAGATTCCATCTCAAAAAAAAAAAAAAAAAAATCCCACAACAGTTAAAAACTCCCTGTACAGCCTGAACTATGAGCCAATTAATCATCTTTTCTTTATAAATTAGAAAAAAAAGTTACAACAGCAATGACCATTCATGCGCACATATCATGTGCCAGACCCTGAGTGGAATACCCCTCCTGAGTCATTGCATTAGTCCCTTCAGTGACCCTAAGAGATGGCACTGCCACATCCCTGCTTCCTGGACAAGAAGACAGAAGTTCATAGTAAGAGAGTCACTGAGGGATTGCCCACAGTACATGATAACTCACAAGCCTAGGCTCTTTTCAGCACCCTGTGCTTCCTCTCTTGAAAACTAAAAACCATATGCCAAGTCATCATTAATGGAATTTCAGATACCATCCTTGGAAAATGACATTAATTACTTCTGTTTGTTTGTTTGTTTGTCTGGGGACAGAGTCTCACTCTGCTATCCAGGCTGGAGTGCTGTAGTGTAAATCTTGGCTCACCACAACCTCCGCTTCCTGGGTTCAAGTGATTCTTCTGTCTCAGACTCCCGAGTAGCTGGGATTACAGGCGTCCACCACCATGCCCAGCTAATTTTTGCATTTTTAGTAGAGATGGGGTTTCTCTGTGTTGGCCAGGCTGGTCTCAAACCCCAGACCTCA
>NW_012123154.1:1248852-1276838 GCF_000951035.1 Colobus angolensis palliatus
TTCCTTCCTTCCTTCCTTCCTTCCTTCCTTCTCTCTCTCTCTCTCTCTCTCTCTCTCTCTCTCTCTCTTTCTTTCTTTCTTCTGGTAATGAGAGACGTGGCAGGAGATACTGCTCCACTCACACAAACATTTACCTCTGGGTTTCATTTGAGGAGGCCTCTGTAGGTGAGGTCCTGGTTCTCTGTACATTAAGGATACAGACCTTGCCTTCCAGGACCCCTGGAGACAAACAGATCAGTTTCTGAACCCAATGCTGATGCCTACTGGCTGGGACAATCACTATTATTGCCCTACTTTTCCCATCTGTAAAATGGAGAACTATCACTATGAACTGCTCTCTTTAGTTGAAGCTGATGTTTATTGAGCACTTACTGTGTGCAGTCACTGTCCTAGTCACTCTAACACATTAACTCATTCAGTCCTCTCAATACACCTGTGGAGTAGGTACTATTATTTCTCCACTTTACAGTTGATGAAACTGAGGCACAGCCAGGCTAAATAACTCCCCCAAAGCTACTATAACTAGGAAGTGATAGAGCTGAAGCTTGAACCAGGCAGTGCTCTGGTTCTGTCCCCCGCTGGCCAGGACATACCGTCAACACTGTCCCACAGGGGCCATCCCGGGTTGGAGTCACTACGGACATCCAGTCCCGGTTGTCTCTGTCATTGAAGCCTGAGCACCGGCTGTCACTCAGGTACATGAAGACCTTCTCGAAGCCAAGACTCTTCAGCTCGCACTTGCCCAGGGACACCTTCATGTCATTGGCCCCACATTCCAGCCTGTGCTCCAGGAGGGAGATATCTGAAACAGGTTAGGCAGGATTGAGGGCCTGTGTCTGTAGCTTGGGGGCCCAGCACATCCCCAGGGGCCAGGTCCAGCTGACTGGGCTGATCACCACCTGGAGGTGCTCAAGATTGGACCTCTGACATCAGTGGATACATCCTGGGTTCCCCTAAATGTGGGTTATATACCAAATGCAAGAGGGTTTGGGGTGGGGGGGTTGATGTCCAGCATTAAATAACAATGAAGACTAGTTAAAAAAAAAAAAAGGCTGGATGTGGTGGCTCATGCCTATAATCTCAGCACTTTGAGAGGCTGAGGCAGGCAGATCATTTGAGGTCAGGAGCTCAAGACCAGTCTGGCTAACATGGTGAAACCCCATCTTTACAAAAAAAAAAAAAAAAAAAATTTAGCCAGGCGAGGTGGTGGGCACCTGTAATCCCAGCTACTTGGGGAGGCTGAGGCAGGAGAATTGCTTGAACCTGGAAGGCAGACATTGCAGTGAGCTGAGATCACACCATTGCACTCCAGCCTGGGTGACAGAGGGAGACTCGGTCAAAAAAAGAAGATAACAAAGAAAGAAAGAAAGAAAGAAAGGAGGGAGGGAGAGAAAGAGAGAGAAAGAAGAGCAAAGAGAAAGAAAGAAAGAAAGAAAGAAAGAAAGAAAGAAAGAAAGAAAGAAAGAAAGAAAGGAGGGAGGGAGAGAAAGAGAGAGAAAGAAGAGCAAAGAGAAAGAAAGAGAGAAAGAAAGAAGAAAAAAAGAAGAAAGAAAGAAAGAAAGAAAGAAAGAAAGAAAGAAAGAAAGAAGGAAAGGAAAAAAGAAAGAAAAGGAAGGAAGGGAAAGAAAGGAGGGAGGGAGGAAGGAAGGAAAAGAGAGAGAAAGAAAAGAAAAAGCAAGCAAGCAAGCAAGCAAGCAAGAAAGCAAGCAAGCTGCAATTGCTTTCTATCCTTTTCACATCAAGGAGATAGTCCCAGCTTGCCACTAACGTCTTTAATGCCATATACACACTAACTTCCCTCTCTCTCTCTCTCTTTTTTTGAGACGGAGTTTCTCTCTTGTCACCCAGGCTGGAATGTAGTGGTGCCATCTTGGATTACTGCAACCTCCCCCTCCAGGGTTCAGGTGATTCTACTGCCTCCGCCTCCCGAGTAGCTGGAATTACGGGCACCTGCCATCAGACTCGGCTAATTTTTGTGTTTTTAGTAGAGATGGAATTTTGTCATGTTGGCCAGGCTGGTCTTGAACTCCTGACCTCAGGTGATCCGCCCGCCGTGGTCCCCCAAAATGCTGGGATTACAGGCATGAGCCACTGCGCCTGGCCCACTAACTTCCGTCTCAAACAGGGCAGGCCTCGGGCTCCGAGTTTGGGGCAGGAAACAACACTCAGCTAGAATTCTTTTTTAAGCTTTTAAAAATTAAAGTATTTTTCTAATTTTGAGTATTTATTTTTAAAAATTTGTTTTATTGAAGTATTACACAACTGCTGGAATTTAGTAACTTTCTTTTCTTTTTAGTAACTTTTATTTTTACAGTTAACTTTCTATCTAAGGTGAGCATAACTTGCCACAGACAGATGAAGTCGTGACCATCAACATTCCAAATTTGCTTAAGAGATTCAGTCCATTAGAAGAAAAACAACTTAATAATAAAAGTCATGGCACAGGTAACACTGGGATAAAGCAAGTGAACCAGGGTGCCAATTGTAAAGTTGGCACTTGGATGTAACTAAAATCATGACTGAAGTCTGGAAAATACTGTTTTCATCTTCAATAATTGTACCTATGAGAAATCTGAGGCTTGTGCCTGGCCCAGAGTCCTGAGCTGATTGGTGGTCTGGTCACCAGGCCTGAGCTGAGTGGTGGACTGGTCACCGGGCCTGTGTTCTGGTTGGCTCCCAGATGGCAGCAACGTGTGTGCCCACTGCCGTGTGGGGCCTCAGAAAGAAGGTTGGGAGTTCCCCAAACCTCTGAGAGCTTTGAAATCAACTAAAGGGAGACTCAGGGAGCCCCAGAGAGCCTCTTGCCAGCTTTAATGGGTATTAGTGGATCTTCTCTTTTCACTCAGGTTGGATATGTAGCCCCTGCGTCACACCCATATGGCCCCAATCTCACAGGGGAGGAATACATCCCTCCCCCCGTCAATGACAGGTTTCTCAACAACCCGCTTCCTCCCCACTGGCCTCACCAGTGATGTTGAAGTCCTGTTTGCACTGGCAGTGCCATCTGCCATTATTCGATTTGCAGTCTTCGTCTATACTGCACTCCTCACACGTCCCCTCCACGGAGGTGGGGTCTGCAGGGTCACAGGGACAGACAGACAATCAATAAGGACGCACCCCCGTCTTCTGTAGTGCCTATCCAGGCCTGGGATGAGGACTGCGGGGAGATGCCCAGCTGACCTGTGCAGTACGCCAGGTGACACTCGGGGGGCGCCGTCAGGTTGTAGACGTAGTAGCCACCGGCACAGGCCTTCACCTGGATGGACGCATCCCACAGGCAGCAGTGGCCGCTCCAGTGCGCGCAGGCCTTGCGGCTCACAATGCCCTGGTCGCTGGACGGATGCGAGCCGTTGAGCCACATGGGGGCGGCCGTGTTGCAGCGCAGGATTGGCACGCAGGTCTCGGCCAGGCGCACACCGCCCTGGCCCACGAAGCGGTACCAGCCGCGCAGGTCCGTGTCGCAGGAGTAGCCCTCCCCGTACTCGGTGCTGCGCCAGTACTCGTCCAGGATGCGGTGCGCCTGGCACGGATCCGCGCACACAAGCGCGTCGCCCTCGGGCACGCAGTCCAGCCCCGGCCCGCAGGAGCCCGGGGAACACTCACAGTGCCATCCATCCCCCCAGTAGCCCGCGGGGCATACGCACGAGTAGTTGCCCACCACATTGACACACGTGGCCAGGGCGTGGCAGTGGCTAAGCCCAGGCTCTGCGCACTCATCCACGTCTGTGCAGCCGAGCCCGGGCGACAGGCGGAAGCCTTCGTGGCAGACGCAGGAGAAGGAGCCTGGCGTGTTTACGCAGCGGCTGTTGGCGGAGCAGTTGTGAGCCCCAGGAATGGCGCACTCATCCACGTCCACGCAGGTCAGACCGTCGCCGGCGAAGCCCTCCTTACAGGTGCACGTCGTGGCGGCCTCATCCTCCTTGCAGGTGGCATTGCTGTGACATTCAGAGCACCATCCTGTGGACAGTAGAGCCCAGCCTCCGAGTGTGGGCAGCTGGGCCCATGGCCACCCAGAGATCCTTCCCTCCTTCTCCAGGGAACTCATATTATAATTTAAGACTTATTCCCTAGCAGACTCCCTCCAAAACAAGGAAAGAAGGAAAGAAACAAAACTCCCCCGATGATGTCAAGCTTCCACCATTCATTCTGTGTTTATTTCACTGTATTTTTTAACTTTATTTACTTTTTTTTAGAGAGGGCATCTAGCTCTGTCGCCCAGGCTGGAGTGCAGTGGTGCGATCATAGCTCATTGTAGCCTCCAATTCCTGGGCTCAAGCGCTCCACTCCCTCTGCCACCACTGCACCCTGCCTCAGCTTCCCAAAAAGCCAGGACCACAGGCACGTGCCATCAGGCCCAGCTCCACCACTAATTTTTGTGTTAAGCATTGATTTCAAGCTGTCTTCTTTTAAAATAGCCACATTCCCACATTCAGAAAAGTAATGCACAGAATTCCTGTACTCTGGTAGGATTTACAATGAACCTATTGCCCCTCCCTGCCTTTGCACATTTTATGTTTTCTGCCAGATCTGCTTTCCTGACTGGCGAAACCTTCATCAGGACCCTGCTCAGTGTCGCCTCCTCTCTGAGGAGTCCTCCAGCCCCACCAGGCAGGGCAGTTGTACTTTGCTCCTCCATAAGAAAAATAACTGTTAAAAAAAAATAAGCTGTTGTTTATTAAGCAGTTACTATATGCCAGGCAATAGGACGTGCACTTTTCATTCACTATCTTATTGAATACTTCCCAACTGCCTTGTGAGGTCAGTTTTTTATTTATCCTTATTTTAAAGACAAGGAAACTGAGGTTTAGAGGGATTAAGCCCCTTACTCCTTTGGTAAGAAGTAGAACCAGGATACACATGCAGATGGCAGGACCACAAAATATGTGCTTTTAACCAGGACACCACAATAGTATTCATCGTGCCCCAATGTACTCCAGGGAGAAAATGAAAGTGGGGTGAGAGCAAATATCAGCCCAATGGAATGACCTCTTAAGTTTGAAAGGGAAGGTGTTTGGAGCCTCCTGCATTGGTTCAAATCTCCTATGTGATATGGTATGTTTTTGACTTGCAATACAGGGCCTTCAGGCCTTAGAGATGTTGTAGCCCCTTGCTTTTCAATGTGTGGCTCCAAGGACCCCAGTGCCAGCATCACCTGGAAGCTTGTTAAAAATCCAGCATCGCAGGTCCCACTGCAGATCTGCTGAACCAGAATCTGCACTTTAGCAACATTTCTAAGCCAGTCCTATGCATACTGAGGTCTAAGAAATGGACTTACAATGAAGACAATGCAAGTCCCAAGTGCGATAGGAGGATTGAGATCACCTCTGACATGGGCTACGTTGCTCCGCGCCCCCCCCCACATTCACACATGCACGTGCATACACACACATACAATACACACACACTTCTCACTTACTTGCTTCTGAGGAGTCAGTGGCTGCAGTTGTGATGAACCAAGAGGCCACCACCAACAACAGCACCCAAGTCAGAGATGGCTGTCCCATCCTTTCTGCTCTTCCCAGCAACTTCTGGTCTAGAAAGCACCTGCCCAAAGGCAAGACGGGTTGGCCCTTTGAGTTTTTCTCTCTGTCTCTGATGTCTGGTGTCCTGTGAACAGAGATGGATGGGACAAATGCATGATCTAACTCTCCTCCCCACAGCTGGGAGGAGTGCTTTGATTGTATAGTATACGACTCCAGGAGGTGTCACTTACATGGACTGAAAAAATTGCATAACACTGCAGCCCTTGTTTTGCTGGGACTTTCTCCCTGTACTCCCCATCCTTACCTCACCAACGCCCCAGTCTTGGCTCCCCAAGTCTCAGCTCATTGCACATTTTGAAGAACTGAGTCATTTGGAGCAGGAAGTAGCAAGATGGAATAGTGTTCTGTTCTGGACGCACCACTTTATTGAAGGCAGCTTTGGATTTTAACTGATCCTCTGCCTGGAGACTTTCAATTTGCCCAGATCACTTATTCATTCAACAAACATCTATTGAGTAGCTACATTGTGCCAAACAGGGAACTAGTCACCATGGAGAACAATGAATACAACAAAGTCTGCCCCTTCATGCAACTCACATATTGTAAAGAAGTGGCTTGAGACAAGCAACTTGAGAGGTAATTAACCTTCACAATGCATTTTAATGTTTCTGGAGTGGTCACTTATTATTTCTTTTAACTGGAAAAATAGTCCAAGGTGAATGCCAGTATTACCCCAGCGTTTATAGCAGCAAAATAGCGTGGCATGTTGGCTAAGTATGGAGGAGCTACAGCCTGCAAATGGGATTCAAATCCCTGTTTTACTGATCACTAACACTCTGACGTTGGGTATTTCAGTTCACTAAGTCTCCGTTTTTGTCTGTGAAATGGAGATTGTTGCTTTCGCAAACTGAATATCTATGATGGGCCAGGCTCAGTTCAAAGACGTCCATGTGCTCAAAGACATTGGGTCCCAGAGTAACATTTTCCAGATCTTTGTGACCATGATGTGCTACAAGAAAAACATTTTATGTCAACAGGTGCGGTGGCTCACACCTGTAATCCCAGCACTTTGGGAGGCTGGGTGGGGGGGGTGGATCACGAGGTCAGAAGTTTGAGACCAGCCTGGCCAACATGGTGAAACCCCATCTCCAATAAAAATACAAAAATTAGCCGGGCGTGGTGGTGGGCACCTGTAATCCCAGCTACTCGGGAGGCTGAGGCAGGAGAATTGCTTGAACCCGGGAGGCAGAGGTTGTAGTGAGCTGAGATCCCACCACAGCCCTCCTGCCTGGGTGACAATGCGAGGCTCCATCTCAAAAAAAAAAAAAAAAAGGAAAGAAAAACATTTTATGTCATGATCTAGTGCAGTCGCTTCTGCGTGTATGTGCACACACACATAAAATAAAAGTTTTATAAGACAACTGATATCCTTACTACCCTGGCTATATTAAGTCATTTAATTCGTACCACAACCCTATGAGATAAGTATTACCCTAGTTTGCAGATGAGAAAACAGGGGAACAAAGATGCTGCTTGCCTCAAATGTGTATTGCTTACTGACATATTCTATTATACTTAATTAAAAGAAGTCTCTGGATATAACCCACAAATGGAATGATTTTATGACCCACTAATGAGTTGCGACCTAAAACACTGCGTTTTGTCACTGGGGTTAACTAAGATGACGTATGTCAAGCAGGGCCCAGCACATAGCAAATGTTCTTGTTCATTGTCGTATCCCTGGTACCCGGCGCATAATAGGTGCATAACTAATATTCATGGAATAAGTCAAAAAATAGTAGTCACTGTTACTAGGACAGAGAGCATCAAAGAGAGGAAAACTAACTTACCAAAGATTATGAAGCCAATAATGATAATTATCGAATAATGACTCAAATCCAGGTCTGACCCCAGTGTCCAAGGTCTTAATTTCCTCTCCTACCTCCCTCAAATAGAATGGGGAGAAGCTGGGCTAGGAGAAGACAGCTACAGATAGCCTTACCTGAAGCCGGAAAGGTAGAGTTAGTCTGGTCACAATGTGCGTCATACTTATATATACACATTTGCCCCAGGCTGGCGATCTTTCCTCCAATTATTCTCTAGTTCTGTTTTTTGATATTGTTTTCTTGGGGGTGGAATATTTTTTCCTCCTGGCATAATGTTTGCCTTGTCCAGGCTGTGAGGTTGTTGTTGTTCTTTCTCCTAATAGCTAGAGACCCCAGATGATTGACATTGAGGGGGTCACTCCTGTGCCCGGAAGTACAAGGTCACTGTTTCACACCTTCTCACAGCAAGAGATTCCTTAGTTAGAAATTAACTGGGAAAGCAGTGCCAAGGTGCTGGGCTTCTTCCTGGTCACTGACAAGGGCAGGGTGGGTCCAAGGAGCCAGGCAAATGCCAGTATCTGAAGACAAGCTCCATAAAGACAAAAGGGGTGTTCATTGCCCCTGCTGGGAGGTGCACCTGTCCTGGAGAGGGCACCCTTTTGAAACACTCATTCTCATGAGATCAGCCTTAGAATCCAGACACAAGCAAGAGAGGAGCTGAGAATGGCTGAAAGTCAGAGCCAGAAGATAGTTCAGACATCACTGGACCTGACCCACTCTGTGAAACAAAGAATCAGGTCTAATGACTGGGAGGTCCCTTTGGAGGCGAAATAACTTTGCAATTAAATAGACTGACTTTGGAGTCAGTCTGACTCCTTTATCTGGTGTTTATTGTGTGGCAGTGGGCTCATTTCTTAACCTTCCTGAGGTCCAGAGGTCAATTTCCTTGTCTACAAAATCAGAATACCCATCTCCCACAGTAGTAATAGCAGCCAAAGGAGATGATGCAAGTAAAGGTGCACAGTAATGATTACATTCATGGAAGTCCTGAAAATTCTGCTTTGCTGTTGTGCAATCACTGAGGTAGAAAATGACAGAGCCTGAGTTAAAACCATGTCTTCAGACCCAGTTCCACATACATGGCATTCCAAAAATCAACGTGAGAGTGGCTGTCATCATGTTAAGAAAAATAAAATATGTGTGAACTTGGGCTGAACAGGAAAATATCACCATGATCACTGCATTGATCTTTTCAGGACATTTCTCCATCCTGCCTCACTCAGTGGTAGGGTAACCCCTGGCACTGGTGCAATCATCTCCTCAGGATTATGTCCAAGGAGTGGAAATTCTGAGTCAAAGAGTTGGCACAGCTGTAGGGATATTGACTGCTCTTCCCAAACAGCATCCCAGAGAGATTATTAAAAATTGGTTTATAATCCCACCAACACTACTCACCAGTTGTGAGCATTGTTAACTTGCTTTCATCTTTGTCAAAAGGTAAGTGGAAACGATCTCATCGTTGTTCATTTTTGCAATTCTTTGATGAAAAGGGAAGTTATCTCTTTATTTATTTACTGTTCTTCTTTTCCTGAACTAATTATTTTTATCCTATACCTTTTTCATGAGGCCTTGTCTAAACCTTAGTATGGGTGTCTTCAAAGGATTAAAGATGGTGACCCCAGGTGGCTTCTGGAGTTGTCTTGACAAAGACTTGGGCAGAAAAACGGGGAGTTTGGGTTGGAATCTATTCATAGGTGTAATCACCATGCTTTCTAGTTTCTGTATTTCATGCTTTACATCTTGGGGCCTTACCGATCATGGAGGGACTGCCCCTTCCAGGGCTCAATAATTACTAGAGATCAAAAACGACTTATCTGTGAATGTGCCTTTCCGATTGCAAATCAATCAATCCAGAGCACATACCCCCAACCCTTGTCCTCTTTGTGGGGCTTTTACACTCAGGGTCATTACTCGCTGCTTTAAATCACCCCAAGGGACCAGGTACCAGACAACTAGAGACAACTCCTATGGCCCAGAGGTCTCTGAAATTATTCAAACTAAGCCAATCCTACATCTGCTTACACTGCCTTTTCCCATTCCTTCCTGCAGAAACTACAATAAAGGCTCTTTCCTGCCTTTTCCCTTGCTCTCCTTACTTCCTGACTAACCCTGGTGCTTCCCAGCAGCTCTTCCTCTACTTTCAGCCCCTCTACCCAGTGTGGTGTGTTTCATTCTCTTGGGATCTGTGAATATAAAAAGTTGTCAATGGCCATGGTTTCCTGCTCTGTTGCTCATCAAGTTCACCAAAGACATCTACATTACCAAATTCAATCAATATTTTTCTCTTTATCTTACCTCTAGGACAGTTCGCAATAAATATTTGTTTTTGAACGAACCTTAATCTCTCAGCACTTCCTTCCTTCTTGAAACACTCTTCTTTCTTTTTTTCTATTTGTATTATTATTATTTTTTGATACAGGGTCTTGCTGTGTTGCCCAGGCTGGAGTGCAGTGGTTCGGTCTTGGCTCACTGCAACCTCCACCTCCCAAGTCCAAGTGATTCTCCTGCCTCAGCCTCCCGAGTAGCTGGAATTACAGGTTCACACCACTAGGCCCAGCTAATTTTTGTATTTTTAGTAGAGACAGAGTTTCACCACATTGGCCAGACTGGTTTCGAACTCCCGACCTCAGCTGATCTGCCTGCCTCGGCCTCCAAAAGTGCTGGGATTGCAGGTGTGAGCCACCACGCCCAGCCTGAAACACTCTTCTCTCTTAACTTTCAGACATGGGTAGGAGACTCAATCTTAGTAATGCTGAGAACAGTCACCTGCTGAGCACTTCTCTTGGGTCAGACACTGTGCTCAGCGCTTTTGCCTCCATTGTCTCAAACAACAAAACACAGCAACCCACATCACAGGGAAGAAGACAGGTTCAGAGAGGCGGAGTAACTCCCCCAAGATTACACAGCTAGCTGTGCTAAATCCAGATGAAAACTCAAATCTCACTTGGATTTACCTGCATTCCTGAGTAAAGAACATTCCTTGCTCAGTCATGGCAGGGTCTTAGAGGGATAAGTGGTTTTAGGTAGTTTTGGAAAGAGTGAAACTAAGGGGTGGAGAGTTTTGAAAAATTGATCAAACAGAACATAAAGAATTAGAATGAGAGGTTGGTGTGTTTCAGAAAGGGGCAAAAAAATGAGCCAAGGGAGAAGATCCTCCAACAGAGGGGTATCACCTGTCCTACCTACCTCTCTGAGTACACACCTCCTGAGGCTCCAGTTATGCCTGGGGGACCTGCAAGTGGCATACCCATTCTCTGGCTCGTGGCCTGTCAGGGGCTTTATGCCACATGATCTGGTCTAGGCAGCCCCCCTGTAACTCTCCTTCAACTGGCAGCCACATGGCCTCAAGGCTGAGGCAGGTGAGCCTCACACCGTGTCCTGAATACTAACATCTGCTCCTGTTGGGGAATTTGGCTCAGGTGAGTTCCAGAGCCGCAGGCTGTTCCCTGCTTCCTCTGGTTGTGGACAGGCCAGGTTCGGGGTGAGGGGTATGGGAGCTGGCTCTGGAGGTATGAAAAAGCACAAACAGCCTTTTCTTTACATGATGGGTGAGGAGTGGAGGCACCCAGGTGGTTCCTAGAGACCTCAATTTCTAAAAGAATGCTGCCCTTCTTTTCTCAAGAGAAGGCCTGGCTGAAATGAATGACACAAATCAGTGAGGTAAACCTGTGGTAGGCTGAATAATGACCCCCAAATACATCTACATCTGAATCCCCAAAGCTGTGAGTGTTGCCTGATATAGCAAAAGGGACTGTGCAGGTGTGATTATGATCCTGAGATGGAGAGGTTGTCTGGGCAGGCTGGATGCAGTCACAGTGGTACTTATAAAAGTGATGCAGGAGGAGTCAGGAAGTAGGTGTGAGGATGAAACCAAAAGTCAGAGTGATTCTAGGACAGAACCATGAACCAAGGAATGCAGGGGCCTCCCAGAAGCTAGAAAAGGCATAGCAGGGAATTCATCCAAAAGGGACTAAGTCTGATGACATTGTGAATTTAGTCCAGTGGAATTGATTTCTAATTTCTAGTCTCCAGAACTCTAAGAGAGTTTGTGTTGTTTTAAGCCACTAAGTGTTAATTTGTAAGAGCAACAACAGGGAACTAATACAGATTCCAGTTTTTATCTGGGGACAACACTGTCAGCACGTCTGCCTTTTGGGATGACTGTGAAATTATGTATCTCTCCCCTAAAATGGAATTTTTGATTGATCCATGAGCATTTATTGAGCATCTACTATGTGCCAAGCAGAGTTCTAGGCAAAGGGAATATAGCAAGAAAAAAAACCAGGTATATCTGCTTTCATGGGGCTTACATATTAATTGGAGAATCAGGCAATATATCACTGCACAACAAAATAAGATTCTTTCAATTACTGGTCTCCAGGAATGCCTTTTGGAGGTGGTGACAGGTAAGCTGAGATTTGAACCATTAAAAAGACACAGCTGTGTGAGGACCTGGGAGGGGGAATGTATTTTGAAGCAGGTACATTTAGGCAGAGGGAACATGAAGAGAGAGAGTGAATTTGGCTTGTTCAAAGAGTAGACAGCAAGTATGGCTGGAGCCAAAAATGTGAGGGGGAGAGGGAGAGATCTGTGGGGTCAGACCTTTCAAAGTGTTGAAGGCGTGGTAGGCAGGCTAGATTTTATTCTAAAAGCAATAAAGATGCCTTTATAGCAGCGGTCCCCAATCTTTTTGGCATCAGGGACCGGTTTCCTGGAAGACAATTTTTCCAAGGATGGGAGTGGGAAGGTGGGGTGGGGGCAGTAGGAGAGTGTGGTGGGGGGGTCAGGAGGGAAATGTTATGAAACTAGGAAATAAGAAGTGGGATGAAACCATTCAACGGCACAGATCTAAAGCCAGATCATCAGGCATTAGATTCTCATAAGGAGCCAGCAACCTAGATCCCTCGTATGCCCAGTTCGCAACAGGGTTCAGGCTCCTATGAGAGTCTAATACCCAGGCGGAGCTCAGGCGGTAAAGCTCACTCACCCGGCGCTCACCTCCTGCTGTGCCGCTGGATTTCTAACGGGACACCTACCCGTACTGGTCAGCGATCAAGAGATTGAGGACCCCGGCATTACAGAATTAAACAACGTGCTGTTGTAAGTGCTTAGGGCTACGACTTTTTAAAAGATGGCCTCAGTGGCTGTTTGGAATATGGAGGAGTTTAGGGTGGGTGCTGGGAGGGAGGTACAGAAGGGCAGCAAAAAGACCGGTTAGGAGACTTCATCTGAGAAATGGCGGGTGACAGTCAGTGGAGAGATGAAGGGAAGTGGGTGGAATCACACAGATGGATAAGCTACTTTTATGATAGTAAAAGAAGGCAGTTGAGCCCAGCACTTTCGGAGGTCAAAGCAGGTGTGTTGCCTGAGCTCAGGAGTTCAAGACCAGCCTGGGCAACAAGGTGAAACCCCATCTCTCCAAAAATATACAGAAAGTAGCCAGGCGTGGTGGTGCACACCTGTAGTCTCAGCTACTTGCGGGGCTGAGACAGAAGGATCATTTAAGCCCAGGAGGTTGATGCTGCAGTAAGCCTTGTTCACACCACTGCACTGAGTGGATTGATTCCAATAAAAGCATATATCATTGTGGTAGGGTAGTTGGGGGGCTGGATAGGGTAGCCTGGGTGACAGAGCGAGACCCTGTCTCCAAAAAAAGAAAAAAAAAAAGGAAGGAAGAAAGAAAAAGGCAGTTGTTGATGATTCTGGAGTGATTGCTGGAGTGAATGGGCCATTTACTGAGATGTGGAAGTCTGGGGACAGGTTTGGGATTCCATCATTTTCTTACTGTGCCCAAATGAAGTGTAAGACAATCAATCCACCTCATTTGAAAGACTGAGCCAAACGCTCGGGACACCTAACCTGGTAGGAGATGGTAGCATAGTGGTTAAGTACACAGTCTTTGGAGTGTGATTGCCTGGGATTGGTTGCATCTCAACAGCTTTCCACCTGTGTGATCCTGACTGGTTGCTTAACCTCTCTGTCCTTCAGGTTTTCCCATCTATAAAATGGGGCTAATGAACCCCAGTTCAGTGATGGTGTGAGAACTAGATGAATGCCGAGCATGTTGCACACACTCATTGAATGTTGCTACTGTGGCTTCCCTTGCAGTCCTGTCTGAATTCCAGGTCACACAGTTCTTCTAAGAGAGCACCAACCAGGAAAAAGAGGTCATGAGTAAAACAGAGCCAAGGATCTTCAGAGGTTTTATTATCCAGCCCCACCTCTGCCCCACCTACCCTACCACAATATATATGCTTTTTATTGGAATCAATCCACTCAGAAAATGATGCCAGGATCTGGAAAATGAGCATCTTTTTTCCTGGTATTGGAGAAGCTAAAGTTCTTCCTTGACTTTTGATTTCTTCTTTTGCGTTGGAGGTCCCTTTGGTTTGGCCACCACCACCATCTCCTCAGATGTTTTCTTCTTCCCAGTGGACTCTTCCAGCTTGGATACATGCTTGGTCACGTTCTCCAGCTCAGGTGACTGCTGTTCAGATAACTCTTTCTTCATCATAGACACCTCCTTTTCCTTAGCTCGCACTTCCTCTTCTATTACTTCGTTTTGCTCAACAGACAATAGCTATGAAAGAAAAGGTGGAAAGAAGAAGGGAGGGAGGGAAGAAAGGGAGAAAGAAATAGACGAGAAATATGTGATCATTGTGGTCGTAGTAGTCAAGGCTACTTCTTCTGAAAGTGCCCAGAGAGAATCAGTCTTTGGACTGCAGGGTTTTCATAGATGCCAAAGATCCATTTGGTTTGGGTGGTAAAATGCTCAACTGTGGTTTCACCCTTCAGGTAAGAGGACCTTGGGAGGAACCAAAGGTTCTAAGTCTATAGATGTGGCTCCTGCACCACTAGCTCCAGGACTGGACAGGTGACCAGTCTTAGCTAATGACATCTCTGTCCATGACATTTTCTGGGACATCTAAGAAGTAGTTGCTTGCTTTCTAAACTGGGAGGATGTTAGTTTGGAGCTGTGGTGTAATCTTCGAACTTCTGTGGGGAAATGACTACTTGAGAATGAAACCAACATAAAGGAAAACAGAGATGGGAAGACAGAAAGCAAGCCTGGGTTCTGGATCCACCCACACCTGATGTTCTACCAGTTATATGGGATAAATTCCCACCGTTGCTTAAAGCAAAGAGTAGTGTCTGGAATTTCCAGCGGAAAGTCTTAATTAATACAGATGGCACCGTCCAGCAGAGGGCCTCACTGAGGCATGGCTAGGGGAGAAAGCGGACTGTGGTCTCATGCATCAGGAGAGTAATGCCAGAGGGCAGAATCCCACCAAGACATCTGGTCAGTCCCAGGGGAGTGGCCCAAGGCAAGGATCTGTGTGTTACCTCAGAGTCTCGGTCTTTCTAGATGTTTCTAAAGTCTGCCATTTTTGCTTCCCATAGTAAATGCCTTTGAAATAAAGGTGACTAGTAGAGTCACCCACACTGTATGGCTCTCCATCCATCCTCAACCATCTCCCTAGATTATGTAACTCTAAGCACACTCTTTTGTTGTCCATTGAGTTCCTAGGGATACTGTATGGGACAGAATAATCCAAGGTGTTTCTGTTGCCCCTTACCTCATCCTCATCCTCAATCTTAGTTTTGATGTGTCTTTCCAGGAAGTCAGAGAAGCCCTTCAGTGTATGCTCTCCCTTATACAGGACAGCCTAGGAAGAAAATGGAACAGGGTCAGGATGGGATCCTCTTCCTGCAGAGATGCTCGAGGATTGCTACCAAGGTAAACCCAGGGTCAAATTCCTAACAACCCCGAGTATGTTATGCAGGTTCCTTAACTTGTCTTAGCCTCCAGTGCCATGGCTCCAAGGGAAGGATAATAAAAATGCCTCTGTCATAGGGTTGTTATGTAGTGGAGGAAAGCATGGACTGTAAAACCACACAGCGAAGCCTTAAACTTTGGCTGCATTACTGCAGTGTGGTCTGGTTATTTAATTTCTCTGACTGTTTTCCCATCTCTAATATGGAGACAAAATAGTACCTACCTCATAGGGTTGTTAAAAGGATAAAACGAAGTGATGTATGTGAAGTACGGAAAACAGCACCTGGTTCGTGATGAGCACTATAGGCGTTTGTTATTATTATTATTGCTATCATAGTGACAATAATAAGAGGAAGAATAGTTATTTTCATAAGCATCTGGCATATGGTCAGTGCTCTGTTATCATACGTTCTCTTTCCCTTTTTTTTTTTTTTTTTTTTTGAGACGGAATCTTGCTCTGTCACCAGGCTGGAGTGCAGTGGCGTGATCTCAGCATACTGCAACCTCTGCCTCCCGGGTTCAAGCAATTCCCCTCCCTCAGCCTCCTGGGTACTTGGGACTACAGGCATGCGCCACCATGCCTGGCTAATTTTATATTTTTAGTAGAGATGGGGTTTCACCATGTTGGCCAGGATGGTCTGGATCTCTTGACCTCGTGATCCAACTGCCTCAGCCTCCTAACGTAATGAGATTACAGGCATGAGGCACCATGCCCGACCCCCCTTCCTCTTTAGGAAACTTCAGAAACTTCTTCATGTCCATGGGTCACCCAAACTTCTTCAGATAATTTGAGATTATGACCTTAGCCTCATCCTCTCAGCCCAGCCTCAGTTGCACAACTCCCTGACGTGCATCCTCTGCAGTGCAGACTGAGCAAAGAGTGGGTCACAATGGAATCTTGCCACAGTGCCAGGGTCACCCTTCTGCCCACCTCTTTGTTCAGACTACACTTCCTACCTGTAGCACATAGTCCCCACCATTCTCCGGAGTACTGGGTCTGCATGGAGACTTGCAGCCATATCTGCCCTCCAGAGTCTCTTGCTCCCCCTTGATTTCAATTGCATTCATCTGTACTCTTCTAAGGAGCAGAAACCTAGGCTCACATTTCTTTGACTGATGCTCTTTCCCATGCATGGACGTGGCATGGAGAGTGGGTTCTATCAACACTGGTTATGGCTGATGACTGTAATCCCAAGGTGGAAATGACATTGTCTGTCTCTAGCATGTATTTTTTCCTTCATCTAGTAATACCCGACATCCAATATTCTCATGGAGATTCCTCCCACCTTATTTCATATAGTTAGGGTAGAGCTCAGCCCCAATACTAGTAGGAACCATATAAACCAGGCTTGCCCATCAAAACATCCACATCCACTTGGCCACAGTGATTGGGTCAGGGATATGCAAGCTACACCCAATGATAGTGAGTCTCAGGACTTTGGTGCAAACTACTGGAAAATATTCTTTGAACTTGAATGTGAGAGGATGGATAGTGGCCGCAGCTGAGAATAAAACTGGTTTGGTAGAAAGCACAGCTGGAGGTAGGGAGAAACTGAGTCCCTGATAATAACATAACATTGTTTTCAGCCATGTGTGTCCCAAGAGCCCCTCACTTGTTGAGAGTCGGTGGTAAACAGCCTGAAGAATGGGTACTGGTCCAGGTACATCAGCTGAATGTCATTTGCTGTGATGTCGATCTTGGCAATGACGATCGTGGAATGGTTTTGATACTTTCTGCCCAATTCCTCCAACAGTGGGAACAGCATCTTGCACTTTTTAGACCAGGGTGCATCTGGAAGAGAAGGATCATGGCTCAGACTCACATTGATGAAGATCCAGAAAGCTGGCGCCACCCAACACATGGCATCACTGTGTTCCGCTGTGGTCCTGCTGTTTTGCCAGTTGCACTCCCTCTTTCTTTTAATCATATATCAGCTTATTTTTCCATTTCAGCCATAGTACCTGATTGTTATTCAATAAATTAGAAAAAAATAGCTTTGGCCAGGTGCGGTGGCTCACGCCTGTAATCCCAGCACTTTGGGAGGCTGAGGCAGGTGGATCACAAGGTCAGGAGTTCAAGACCAGCCTGACCAACGTGGTGAAACCACATCTCTACTAACAATACAAAAATTAGCCTAGCATGGTGGCGTGCGCCTGTAATCTCAGCTTCTCAGGAGGCTGAGGCAGGAGAATCACTTGAACCTGGAAGGCAGAGGTTGCAATGAGCTGAGATTGTGCCACTGCACTCCAGCCTGGGTGACAGAGAAAGACTCCACCTCAAAAACAAAACAAACAAACAAAAAAACAAAAACAAAAAATAAAAAAAGAAAAAGAAAAAAATCTCTTAGCTCTCTTCTACCTAAATACTAACACTTTTAGTGTGTTCATGTTTTCTTTTATTTTTTTGTTTTGCTTTTTAGAGGCAAGGTCTTACTATGTTGCCCAGGTTGGGCTCAAACTCAAACTCCTGGGCTCAAGAAATCCTTCCATCTCAGCTTCCTGAGTTGCTGGGACTACAGGCTTGTGCCACTGTGCCCACCTTGCTTTTTTTCTTTTTTTCTTCTTTTCAAATTTCTTTCTTTTAACATAGTGTTCCACTCTAGTAGAAGAAGAAAGCCAAGAACAATATTTATGCTATATGACTTTTTATGTTATGCCAAAAAGTGTGTGTGTGTGTGTGTGTGCATATGCATTATAGCACAGGGGTTTTTCACAATAGAGGTTTGGGAACTTGCCCAAAGTTATGCAGTAATTTCACTTTTCAGACCAGAGTAGTTAAGCAGAAGAAGCGGGGTTTAAAGACAGGCTGCTTTGACTAGTGACCACTATACCACAGGTAGAGATTAATATAACATAACGTATATATGTTATGTTATGTCATGTCATGTATATGCAATTACATGTCATGTCATTATGCATATATAATTCAGTGGAGGAGAATAGCCCCAAGAAGTGTGACAGGTATAATAACTACTCTTGGACAGGGGACACTGAACTTTCTTGTGGACAGTTCTTTGGTTTTTAAATGTGATCCAGGCTTCTGGGCCTCTGGAAATCAGAGACCTGCTCCAATCCAAGGGAAAGCAAACCTTACCTGCTTGTCCTTCTACTAGAGCTCAAAGCTCAGTTTCTGGCTCTGTAAGAGAAATGGCCGCAAAAGCCCCCAGACACGCCACCTTCAGATGATCATCCCCCATTTACAAGCCAAGTGTCTCCATGGCCATCCCCGCTGCCTGCAGTATCTCTGGCAGCCCTACTAGCACTCAGCGGGTCCTGGGTCAGAACAGGAGGGGGCATAATGGTTGCAGCCCCAGGGGGCCAATCCCGTAGCACTACTTCCAAGAAAATGAAGCTGATTTTGCCTTTTATCAAAATGAAATGGACAGTCTCATAACTCTGGGTGTGACGTAAGTACAGAATGGCTGCACCCAGCCTCTCAATAAAAGGTAGCGAATCTTGGTGATTCAGCCACAGACCTTAAGCACCTCACTCTGTGAATAAGAGTCCCTTTCAGAGTGATTGTAAAAGGACTACATGATGCAGTGTAGCCCTTGTCTTACCCTCAAGAAAGTAATAGCATCAGAGCTTGCATTAAACTTCTTGTCTTGCTGCTTACTCTGTGACCTAGGGTAAGGTCATTAACCTCTCCGAGGTGGGGTTCCCTGATGTGTGACAAGGGGAAAACCACCATACCTTCCTCACAAACTTGTTACACAGCTCTGTAGAGCAGGTGTGTCAACAGCAAACTCGTGCTTGACTCATTGTAAGGGCTTATTAAATGTTAAAGAGATGTCTGAAGGAACTTCAGTATCACCTTTCTCTGTGTCTCAGTGTGGGAGAGAACATCTCTGGCTTTTTCTCTCAAGTGCATATCAGAAACAATGTGAAAAGGGCAATAGTTCTTAGGTGAGCCCTGGAAGTAATTATAATAATAGAAATAACAACAGCAGTAGCAATTTTCACTTATCAAGTGCTTACAAAATGTCAGACAGGCTAAGTACTGTACATGAAGGATTGGGGTCTCCACCTCCTATGGGCCATTTGACAAGTAATCTAAAGCCAGAAGCAAAGAAATCCTGTACAGCAGTTAGGAGTGCAGGTGCTACAATCAGATGCCGAAATTCAAATCCCAGTTCCAGCACTTTGGCTGCAAGATACTGGAAAAAATGTCTTCACCTCCCTGAGACTCTATTTAGTCATCTGCAAAGTCAGAGCAATAAAAGTAGCTACTTTCAAAAGGATGTTGTAAGGAATAAATGAGATAATGTATGCAATGGCTTAGAATAAAGCCCAATATACTACAGCATCCAATCAAACATTGTTAGCCATCAGCATTATTGTTTTTAGAAATAGCCACAGGCCTGGGTTATATGGAAGGCATTGCATACATTCCAAGAATTACATTTCTGGGGGCCAGAGTTGCATTGTTCCTGATAGCATCTTGAGTCAATCTCTTTGGGTATCTGAAGACCATCCTTGGCATGGTGCATTGATGGGTTTTAGAGATTTCAGTGCCGAAGAATTCAGGAGAAACAGTTGAAACACAATTTTGGCACCTGTTACCTCCCAACCCCTCTTGAAGGTACTTACAGAACATCACAAACACGTCCTTTTCTTTGTCAAAGACGACTATGTTGAAGTTCTTCCCCACGAGCTGCTTAACCAGTCCCTGGTCCCAGTGCTTTGGAATCTCTTCACTGGATTGATGTTTCTAGGAAGCACATTTGAAAGGTCTAAGAATCTTCAGAAAGGGTTTCGAAGTTGTGGGCCTCCCCACCCTGACTGGAAACAACTAAAGGTTTTCTTGTGTCTTTTCACAAGAGCCTTAGAAAAGAGTTTGAAATACTGAGATGGATCATGAGCTTGATGTCAACCCTGGATGGTTCAGGGCAATTTGGGGTCAGGGGACTAAAGAGCAGACAAAGCTTCAAACTGGGATGGATTCTCAGATTTTATAAAAAGAAGCTTTAAGCCTGGTGCAGTGGCTCACGCCTGTAATCGCAGCACTTTGGGAGGCCGAGGTGGGCGGATCATGAAGTCAGGAGTTCGAGACCAGCCTGGCCAACATGGTGAAACCTAGTCTCTACTAAAAAAGGAAAAAATACAAATATTAGCTGGGTATGGTGGCATGCACCTGTAATCCCAGCTACTCAGGAGGCTAAGGCAGGAGAATTGCTTGAACCCGGGAGGCGGAAGTTGCAGTGAGCAAAGATTGTGCTACTGCACGCCAGGCTGGTTGACAGAGCAAGACTTGATCTCAAAAAAAAAAAAAATTAGTTGTCCTCAATTACTCTAAGAATCAAGATCAAGACCACTTACATGACTTATGAAACCTTGATCATACTTTGATTGGTCCCTGCAATAAAGGAAGTCTTCTCTTTTCTTTCCTCAGCCATGTTGGTCTTCAGCTTATCCAAATGGCCAACCTTCCTCCCAGCTCAGGCCTTTGTTAATGCTGTTCCTTCTGGCTGACAGGCCTCCCCATGTCAGCCTGATTCCTACCCTCCCTGCTTCATCTGGGTGACTCAAAATGTATGCCTCAGAATGACCCAAGGGAGGACTTCCTTGACCCTCCCCTGGTCTAGATGAGGACTCGCTGCCATGAATTCTCATAATACTCAGCGCTTTTTCTTGTATCACTTATTCACGTTTACTATTTATATTTCTTTTTCTAATTATTTGATTAATGGGTCTCTACCATACTAGATGGAATGTCAGAAGAGATTTTTCTTTCCTCGCCATTGAGTATCCACTGCTTGGTACATAGTAGATCCTCAATAAATGTTTTGCAAATGAATGAAGAAAAAATGAGCTCAGCTTTTGCTTCTCTTTTAAGTAAGTGTTGGAAATCTCAAAATAAATTTTTTATCTACAACCATTGCCTCCTGGATGTCTCCTGAATCCACATCCTTTTCTCCATCTGCACAGTTACTGACCAAATCCAGGTTGCCTCCATCTCTCATCTCGATTGCCAGAAGAGCCTCCAGATGTTCTCCCCGCATCTCCTCCCAATCCTCCCACACCTTTATTCTTTATAAGCAGGGCTCTATTTTCACCAATCTGGCTTCTATCATTGCTCTTAGGAAATCAAATTCTTCTTTTTTTTTTTTTTTTTTTTTTTTTTGAGACAGAGTCTTACTCTGTCACCCAGACTGGAGTGCAGTGGTGGGATCTGGGCTCACTGCAACCTCCACCTCCCGGGTTCAAGCAATTCTCCTGCCTCAGCCTCCTGAGTAACTGGGACTACAGGTGCATGCCACCATGCCTGGCTAGTGTTTTATATTTTTTGTAGAGACGGGGTTTCACCATGTTGGCTCTTGCTATGCAGCCTCTGTCTGGCTCACAGCCTCTTCTTCCACAGGGTCCTCCCTCACCGCACCCCCTCCAGCCTTTGGAAAGCACTTAAAGATTCTGTCAGTGGGAGTACAAATGGGGCGGCCATGGGGCATGGGAGATAGAAGATGGTGACAATTGTGGGGAATGGCTCAGATCAGGTGAATCTCATAGATTTTGTAGAGGATGCCCATCTCTGCTCTAACAGCATAAGAAGACATGTTGGCCTTTGAGAGGGATACAGACACCACCTCATATCTAACTGCAAGGGAGAGAGAGAGAGGATGGGTAGTATTCCAGGTAGGATTTTAGACATGGTGATGGAAAGTGAGGAGGACCCAATGTGAAGACATCTATTTTCTTAGTGATCTAGGGGTAGAGTGCTCGGCCAAGAGTGGGTGGGAATGGGATATGAGGAGAGAGAGACTCTGGGATTTAAAAATGAACACACTAACAGAAATTTCCATGTGGATGCCAGGACTTTTCTCAAAGTCCATGGGAGGCTGGTTTGCAATGCCATGAAGCCAGCCACCCTCGTGGTGATGTTGGTCTGGAAGCAGGGAAGTTAAGGGGGTTCAGCCAGAGTTGGAACTTTGCCTAGTGAGTACTATGGGGTGTAGAGGAGGCAGAAGATGGAGGGGAATAAAAGAGTTAAGGAAATCATCATCAGAGCAATGAATGATGGAAAGCAAGTTCGCAGACGGGGCACTAAAGAGAAATGGGATCAGGAGGTTGGGGGCAATGAGAAGGATGAGGAATCGTAGCCATGGGTGTCCTGGAGGGAAAGTCAGGCATTGGGAGGTGCTGCAGTCTCCAGGTTGTGGGCATAGGAGCAGGGAGCCGACATGGCATGGACACATCAGCTGCTGGAGGAGACCAGGGTTGTGGACACTGACATCTCTGGAAATGATGGCAGAGTTGGGGCTTAGGGAAAGGCTGCCATCAGGAGCTTAAGTCCTCAGAGAGTGAAGGGAGATAGTCAGAGAGCAGCAACAAGAGGGTGAGAGCACAGGGTCAAAAAGCATGAGATCCAAGGCATCTGGGGTTTCTAAAGGTGAAAGAACGAGAATGGGTTGGAAGTGGAAAGAAGGACAGCAGCCTCACCACTCGGCCCATGAAAATTCTGTGCACACAAGACAGCTTCTGTAGAGAAGGCTGCAGGGGCAGCTGTGTCTCTGGGGCAATGGACAAAAGGCAGTAGAGGACTCAGGTAAGGGGTCCATCATTTGGGTTTGTCTGGAGAGTCTCAATTTACTTCTATTGTTCCAGATTTTATTTTTTTGGGTTGTGGGGGGAGGTCTTCCTCTGTGGCCCAGGCTGGAGTGCAGTGGTGTGACCGTAGCTCACTGTAGCCTTGATATCTAGGCTCAAGCAATGCTCCTGCCTCAGCCTCCTAAGTATCTGAGACTACAGATGCACACCACCATACCTGGCTAATTTTTAAATTTTTTGTCAAGATAGGATCTTGCTGTGTTGGCCAGGCCGGTCTGGAACTCCTGGACTCAAGCGATCCTCTTGCCTCAGGCTTGCAAAGTGCTGGGATTACAGGCATGAGCCACCACAGCTGGCCCATTCCAGAATCCTTTACTCCCATAATGTCCCAATTTGGAAAATAAATAATATGGTTACCTTACTCAGCAGAGTAGCTGTGGAGACATAGACAGTGGATGACTAGACTACGTGTTCCGTATGTTTCTGCAGCCTCTCCTTCCTGTCAGCAAAATAGACGAGCCCCCTTCTAACCCCATCCAACCAAAAGGTCCCTAAAGCTTTTGAGGCTAAGTCCTGATTGCCCTGTAGCTCCATCCCGCTTCTCCTCCTCAAAGCAAGCAAATACTCTTGGACCAAGTAGATCATTCACATTGGAGGTGATAGGAGAAGAAAAGCCTCGTTTTAGAGGGCAAGAGTGCCTGCATTTCTATTGTGAATTCCTGCAAAGGAAATGCCTCCACTTTACAACTAAGAATGAGTGGAGGAACCATAGGCTTGGGATAGGTCCGAAGTTGGATAGATTTGAGGTGGGGAGACGGGGGATTTCCCCACATTGAGCCACAAAGTTGATCTTTATTCTGCCTCCACATACAGGTGAGGAGAATGATCAAAGCCAGTAGAATTATGAGAAGGAGATGATTTTGAGGTTCTGGATAAACCTTGTCCAAGAACAAACCTACCTTGGCATTTTTACTCAGGAAGCTATGGCCAAATTTCTTGAGGTTTTCGTA
The DNA here is from genome assembly GCF_000951035.1 of Colobus angolensis palliatus. Taxonomy (NCBI): domain Eukaryota; kingdom Metazoa; phylum Chordata; class Mammalia; order Primates; family Cercopithecidae; genus Colobus; species Colobus angolensis. The sequence goes on from NW_012123154.1 coordinate 1,272,554, forward strand.
GGTTATGTCATCCGAAGGCATTTTGTACCTGGCATCAGAACTCAAGTTTAGGATTTGGACAGATGGTATATCAACCTCTGTGACCCGGAAGTACTCAAAGACACGTCTATTTCTGGGTTCGTCTGCATTCACAAGGATGAAAAGGATCTGCCAAAGAAAACGAAACCCCTGTCTCTCTGGATCCTTTGCCAATGGAGAAAAACTGTTGGAAGGCTGTGGACTAAGGGGATGCACATGGTGGGGTCTGTGGAGCACCTCTGCAAAACATAACGAAGACAGGTGCAGCTCTGCACCGAAATGCATGGCAGGCAGTAGCCACCAGCCTGGCTTCAGCCTCCTTGTGCTGTGCTCCATCCACATAATTTCAGGAGGTCAGGAAGCCCTGAGCTTTCATTCTGTTTCACTCTGTTTCAAACTGTTTCATCAGTTTCCTGATCTGTAAAATGATTATCACAGTGCCTATCTTCTAGGCAGTGAGAATTCTGCGAGAATTAAACAGGACAATGTATGGAAAGGCTTAGTTCAGGCACTGGCAGGTAGAAAGTGTTCAATACGTGACAATTATTATTATTCAAAATTATTCTATCAAGGAAATTCATGACTTCGTTCATTCATTCATTCAACAAACATTCATGGAGTGCCTACTATGTGTGAGCCATTTTACTAAGCACTGAGGACACAACCATGCCCAAAGCAGACAAAAATCCCTCCCCTCAGGGAGCTTATGTTCTAGTGGAGAAGACAGACAACAAATGAGTGAATGAACTTATAAAGTCAAACAGCAAGGAGTGCCAATTAGACAATAAAACAGGGCAATGTGATAGAGAGTAAGTGCCCAGATGGGGTAAGGTAGGGGCTCAGGATTAGGTAGGGTGGTCAAGAGGAGAGCCTGAGGAGGTCACATTTCAACTGGGATATAGTAGATAGTAACAAGTCACAGAAGAGTATTCCGGGTGGTGGAAACTGCCAGTGCAAAGGCCTGAAGACAAAACAAACACCTAGAGAGCTTACCGTGTTCTGGGAGTAGAAAAGAAATGTCAGTGTGGCTTCATCAGAGGTGTTTAAACCAGAGCAACTTCATCCTGAATACAGGCTGGGTAAAATGAGGCTGAGACCTATGGGGCTGCTTTCCCAGATGGTTTAGGCATTCTTAGTCACAGAATGAGATAGGAGGTCGGCACAATATACAGGTCATAAAGACCTTGCTGATAAAACAGGTTGCAGTAAAGAAGCCGGCCAAAACCCACCAAAACCGAGATGGTGACGAGAGTGATCTCTGGTTGTCCTCACTGCAACACTCCCTCCAGCGCCAGGACAGTTTACAAATCCCATGGCAATGTCAGCAAGTTACCCTATATGGTCTAAAAAAGGCAAGCATGAATAATCCACTCCTTGTTTAGCATATCATCAAGAAATAACCATAAAAATGGCAACCAGCCTCCCTCGGGGCTGCTCTGTTTATGGAACAGCCATTCTTTATTCCTTTACTTTCCTAACAAACTTGCTTTCACTTTATGAACTGGCCCTGAGTTCTTTCTGGTACAAGATCCAAGAACCCTCTCTTAGGGTCTGGATCAGGACCCCTTTCCAGTAACAACTTCAGCACCATGAGGGAGAGAGACAAAAGAGACAAGGTCAGCGCCTGTCGAAGATGAGGTCAGAGATCCAGTAAGGAGCTTGGGTTTAGTCTGAACATAATGGTGGGCCACTGAAGGAGGGTAAGCTAGAACGTGACATGCTAAAAATTTTGAGAAGGTCATTCTGGTTGCAGAGAAGAAGCAAAAGTGGAAGTAGGGAGATGAGTTAGAGGCCACTGCTGCAGCCACCTAGGGTCAGATACTTTCAGTTCATTCATTCATCAGATTAAAGGCCCCACTGTGTGCTCCTCTTCTAGGTGCCAGGGAAATTGAAAAACACAGCAAACATATTAAAACCATCCTTGTGTACTTTCAACAAATATTTGCTACCTTCTGTTGGCACTGGAGCACAGAGGTGAGCGAGATAAGAGGTGCAATCTGTTGAAACAGTATCCATTCAACTGTTCATCGTTGGCTGTGAAATGGATCACAATCTATAAACGGCATTTGGGAAACTCACTAGAGTGACTGCAATTTAGAACTTCGTCTTCTGATGTAAGCCAAAGTAAACACCAGGAAGATTAAAGAGTTAAAAAGAATGGTATAATGGCTAAGCACTGACTACTAGAAAATCGGAGAAATAGAGAAAAAGCAATCAGGTTACAATCGATTTAACTATATCCAAAAACTTGGAGTAAAATTGGAAAAAAAAAAAAAAGCCCCCAAGAAATATATTTAACAAGAGGAATTATTTCTGTGATTCGAACCATCTTTTTTGAAAATAATGTGGTGGGATGTAGCATGAACATTACATATGTTATACTCTAGTGGCTTTCTTTATTTTAGATTGTAAAGTTCTCAATTGTTTTATTTAATTTCAGATTAATTTTTTTTTCAAAGGAGAAAAAAAAAACCCTGCCGTGATTCTACTTCCTGTAAAGATGAAGAGAAAAATTAATCAAACAGTTTCCATAGTTCAGGTACTGCTAACTACCTTAAATACAGGAATAGCTTAGGGGAAACATTTGTTTCTAATGGTGATGATGACGATAATAAAAAGCACCATTGATTGTAAAGCTCATTGCTTTACATATATATTTTCTAATTCTTACTACAACTGTCCATTTCATACATGAGGAGACCTCAATATGGGGTTAAGAAACTCACCTGAGTGTAGTTTGCCAGAGAAAGAGAATTTGAACCTGGGTCTGCACAATGTTAAAGCCCAGAATCTTAGCAATTGCTTGCCAGATAATCTGAAAGCCCCACCTTCAGGCTTTCATGTTCCCTGACCTCAGACAGCAGTGGTCTTTCCTCACCCCACTTCCCGGCCAAATGATAACACTCTTAGTGTATGGAGTCCAGTTAGTGACCCATCAAAAAAGCAGGCAAACCTTCATGTTCTCAGAGTAGACTTATTACAAAGGAGTATAGATTTGGCCTGAAGAGACACTGGGCAGGAAGAATGGAGGAGGCATAAGCAGGGCAGGCAAACGCCCTCAGGGTCTGTAGGTCTTGAATCCTCATCCTGGAGTCCCAAAGAGCAATGGCGCAGTCTACAAACCTTGTTTTGGAATTCCTTTGACGCCAGCTTATAATGCTGAATTATGATTCCAAATGATTCCAAGCTTTTGGAGACGAAGAGCAGCATGTGACTCATGATGTACAACTCGTAAATCAGATCCTTATTCTGAAATGACCAGGAAAATATGTCATCCCAAGCACACACAGTGGCCCCAGTTCCCCTTCCTCTGGGGACGCTTTACTCACTGACCTCAGCGTTGTATTCGATCACAAAATCTGTAAGGTGCTGTTTTATGACACGATTGAGTTCCTGTTTGTTGGTACTGTCATTAATAAGTTCTTGGCGGTTCACGATTTTTCCCTTGGACCAAAGGAGAAACACATTGGAAGACAGCAGCTTTCATGATATAGCCATTTAATAAATATAAATAGCACCATTTTCTCCTTGGATGAAAGGAAAGCGCTGAGGGATGGTGTCAGGTGTAGTCTGTAATGTAGGTAGTGAATAACTAGGAAGGGCTGCCCAGATTAGTCTGTGGGTGGAATCTGGGTAGGTGACAGTCATGAAAATCTCAGATCTATGGCAGGCCACAAGGAGTGTAATTGACTTAATGGCCCCAGCCATTGTCATGCTCTGTAATCCATCAAATATTAAAATATCTGTGCCAGGGCTGAGCAATTTCTCACATACTATTCCAACTAATGACTGACGGCTCATTCCTATTAAGACAAGCCCGGTCCCAGGAGATTCAGGACTTCACTGACAGGTGTTAAATCAAGCTTAGCCTAAAGCTGCCTCCTAACATGTTTTAAGTTTGGCCTAAACGTTTCTCTATACATAGTGAACTATAACCTAAATGGAGGTGTAAATAGACCATCATAGCCTACACTTGTGCCAATCACTGAGTTTTGGCCAATCAAAGGGGGCCAACTGTTCAATCATTGTTAAACTAAGGCGAACACTGAGCTGTAACCAATCCTGCCTGCTGTTTCTGAACCTCACTTCCGTTTTTTGTACATCACTTTGCTTTTTCTGTCCATAAATCTTCTTCCACCATGTGGCTTTGCTGGAGTCTGTCTGAGCCTACTCTGGCTTGGGAGGCTGCCTGATTCATGAATTGTTCTTTGTTCAATTAAGCTCTTCAATTTAACTTGTCTAAAGTTTTTCTTTTATCATTATTATT
>NW_012123154.1:1277558-1280417 GCF_000951035.1 Colobus angolensis palliatus
TTTTTTTTTTTTTGTAAAGATGTAGTCTCACTGGACCACCCAGGCTGGTTTCGAACCCTGGGCATAGGCTTCTTCCCTCATTTTATACTCTTGATCTAGGATGGTATCAATAAAGATAGAAATTAATGATTAAAGAGATATTTTGGTTATAAAATCAGTAGGGTTGTGGTGATGGATTGCCTATGAGAGGTGAAGGAGAGGGAAGTGTTAGAATGTTGGCTGGGTTTTCTGACTTGTTTAACTGGATGGGAGAAGTGGTTGCATCACTCCTTGAGCAAGAGAAAACACTGGAAGAGGACCTGGAGAGGAGATTACGACTTTGGGCTTAGCCATGTTGAGACATCTGGTTGCACATAAAGGTCTGCAGATTAGAGAGATGTCACTGGAGATGGATATTTATAAGACATGTGCATGTAGCATCGATGGTAACTGCCGATGAAGGGTAGAAGGGGAAGCATGGAGTAGAAGAAAAGAGGGCGTAGGATTGAGCCTTGATGAGCTGCATTTACTGGTTAAATAAAGAGAAGAAGCTTAAATGGCTAAAAAGGCTGGAGTCACACTGGGAGACTGTAACTTCACAGAAGTCAACTAGTCCAATGCCACTGAGCTCACAAGTAGCAGAACCAGAATTTGTACCCAAAGCTCATACGATTCCACTACTTTGAACTAGAGACCCCCTCACCAGCAATAGGATCAAAATCCTACCTTTCTGAACACCAGGACACTGTCAAGGGTGACGTGGAAACGCCCAATGGCATTGCCAATCGTTATGACTCCAAACGTGAGCTCTGGAAAGTCTTTGATCACATCATAGAACAACTCTGCTACTTCTTCCTCTAAATCCTGTTTCGGAAAGGATGTTTGGAAAGGCTTCGGTAGAAATCAAGGTGCCTGGCTTATATAAGGGAAAGACAGCAGTGGTGGCTGATTCGTCTCTTCACTTTTTCAAGTACTGGGGTTTGGCTTGGTCACCCAAATCCTCTTTCATGAGTATTTCATACTCAAAACACTTCTCTGGCTATGACTAAAGCCAAGCTAGGCAAACCCTCAGAGATCAACGAAGAGAATTGATCAATGTGACCTTTTCCAATCGCTAGAGTAAAGGCTGTTCTAGCCCAATGATTGAGACTTTTAACATTTATTCCGTAGTTACTTTCAGAAGAGACAATTGATTTTACCACACGTAATACAAAATGTGAACTTCATATCAAGAATTTCAGCCTTCATTCTTTAGCTTGAAAGAAAATTAAGGCCAAACACCTCTCAAAGAAGTGGCAAGGGGTGAGGGAGAGCGGCAGATATTCTCTCTGTGTTAAATATAATGCCCAAGTTCTGCCTTCTACTAGGAGAAGGAGAGGAGTCACCAGTCTATAGCAAATGAATCAAGACACATGAGAAACTCATTCTCCAATAGCAAGAACAATTTGTAAGTTATTTATAAATATGAAAAAAATCTATATGTAAGGCTATTATGAGACATTTCATGATTATATCTAAGTTACTTATGTTCTTCCCCAAACATCTCCTCCTACTGCACCTCTAAGGGTTGGCATATTTTCGAATGAGTGCATGTTTATCCTGTGCTATTAATTTTAATATATGAGAATGCTTGGAAAGAGGTTAGGGAGAGAAACTGGCCTGGCCCAAGCACAGCTGGTGGCCTTCAGACTCATAGAGAACAATGGCTCTGAAACCAGAAACTAAGATATCCTTTTATTAATTGATGTTCTAAATGGACCCCTAAGAAGATTAGCCATACTGTTAAAACCCACTAAATACAGATGCCATTCTTCTCTCTTTTCTCTCCATTCCTGTTCATTTGAACCCTTGGAGCTTCCCCTAAAAACCAGCTCATTTGATGGAGAAAATTGGGCAACCAAAACAGAAGAGTCTCATCACTCATCCCCTCCCAGACACAGCACTTTCACCAGTTGAAAGCCTCCTCCCACCTCTTGGCCCCAGTACCTGGAAGAAGCCAACGATGACCAAGGGCCTGGATATCACAAACTCTGCCACCTGCTCGCTGCTGTTGAACAAAAATGCTTTCTGGCTAATTTGTCGTCTCAACCAAACGACTAAGGCAGTAGATTCAACCACTCCTGGAGAAAGACACAGTCAAATGGATACCAGAGAAGTTTCCTCTTGAACCAAAGCAAAAAGCTGGTCTTTCTCCAGTTTAATGCATAGAAGCTTCTTGTCTCAGGCTCCCATCCCTTGAAGGCCAAGGTCAGTTCCTCCATTCCCCTCTTCACCAAGCTCCAAGCATGGACATTAACAATAGCAGCTAAATGTTACTGAGCGCTTACCGAGCCCAGACACTGCTGAATGTTTTGCATGTATTAAATCTTCACAATCATCTACAAAATAGATACTTTTACTCTCTCCATTTTGCAGATGAGGAAACCAAGGTTCAACTGCCAACAGGCACCCTACTAGCAAACCTGAAGATCAAATTTAGGAGGAGGCATTTCCAGACTTCTTTTCCTATGCACTCTCCAAGGTGACAAGAAGATTGATTTATTTTTTAAAATCTCAATAAAATATAACTGGAAAGACCACCTAGCTCTGTAACCTTGGGAAAATCCTATTATCCTTCTGTGTCCCCCATTCCTCAGCTGAGATTCAAATGCCCTCTAAGGTCATCCACTCCTGACTTCCATTTCTCAGCTATCGCATGGGTGATGTCAAGCACACAAAAGTCTTAGCTTCTGAAATTAAGACACATCTATCATATCTGGAAAGACGAATTGGTGAGCCAGAAGGTACAGAAGGCTACACACAGGTGAACATGTGTTTTTCTAGGATTATCAGTTTCACATGATGGAAAGTAATGTAAAATATTATATATTTGTATCTGCT
>NW_012123154.1:1283012-1303705 GCF_000951035.1 Colobus angolensis palliatus
GCAATCTTCCCGCCTCAGCCTCCCAAAGGGCTGGCATTACAGGCTTGAACCACCACGCCCAGCCCACACCTAGCTAATTTTTAAGCACTTGTTAGTAGAGACAAGGTTTTGTCTGTGCTGGGATTACAGGCGTGAACCACAGCATCCAGCCGAGCTGCTCTATTTTCTTCACGGAGTCTATCCCTTCTTGAAATTATTATGATGATTTTTTGCTAGCTTGTTCAGTGTGAGCTCCCAGTAAGCTCCTATAATGCTTGGCACATCACAGGTGCTTAAGGAATCTTTCTAGAATGAATGAAGGGGCTGAATGAATCATTAGGGAAGCTGGTTTGAGGAAACTTGATCTTGGGCCACCTTCTTGGGGATGTGTGAGCTCCATTTGCCCCACTGGCCCCTGTGGAACCAAAGTAGCTATGAACTCTGCAAACTGTTGATTCCTTTGTGCCTGCAGATCAGGCACTGCCCTTGTTGGGGACCTCCTTTGGTACTTGGCTCTGTACCAGAGGACACGGTGACAACTGAAGTGTGAATGCAATGTCAATGATTGACTAGGGCCGATGCTGGGCTGCATATTTCCAGGCACAAGTTGTGGCTGCATCATTAATAGATGCCTAGAGGCAACCTAAGTCTCCCTCCTTCCAAGGTGGCGGTCATCAATCCTTGGAGATTAGATGAGAAGGGGACTGGGGCTTTGACCTCACAAGGACTAAATCCCACCTGCGTCCTAAGAGGGGTTTTTATCAAAGTCACATTGCAGAAGATGCGTAAAGCACTGTCTCCTCTCAGCTCAGAGGAGCCCTGGCGAGTAGGCAGAACTGGCATTACTCATCCTGTTTAGAAAATGAGAAATTGGGCCGGGTGCGGTGACTCACACCTGTAATCCCGGCACTTTGGGAGGCCAAGGCAGGTGGATCACGAAGTCAAGAGATTGAGACCAGTCTGGCCAACATGGTGAAACCCCATCTCTACTAAAAATACTAAAAATTAGCTGGGAGTGGTGGCACATGCCTGTAGTCCCAGCTACTCAGGAGGCTAACGCAGGAGAATCGCTTGAACCCAGGAGGCAGAGGTTGCAGTGAGCTGAGATCGCACCACTGCACTCCAGCCTGGCAAAAGAGCGAGACTCCGTCTCAAAAAAAAAGAGAAAAGAAAAAGAAAAAAAGAGAAATTGGAAGCCTGGTTGTAAAAGGCTCGTTGAAGCTCCCATGGCTACTGCTCACCCTAAAATCGAGGCATCCTCAGTCCTTGTCCCGGCTTCATCCTGGCATTCCCCTTCCCCTTTCCCTGGCTGGAAGTAATACTGAGGAAGTAAGCCCAGCAGAAATACGGGTAGGTACTTTACCCTATGCCTGCCTGCAGTGGTTGCTTCCAATTCCATTGTATTCAAACTCAAACACTATTATTATCATTTTAAAATTTAGAGACAGGATCTCACTCTGTCACCCAGGCTGAAGTACAATGGTGCAATCATGGCTCACTGCAGCCACAAATTCCTGGGTTCAAGCAATTCTCCCACCTCAGCCTCCTGAGTAGCTGAGAATACAGGTATCTGCCACCACACCTGTCTAAGTTTTAAGGTGTTTGTAGAGACAGGTCTTGTGTTGACCAGGCTGGTCTCAAACTTCTGGGCGCAAGTGATCTTCCCATCTAAGCCTCCCAGACTGTTGAGATTACAGGTGTGAGTCACTGCACTTGGCTCAAAAACTATTTAAGAGCTTAATTGTTCCAGGCATTGGACTAGAATCAGAAAACTAATAGTCTGATAATAATAACGAACGCATCTGCCACTTGCTTAGAGTATAGTGCAATGTAAAGCAGATTTCAACATACTACAGCCTGTAGTCCAAATCAGACCTGCTGTTTGAATGTATAAATAAAACTTTATTGGAACACAGTCATTCCCATTTGTTAACACGTGGCTGCCTTCACACTGCATCAGCAGATCTGAGTAGTTACAACAGAGACTGCCTGGCCTGTAGGACCTGAAATATTAATGATGTGGGCCTTTGCGGAAAACTTTTACTGACTCCACCACTACTCGCTGGGGAGCTTTGAAGAAGTTATTCTACCTTTCTGTGCCTCAGTTTCTCCATCTGTAAAAGCACCTCTTAAATTGGGATGTTATGACATAAGAGAAGGGTCTAGAACAATGCCTGGAATACAGTATATCCTACAGATATGTGTCAGGCCCTGTGCCTTGCAAACATCGTTTTATCTTCCCAACAATGTAGAGGGATAGATCTTTTCACCATCCCCATTTAACAGATGAAAAAAACTGAGATTCGACAAGAGGCAGTGATTGTTTCTTAAGCCTGCAGTAAGGATTTGGATGCAGAGGGGAGTGCTATCAATTCTCGCAGTCTCTTTAGAGGACTCAAGAGTGCAAGTGAGATCAGCCACTGCCCTTGTGATGCTCTCTGTAGAGAACACGCAATAAGTACCAGATGTAATTCTTTGAGGCTAGGGCCTTGACGGGGAAATCACAGATGCTGTGAGGCCACAGAGGTGGAGCAGGCACTCTGGCCTGGGCAGTCAGGGGACACTTCCTAGAGGGGGTGATGATGAAGCTTCCTGTATGGCAGAAGAGGTCCCAGGCACTGGTTTCCCTGATGAAGGGGGCTCAGAGGTCAAATGCCTTGGGGACCTTCTCTGCTAGTTTCACCCACAGTCTGGAAGTTGCCATATTGTTACTTTGTCGCCTCTAAGTGGAGTCAGGTCTCTCCTGCCCTTCAGGAAGGAAGGTCATCGCAGCACCTGGGCCACTCCATTAGCAGTCATGGGCTCCGATGACCTAGGGCCTCTCATTTCCTCATAGCTCTCGCCAGAGCAAACACATCACAAAGGGCTCCTTGCTGGTGTCAGTGAGTCCCCCTTGCTGAGGGTCATCCCCTGGTATCCATAGGAAACGGCACCCTCTGTTGCTTCTCTCACTGCTCCTGCCCTCCCTCCCAACGTCTTCTCTCGCCCACACAGCCACCCCCTCCCCCCCCCCCACAAGCCTGCTGGGAGCTGCAACCCTGCCCTTAGGTGACTGCTCTGAGGTTCTCTTGCGGTGCCCTGCTCTGGGTCTATCCTGTGTCTTTTGTGCCCTCTTGTGTCCATTCTGAGAACTGCAAAGCATCCTGCAGCCCCCGGGTGTGTGTTTCTTGCAAATAACACTGAATCTGGCTTATTGGAAGCTGGCTCTACACCAGATCCAGTGGAAGGCAGTTTCCGTTACTTAAGACTCAATAATTTAACATACATAATGGGAACATTCTGCTGGCACAGCTGTTACAGGAGCTTCTGTGTTCATCAGTTTTGTTGCTTCCATCCTTCCATCCATTTACCCATCCTGCATCCATGAATGCCTTCATACATGTAACTTTCTAAAAGTTGGGACTACCATATGTGCCATACTAGTACCTTATTCTCTATACATCCTCAACATCAACATAGGTCTTGGCACATGGTAGCTTGTCAATAAATGGATGTTGAATAAATGAATGAATGAGTTAATCAATGAATGAAAAATATGATGATAGAACTTAAAGTGTTTGGTAGACATTGCATCCCAAACCTGTCTTGTTCCATCATCTCCCAACTTCCCTTTCGGCTAACTAGTGCTTCCCTAGTCCTAGGACTCTGTCAAAGTCATTCTAAAGTCGAAGATTGGGAGTGGGAAGTGAAGTTAGAACTTAATCTCTGGTGTCTGGTTTCTAAGCCATGCACCCCACCCTCCCACCTCTTGGTGTTTCTAGGGCCCATCAGCTGAGCTGCAAGCTGTAGTAGAAGCAACTACATATTCACTGAACCCGTTTTCTTTCTAAAGACAGAACTGAATTGTATTTCTCAGCCTTTCTTGCAGTTGGTTCGGGCCATGTAGCAGAATTCTGATCAATGGGTGTGAATAGAAGTGATACTTCCCACTGTTCATGGCCAGGGCCATGAGCAGTACTCATGGTGACATTCTACCCCTTACCCAAACTGCTGTTTGGATACAGAGGAAAGAGCAGGTGGCTCTAAGACCCTAGAGAAGGGCAGAGTCACAAGCTGGAGGAGCCTGGGTCCCTGAGAGACTGCATGGAGCGGAGCCTCCCACCTTTACCCTACGGCTGTTAAGTGGACTTTCCATGAGCATGAAACAAATGTGACACACAAGCACCATTACCTTTGCAGCTGATGGGCTCCGACCTGTTGCCCTCAAAAAACAGCTTCAACTGCGGGGCCTTGGTAATCCCAAACTCCTGCTGAAGCTCTTTCTCTATGGTAATGTCCACTTTGCCAAAGCCGATCCCATTCTTGCCTTTGCCCATAATCTCCACAGCTTTGACCAGCTCTTCCGCCAAGTTCCTGGATTGCTTTGAGGATGAGTTGTCTGAAAGAGAATGAAGACAAAATTTGAGAGAGCCTTTCCTCGCTCCCCATCTCCAACAATGGATTATTTGTTGGACCTGCTTAGCTCCCGGAACCTTTCTTGTGCTCAGCTGCTAATTTTCATAATGGCTGAATTTTCATAAATGTGACAGGATGTGAGACACAATGGTTCATGAAATTGGACAATCTGGGAGATGTCTATCAAGGTTCTTTGGATTCAGTAGCATTGGAAACAATACAACCGTGGTCAACTTTACTCAGTCTCTCTGAGCTCCAATTTTCTCTTGTGTAAAGTGGGGGAAAATAATAGTGGTTACTTCAAGGAATTGTCAGAGTTAAATGAGATTTATATCACAATCGGCTATAATTGCTTATTGTTTTCTAAGAGATTTATGTGCCTTAAGCCATTTTCCCCTCTCTATAACTCTGTGGGGTAGGTATTATTATTGTATCAATTTTATACCTGAGGAAACTGAGGCACAACAAATGACTTACTTGCCCAAGGCCCTATGACAATGGAAGTATGGCCAGGATAAGAGCCCACTCCATCTGGCTGTAGAGTTCTTCTTTTCTAACCTCTACTAGGCACGTAAACACTTGGCATAATGCCTGGCACAAGTTAAGTACATGATGCATTGTTACTACTGCTTCCATTATTATGGTAAAATTTCTGTGGTCAAAGCAGAACCCAAGCAATGATTACACAAAAGCATGCAGAGTGGTATAATGGACATTGGAGACTCAGATTCGGGGAGGCTGAGTGCAGGGTGAGGGTTAAAAAAAACAAAAAAAAACCCTGCCTATTGGGTAGAATGAACATGACTCAGTTAATGGGTGCACTAAAATCTCAGACCTCACCACTATACAATTCATCCGTGTAACCAAAAGCCACTTGTACCCCCAAAGCTATTGAAATAAACAAAAACAAACCACTCAATAGCATAGACACGATGATCACATTTATGGAATTTTTAAGAAGTGTATGCACAGGGCAAAAGAAGTCTAGAGGGAAATTTTCCAAACTATTAAAATTTTTTGTTTTTAAAAAATTCTGTGGTCAGAAATTATGGCGAGACAGAGGAAACATGAGAGCTCATGAACGCCATCTGGTGGAACTTCCTGGAGCTAACAGGCCAAATTGGGCCTCTGCAGTTGCCCAGCATATAATTGGACAGGGGACTTTCCTAGGTAAGGAAGGCCAGGTGTGGGAAGGGCAGGGAGAGGGGAGGTTATGGTGTTCCACTGAGCCCACCCTCTTGCATGGGGGAAATCGAAGAGACCTGAAACTCTCCATTAAGCGATCTGATCTGGACGGCTTGGCCCCTCACGTTGCTGCACAGTGGGGAGGGAGTGGGGAAGCCCTCTTCTGGAAGCAGTATCAGGGAGCTGGCACGTGACCTTGGCAGTGGAAGAGGCTTTTCTGGCTAAACGGAGGGGACTAAAAGGCGCCCAAGTTTGCCTTTCTTCGTCCTGATAACATTGTGAGGCTGCAGGTCCCTCGCTACCCCACGACTGAGGAAGGGGGCTGAGCCAGGGCAGGGGGTCATTGATTGCCTTTCAAGCCGAAACATTTTATCTTTTTCACTGCCCCCCACCCCCTCGGTCCATCTGAAGCACTTGGAGAAAGTGCAAATCACCTCTGCTGCGGAGGGCAAGTTCCAAGTCCAACAGAGAGGTGTTTTGTAAAGCGCAGTTCAGAAAGCAGGGCCGCGGGACAGCTGGCGCAGGCCCAGTTGCTGGTCAGCACGCCTGGGATCGGAAAGTGAATGATCGCTTTCATTAAACTCCCGGTCAATGGACGGGAAGTGGGGACTTTGAGCCTCCCTCCTGGATCGATGCCCCTCCACTGCCTGCTTTGTCACCGCCATCGCCTTTGATACTCCCCATCCATCATCACCAGCATGCACTGGCCAATTGCTGGCTGCTCGGGTCCCTGAGGCTCTCCCCGGCTTCCTCCTGGATGTGGCCATGCTGGGCTCAGGATTGCTGATTGACATAGAATCCGAATCTGAGTTTCTAAGGGCGGAAGCTCAGGGCAAGAGAAACACTTGGAATGATTGTCCAGATGGTAGAGCAAATTTCAGAGGTTCCACACACAACCCAGTGCCCCTGGGTGTCTGAAACATAAGTGACAGAAAGAGATGTGGCAACTGGAATGCTGGATTCTGAGAGCTAGATTGATGGGGCCTATGATAACAGTAATGGAGAGTCATTCATTCATTTTATGCATTCATTCATTTCTTCATTCATACAATGAATCTTTTAGGATATGCCATGTGCCAGGCACTGTCCTGGGGATTGGGGATGTAACAGTGAACTGATAAAAACCCCTGCTGTCACTGTAAAAGGCAGAAAATAAGCAAAATAACAAAGTAAAATATGTGCTGAGTTAGATAATATGTGCTTTGGAAAAGAACAGGAGAATTGGAAGTTGGCAGTGTTAGGGAAATTGCAAATTTAAGTAGGAGGCTACAGATGGCTCACTGAGAAGCACTATTTTAATAAAGATGGAAAGAAATGAGAGAGTAAGCCATGTAGACATCTAGCAGGAGATGGTAATTCCTGGTAAAGGGTCAGTGTATGCAAAGGCCCTGAGGTGGGGCATGTGTGACATGTTCGAGGTATGACAAGAAGTCCACTGGGTCTGGAGCAGAGTGAGCTGGGGCCAGGGGACAGGTGATGTAGGGTCTTGCAAGCCACTGAATATACTTTGACTCTTCCCAGAATATGGAATGGTACCAGAGGGTTTGGAGCAGAGGTGGATGTGATCTGAGTTACTTTTCTTTTTTTTAAACAGATCTCGTTCTGTGGCCCAGGCTGGAGTGCAGTGGCACCATCTTGGCTTACTGCAACCTCCACCTCCCGGGTTCAAGCGATTCTCCTGCCTGGGTCTCCTGAGCAGCTGGCACAGGCACGCGCCACTAGGCCCTGCTAATTTTTTTATTTTAGTAGAGACAGGGTTTTACCATGCTGGCCAGGCTGGTCTCAAACTCCTGACCTCGTGATCCGCCCATCTCGGCCTCCCAAAGTGCTGGGATTACAGGCTTGAGCCACCGCGCCCGGCCCTGAGCTACTTTTCAACTGGATTTCTCTGAATAGTATATGGAGATTAGACAAAAGGGGGAAAAGAATGGATGCAGGTAGACCAGTCAGAGGCTACTACAGTAATCCAGGCAAGAGATGGTGATGGCTTTGGGCCAGGAGAGTGGTATTGGAGGGACTGAGAAGTGATTCCATTCTAGAGAGATTTGAGAGGAGGAGTTTGGATATGGAACATGGTGAAAGAGCAGAGTCCAGGGTGACTCTGAGGTTTTGATCTGAGTGACTTAGGATTATGTAGGATCTTTTCCTATGGAAAGATGATAATGATGATGTCACTATCATCACCATAATGATGATGATATGGATGGCGATGTTGATAATGAGAATAGTAATAATAATAACACTCATTGATCCTTTACTATGCTAAATACTTTGCTTAGTGTTCCATGCATTATCCTGGTTAATCTTCAGAACAACCCTGTGAGTTATCTATGATTACAAGCAGGAATATCACCGATAAGGAAATGGAAGCTCAGAGGTCTTAGAGCTAGTATGCGGTTAGGCTGAGAGTCAACTTGAAGGCTGACTAGCTCCAAAGTTCATGCTCTAAATGACCAAATTAGCCAGCTGGTCTGAAAAATCTTTCTTTTTCTTGGAGCAGGTTGATAGGGGCACATTTTCATTTCTTCTGTTCCAGGTGGTTCCCATCAGAGCTGAGACAACCTACAGAGCCGACGCCACTCTTTAAAATTTAGAGTCTGATTTTCTGGCTTTTTTCTTTAAAAATTTTGCAAATTGGGCCAGGTGTGGTGACTCCACACCTGTAATCCCAGCACTTTGGGAGGCTGAGGCGGGCAGACCACCTGAGATCGGGAGTTCAAGACCAACCTGACCAATATGGAGAAACCCTGTCTCTACTAAAAATACAAAATTAGCCTGATGTGGTGGCACATGCCTGTAATCCCAGCTACTTGGGAGGCTGAGGCAGGAGAATCGCTTGAACCCGGGAGACGGAGGTTGCGGTGAGCGGAGATTGCGCCATTGTACTCCAGCCTGGGCAACAAGAGCGAAAACTCCACCTCAAAAAAAAAAAAAAAAATTGCAAATTGGTTTTCCTTCTGGGTTCTGGAACCTTGAATTCCAAGTTTGTAGGTGTGAAATGAATTCATACACCCCTCAGGTCTCAGCATCTACATTCTGCCCTGGTCAACTGGAAATGCCAGTTTGGCCGGGTGTGGAGACAATTCACATGTATATTGGCACTTAGGCTGAGCAGTGCCCAGTGGGCTGTAGATGGACAGAGACCCCTTTGCTATGAGGCCAAGAGCGCCCATGGGCCCAACTTCTGTCAGGCCCTGAGCTCTCAGGTCCTAGCTCATTGTCTGCCATATACTAGATGCTCAATTAACATAAATTCGTTAGGTTATCTTATCAGAGGCAGTTATGGTGGTTTACAGTGCTTGTAGCCCAGGAAAGTTGTTTTTATTTTTTTAAGTCTCTGTGACTCAGTTTCCTCATTCATAAAGTGGGGTTATTAATAGATCCTACATCTTAGAGTGATCCTACAAACTGAGACAAGGTGTGCAAAACTTTGGTACAAATAAACATTAGCTATTTTGATGACATAGGAGGAGACTCTTTGGTATTGCTCTGACCAGATTCTCTCTGGGAAGGGAGGGTCCCATGGCGATGTCAGGAACCCCAAAGATCTTCTGGCTACTGATGAAAGGGAACAACAGTGACCATCACCAAACCATCCAATGCAAGTTCCAGGCCTATTATGGGACTCTCACGTGGCTTTCAGGGTAAGCACATGGGACTCAGGGCCATGTTAGAATAGGCAGTGGCTCCCTGACTGTCTGCTTGGTGTGTAGATGTGCTAATGGCTAATGGACATAGAATTAACGTTTGCCTGGTCTTTAGTAGAAAACCCCAGGTTCCCTTCTCTGAGCAGTGAATGTGAGTCAGAGGAGGGGCTGATGGGTGATGGGGAGGTGATGAGCATGGGAACTGGAGTTTGATCCCAGCACAAGGAACTTAAGTCTGCCTTTCTTTAGACCAGTAGTTCTCAATGGGGGACATTTTGCAAGGTCTGGAGGCATTTTGGTTGTCACAACTGGAAAAAGAGATGCTACTGGCATCTAGTGGATAGAGGCCAGGGATACTGCTAAACATTCTACAATGCACAGGACAGCCCCAGCCCTACAAGCAAAGAATTGTCTAGTCAACTGTCCATAGGGCTTAGGATGAGAAACCCTACTTTAGATACAACTTCTGATCAAGCATGAAAAAAAATTCTGAGAATAACCCTCTCCCCATTGCACAGGGCCCTGTGCAGTATACAGAGGCGCTCACAGTCGATAGGGACTTCAGGATTGTCGTCAATCTCTTCTTGTTTCTCAGAGGCCAGCCACCAATTTGTTCTGACCATTGCAATGGCCTTTAAGTTTTTAAAAGATCTGTACCTCCCTATTTTTCTAGCCTCATTTTCTACTTCTCTTCTCTTCAGAAACCCTATATCTTTAGCCACATGGGTACAATCTCCCTCACCCCAGGGTATTTTTACTTGCTGTTCCTTCTGTCCTAAATCTGCATGGATCACTCCTTCACCATCTTAAGATCTTTGCTAAAGTGTTACCTTTCCAGGGAAGCTGTCCCTGGCCATCCTATTTAATACTACAGCCTCATCTCCGTCCACCTCATGCATTCCCTATCACTCTTCTCTATTTTTCTTCATAGTACTTTTAACCATAGGAAATACTATATATTTTACTTATTTATTTGTTTATCTTTTGTCTTCTGTCTCCAGGATGTCAGTTGCAGGAGGGCAAAGATGATCACCTGTTTTGTTCACCACTAGATCCTCAGTGCCTACAATATATCTGGCAAATAACCAGTGTTCAATAAATACTGAAGGAATGAAGTTTCCAATGATCAGCACAGTGTAGGAAGATGAATTTAGCACCAGATTTGGTGTCAAGTTTGGTCTCAAACCCAGGCTTCACTACTTACCAGTTGTGTGACCTTGGGCAAATGATCTAACCTTTCTGACATTTACGTGCTTCATATACAAGATGAGGACAAGGTTATCAAGTGCAGTGCCTGAAACATAGGTGCTTGATAAATGGCCTTTGTCATCATCATCACCACTGTTGTCATTATCATCACCATAACCATCATCACCAGCACTATCATCACCACTGTCATCACCATCATCATGACAGTCATCATCGCCAGCACTATCATCGCAGTTTTCATCATAATCACCATAACGATCATGGTCATCAGCACCATCATCACCATTGCCATTATCATCAGCATAGTTAATAATCATTATTTCCAGTGCCATCATTGCCATTGTCATCACCATCATAGCAATCATTATCACCAGCACCATCATCGCCCTTGTCATCATCATCACCATAGTTAATAATCATGATCACTAATACCATCATCGCCATTGTCGTCATCATCATAATCATTATCACCAGCACCGTCATCGCCCTTGTCATCATCACCACCATAGTTAATAGCCATTATCATCACCATCATTGCCATTGTCACCATCGTCGCCATTGTCATCATCACCACCATAATTAATAGCCATGATCATCACCATCACCATTGTCATCATCATCATCTTCATCATTATTCCGTCCACATTACCATCTCCACATCATGCTCACCATCATCATCTAACCTACTCCCAGGACAGAATCTTATCACCTCTGCCTTAGGGACAAGCGATAAAGGACCCTAGACAGCTCCTAATCTTATCTTGACCTCTCCCCACTAATGGTAGTTAATCCCTCTCTCTCCTTGATTCATTCGAGTTAATGTAGATGAAGAAATTACGGGTCAAAGGAAATCTCATTCACCCATCTATTCATTCATTTAACATCTATGGAAGCCTACCATGCTCCAAGCACAATGCTGAATGTTAGGAATCATGAGATGAGTAAGATTTGGCCCCCAACATCACGCAATGTACATGATGAAAAGCAGTTTTGACACCATATGGCAAATGCTATGAGAGACAGGGTATAAAGAAGGCAGTGGGAGCATAGGAAGGCCTCCCAGCCAGACTAAGTGGGAGTAAAGGTGGACACAGCCTACCAATGAGGGGCATGAACTTCACAATCCAGGTGAAGGAGTGTAGGAAGGATACTATGGAAGCTGCAAGTGCAGAGGCCCAGAGGCTGTAGCCGTGGGCTAGATCAAGCAGAAGACCTTAGCTACTGAGTGACCTGATCAGATTTGCATTTTAGAGGAAGTCTCTCTGGGTGCATTGCAGGACAGCATTGGAGAAAGCAGGGAGACCATCTCAGAGGCTGTTGCAGTGGTTCAGGTGAGGTATAATGAAGCCAGAACCAAGGCTGTGGTGGCGGGATGGGGATAACAGAGATTGCAAAGGGATTTAGAAAGTGGCATCCACAGGATGTGATGATGGATTACATGTGAGAGTAGAGGAATCAAGAACAACCTTGAGGTTTCTGACTTTCACACTGAGTGGATGGTGGTACTGTCAGTGAAGGCAGGACATACAAAGCAGCAGATTGTTGGGACCAAATCAAAGATGTTGAGGTCTGTTGTGGACACGTGGCATTTGGGACTGCGAGGAACATTGAGAGGAAAGTTCCCTCAACCCCTGGCTCTCGGCCTGGAGTTCTCAGAGAGAAGAGAAAGCTGGTCATCCATTAAGGATTTGAGCGACTCGAGCGGTCCCTGGGGGCAGTGTCTGAAAATAATCTCTTTTTCGAAGAGCCCATTTACCCTTAAAGAAAGCTTTTATAGTGCTTTCCCCAAGTGATTTGTTTTTCTAAAGGCCACTTTAGAAAGCCTGCTAATATTTTTGAGAACTCATTTTGAATTTAATTGTGTATGGGCAGGAATCAAAGATTCAAATGTAATGAGATTAATTGAGTGTCCCTTTTAGATAAGAAAATTTTTGCTGCTGTTGAGTTCACTGCTCTGGAATACCTGCTAGTGGAAAGGCTCTAGCTTTGAAGTATGCACATTGGTGGTTGTCGAATGCAATTGAAGAATGTGAAATTGATTGGCTCCCTCTGTAGCCCCAGATTTAGTGTCTGTTCTTATGTCATAAGAATTAAAGAACCATGAACTCACTCTTCTGCCCTGGTTAAAACAGGGCAGAGCCTACTATTCTCGTGTGGACTGGATAGGTTTCCCAGCCTTATCCATCCACTACACCATTTTTGGAAGGGGAATGTGTTGAGGTGTGTTTTGTGGTTGTGTAAATGTATGGCTCTAAGCCTTTCAACGCCTCCATTGAGGGTCCCAGATTAGAAATTAGGGCTACAGCAAAAGAGATGGTTTGGATGTTTTATCTGTGCAAACCATTAGTTTATCAGTTCCACAGCAAGCGGAGTAAGACTGCAAGGTTCTCTGCTCTTCCCTGTAAAAGTAACCATGGAACAGATGCACAAGTGCTGGCCTGAATTCTAGTGTGGATGAGGGATGCGCAGAACTAGCTGGAGGAGTCTTTCAGCAAAGTGGAAATGCCTGCCCTGCTCACAGGCTCATGTAAAGAAAATGGTCCAGGGTGGATTTCTCTTACAAGGTATTGCTCAAAGGGCTTTGAAGTAAAATCAAACTGGCATCCTGATGAACAGCATGAGCTAGAGGGAGGTCACAAGCTTGGAACTACATTGACGAAACTTCACGCAACAGGCATGTTCAATATTGGATGGAGGCAAAAATGACACAATTGGCCATTCCTCGTGGGAACCATAAATGTTAAGGGTACAAAAAGAAGGCGATTCATGCTTCCATGAAGTGGCAGCATAACCTAGTTGGGGAGGCACCGGGACTCGGGGGAACTGACTTATTGATGCTCCCACATCCCCAATTTCCTCATTTAAGCAGCACCACTCACAGAGCATACCTCAAATGACAAGGACAAGGATTGAGGAAGGAGATTGGAAGACCGAATTTCTGGCAAGGAAATAGATTCAAATGTCATGGGCATAAAGCAGGGAGTGTGACAGTGTGAGGTTGGCAGGACAGGAATATGGCAAATTGATAAGCAGGTTCTCTGACCACAAGGAAAAATCACAACTCAACTTCAGCCAATTGTCACCGTGTAGCACTGCGGGCCAGTGCTTCCAGATCTTCTGATTTTTTGAAGAGCTGATGCAAATTCAGTTTTAATTGTGACATGTTTCATTTCTTTCAAACACTGCATGGGCCAGCTGCCAGCTCATGGGCTCAGTTCCTGGGCTTCCTGTTATAGCCTTAGTTTCAATGTTATGGGGAAGAGTAGGAGTCATAGAAAAAAACTGTGAAAAAAGAGCCAGAGAGGTACATAGAAACCAGAAGAGACTGAGTTCACGGAAACCAGGCATTAGGGGGTCTTGGCATGAATATGCAAGGAAGGTCAAGGAAGGTGAGGGCTGTCAAGTGTCCACTGGATTTGAGAAACAGCTGTCCCTTGAAAGCTAGCCTGAGCCACAGTCAATGAAGGCAATCTCTTGGAGAAAATAGTTTTTGACATTCCTGCCCAGAAGAGAAATCTTTTCCTGGTGGTTCACTGTCTTAAAGAGCTTATTCCACCAGGCTGCCTCTCAGCCCGCCCAGCCTTGAGTTGCTTCTGAACAAAGGTTATTTCAAGGCTTTTATAGCAAAAAGCAGGTGCAATGTGACTAAAGGAAGGCAATGTTGTGGGTTCCCCAGGCCTGGTTTCTTTATCCTCTTGGTGTACACAGTCATACTACATTTCCCAATCTTTCTTACAGATAAGCATGGCTATAGGGCAGTGATCTGGCCAATGAAATGTGGGTAGAAATGGTGTACACCAGTGCTTCCCACACTTTAATGTACGTGAATCACCTGAGAATCTTGTTAAAATGCAGATTCTGATTCAGTGCATCTAGGATGAAACCTGGGAGTCTGCATTTCTTTTTTTTCTTTCTTTCTTTCTTTTTTTCTTTTCTTTTTGAGACGGAGTCTCACTCTGTCACACAGGCTGGAGTGCAGTGGTGATCTTGGCTCACTGCAAGGTCCGTCTCCTGGGTTCACACCATTCTCATGCCTCAGCCTCCCGAGTAGCTGGGACTACAGGCACCCGCCACCATGCCCAGCTAAGTTTTTGTATTTTTAGTAGAGATGGGGTTTCACCGTGTTAGCCAGGCTGGTCTCAATCTCCTGACGGTGTGATACACCCGCCTTGGCCACCCAAAGTTCTGGGATTACAGGCGGGAACCACTGCAAATGGTGAGAGTCTGCATTTCTATGAGCTCCTTAGTGAAGCTGACATTGCTGGCTTATGGCCTATACATTGAGTAGCACAGATGGGCATCATTTCCAGGCCTAGCCTGACCCAAAGGCACGTCCTGGCCTCCCTCTCCCTTTGCTGGCTGGAGGCAGAGGTTTCTGTGGAGTACTCTAGGCCCTAAGGAATGGCTCAGGCCCCAGGCGGAAGGAGTCTGGGTGCCTGAATGATTGTATGGAGCAGAGCTTCTCTGCAGATCCACCTGGAACTCAGATGACATGGACCCTTATGAACCTAGATTGTTATAGCAGTTAGCTTTCCCAGTAAACACAGTGATTTTTAAGATAACTAGTCAAAATTAGAACAAAGAAGACGTTTGAGTATTAAAGTGGGCAATACATTCTAGAATTTATTTCTTTAAGGGATTTCATTGATCTCGTATTAATTGACCCCACAATATGCAAAGAACTAATAAGACGCTTGGCACAGTGAAGTTAGCCTATAACCTTGGATCTTGTGGCAAATACTGAGAATCAGCCATTTATAACCTCCTTTTGTTTTGCTTCCTCAACTAAAGAGGTTGGAAACCTAAAATATTCACCATTCCAGACTTCTCAGTTAGAAACATTCATAGGCCCAAGTTCTAGTCAGTAAGATGTTACCAAAGTGATTGGATGCAGCTCTGGGAAAGTTTTATTATTTTTTTTAATTTATTTTTTATTATTATTATTTTTTATTATACTTTAAGTTCTAGGGTATATGTGCATAACATGCAGGTTTGTTACATATGTATACTTGTGCCATGTTGGTGTGCTGCACCCATCAACTCGTCAGCACCCATCAATTCATCATTTATATCAGGTATAACTCCCAATGCAATCCCTCCCTCCTCCCCCCTCCCCATGATAGGCCCCGGTGTGTGATGTTCCCCTTCCCAAGTCCAAGTGATCTCATTGTTCAGTTCCCACCTATGAGTGAGAACATGTGGTGTTTGGTTTTCTGTTCTTGTGATAGTTTGCTAAGAATAATGGTTGGTGGCTGATGTATTTTATCCATTTGTTGTTTGCCCATCCCTTTTTGTTCCTAGCTGGAACGTCCAGTGCAATACAAGAAGCACAGCAGCCGTCTTGTGACCATGAGTTGTAATGTGTCAAGGATGAGGGAGTAAGAAAATAGAAGGAGGCTTGTCCCTGACGCTGTGGAGCTGCTATACCAGGCACCGACTGCCTATCCCGCCTCACACAGTGTGTGAGATCAGCTCTTGGATTCAGCCAGCTGCTATAGTTTGGTTAGTTTGACTTTCTTTAAATGTCATGTTGAAATTTGTTCTCCAGTGTTGGAGGGGGGCCCCAATAGGAGGCGTCTGGTTCATAGAGGTGGATCCCTCATGAATGTTTTGATGCTGTAACCAAGGTAATGAGTGAGTTCTCACTCTATTAGTTTCTGCAAGAGCTGGTTGTTAAAAAGAGCCTGACATCTGCTGCCCCTCTCTCTTGTTCCCCTCTCACACGTGATCGCTGCACACACCAGCTCCCTCTTCACCTTCCACCATGAGTAGAAGCAGCTTGAACCTTTCGCCAGATGCCCAACTTCCAACCAGCAGAGTTGTGAACCAAATAAACCTTCACTGTTTATAGATTACCCAGCCTCAGGTATTCCTTTGTAGCAACACAAACAGATGAAGACATCACCGTCAGCAGATTCTTAATTAGTTGCGGTTGAACTCTGTCGTAACTGACACAGGGTTGATGAAACTGCATTTGCCTCAGTGCCACAGGGCAAGGGAGAATGGGAGCTCATGTTTATTGAGCAACTTCCACATGTCAGGTAATAGGCAGCCTCTCAGTTAATCCCTATAACGACTATACCACTTTCAATATTTTCGCTTTACAGGTGAAAGTGAGACACGAAGAAACTCACCCAAGGCCACATATGCAGTTTACGGAAGAACTCAGCTTTACACTCAGGCTTGCCTGGATCCCAATGTACATTACACCAAATCTTGATGTTGCATAAGAACCAAGATGTACAAGTGATTCAGGTTAAGAGAGATTCTTTAGAATTTACCAGTGCTTGGCATGAGGTCTTTGATTAAATATTGACATCAACAACCATAAATTTTAATGACTTCTACTAACTCTTTGGCTTTGATTATCTATCACTGGGCATTACAGGGAAGCCTAACAGAAGATGTATCTCACTTCAAGGCAAACTTCAAGTGTCCAGATGCATTTGCATTGGCCTGGGAATCCCTCATGCACTCCAGGACATGAGGGAGCAGGAACCAAGCCAGAGAAGGTCACTCAGCTGCTGCAGTTGGAAGAACCACTTCTGAGGACGAGTTCAAACCATTACTTCTCCACTTCAGAGCACCCAAAGTGTACAATTTAGACTATTTGAACTGCATGACTTTATCACACTTTGTTTTAAAGGGTTTCTCATGCCTTGTGACATTCCTGGCTTAAACTATAAAGTCCTTGAGAGCAGAAACCAAGACACCCATGGAGTCCACCCATGGCCTGGCATTGAGCTGCATAAATGTGGGGTGACTAAGAACCCAATGGTGATAGCTTCTGCCTGTGGAGGGCCCACTATGACAAGCTACTGCATATCTGAGCCCACTTTCATCACCACAACAACCTGCAAGAGAGGAATTGTTAACCTTGTACAGATGAGAAAATGGGTGAGGATGATGAGAGCGGAAGCCAACATCTTCTTAAGTTCTTATTACGCGTCAGTCACTGTGCTAAGCACATGATTTCACTTAATCCCCACAATAACCCTAGGAGTTATAAATGTTATGTATGTACATATTTATTTATTTATTTATTTTGAGACAGAGCCTCGCTCTGTCAGCCAGGCTGCAGTGCAGTGGTGCGATCACGGGTCACTGAAGCCTTGACCTCCTGGGCTCAAGCGATTCTCGCACCACAGCCTCCCAAGTAGCTGGGATTTCAGGTGTGTGCTACCATTCCTAGCTGATTTTGTATTTTTCTTTTTGGTAAAGGGGGGGTTTTGCCATGTTGCTCAGGCTGGTCTTGAACACTTGAGCTCAAGAGAGCCTCCCACCTCGGCCTCCCAAAGTGCTGGGATTACAGGCATGAGCCACCACACCTGGCCTATAAATATTACTAAATTCCTCATTTTACAGTCAAGCAAACAGAAGTTCAGAATGCTCAAGGTCACCAGCCCAAGGCCACCAGGATAGTAAGTGGCAGAACTCAAACTTTGAACGTAGGACTGTGAACCTCTGAAGCCGACCTTATCTCACTACATTGCACTCGTTGGACTAGAAATAAAAGGGAGTCTGTAAATGGTCCTGGTCAGAGGGCAGCACACAGAGAAGGGAGATAGGGCTATCTCAGAACAACAGCCGAAAGGAGGAGCAAAGGGGAGCGTGGGTGGAGGGGCAGCTTGGGAAGCAGGTGAAAACCAAGAAGGGAAAGGCGCCCTGCCTCCCCTGCCCTGATCTTCCTTGGAACCTTAGGCTCTGCCGAGCCTCTGGGAACCTAGTTCTGGTCAGGCATGTCCTAGAAGCAGGCCTTGGGGACTGACACAGAGCCAGCCATTTTCCAGGAGTGGCTCTGAACACAGGATTCCAATCCAGTGTTCACACCTGCAGTCTAATTCTCTAAATCCTGCCATATAAAGCATGGTACAACATGGGGTCTGTGGTCTCTACTTGTGCTGTGTGACCTTGGGAAAACTGCTGATCCTTTCTGAGTTTCTGTTTCCTCAACTATCAGATAGGGAGATGAATTGTACCCACCACACAGGGTCGTGAGGATGGAATGATGTCACATTTAATGAAGCGCTTAGGACAGTGCCTGGCAAACTATGAATGTTCACTATGGGGAAGTTGTTATGAAAATCCCTTACATTCTGTCCCAGGGCATGGCTCGGTCCCAATGCCTCAGGAAGAAGCAGCCTGCTCTGTCCCCCAAAATGTCTGCTGATGCAAAATGTCCAAAGAAAAAAAGCAAGCATGCAAATCTGATAGCAAAAGTGATGGTCTCAGCCAGGCGCAGTTGCTCATGCCTGTAATTCCAGCATTTTGGGAGGCCAAGGTGGGAAGATCACTTGAGGTCAGGAGTTCGTGACCAGCCTGGCCTACATGGAGAAACCCTGTCTCTACTGAAAATACAGAAATTACAACAATTAGCCGAGTGTGGTGGGGGGCACCTGTGGTCCCACCTACTCGGGTGCATGACGCAGGAGAATTGCTTGAATCCACGAGGCGGAGGTTGCAGTGAGCTGGGATCATGCCACTGCACTCCAGCCTGGATGACAGAGCAAGGCCTTGTCTCAAAACAAACAAAAAAGTGACGGTCTAAAAACTCCTGTCTCAAGAGCTTTCCCCAGGCTGCCATCATTTATTTCTCTCTAGTTGTGTTCCAGGAACTTACCACATCTCATTTAATCTTTACTATAATCTAGTGTGTCATTAGGTTCACACCCATTTTACAGAGGAGAAAGACTGAGGCTCAGAATAATATAGACACCTGTGGTTAAAGCCTGGCTCCTCTTCAGTGGGACAGAGGAGCCACATACAAATCCAAGACTGGAGGGATGGCATAATATATTGCAATTTGCTTAACCTCCCTGCAGTACTCTCTTCTGGAGATTGAAGATGATGCTGTCTATATATATTAAATGTCTGTTTTAAATAATACGTGTTCTTATGTGTTTAGCAATATATAAAACTCTTCTGGCCCCCAGACAAAAGGAGGCAGGCCTCATCCCATCCATCATCCATCACCCAGGATGGGGGCACTCACGGAAAAGCACCATGAGGAAGCGGGTCTGGTTCAGCATCTGGGTCAGGCCAGCGGGCGTTAGCACTAGGAGATTGCGTTCCTCCAGGATGTGCACAGGCTTGGTTATGTGGATGCTGGAAACACCGGCGTTAACCTCCGGTGAGCTGTGGACAGCAGAGACACAAGCGGCCACCAGCAGCAGGGGCATCCAGAGCAGATCCATGGCTGTCCTGCAGGGGCCGGAGAAGGAACAGAGACCTTATCAACATAGGTGGTGAAACCCCACGTCATCAATCCCCCTTCCTTGTCCAGCCAGTTCACGTAAGGTGAATGTGGCCTGGGCACTGTCTCCCAGCAATGCCTGCAGCTTGGCAGCAGCCCTGGAGAAGAAGCAAAGTATTAGGTCAACCTCAGGCCCAGTGGTGACTGTATGGGGAATCTTAGAGCAGCAAGAACCCAATGGGAGCAGCTGGACGCGGAAGCAAATGCAGACCACTCAAGCCCACTGACTTCCCAGCCAGTAGGTGAGACTTGCGCAGAGATAAGGTCCCATTTCAGAGTCCTAGGGTGAGCCTCTGGATCTCAAAGATAACTGGCTCAATCCCCCATCACAACCCCCCAGGAATCCCTCTGCCCACAATGTCCCCGCTTCACCTTCCTCCAGCTCCTGCTTGAATGTCCCTGTGAAGGGAAGCTCACTACCTTGCAGTGTACCTGTTGAATTTTTGAACAAATTTTATCAAGTGTAAATATTTAAAAAGTCATAACTATAATACACACTTGTAAAAGTTTCAAGCAATACAATACAAATGTCAAGAAGAAAGTAAAAATCTCTCCCATTCTCTCACTGCTGAGAAAGTGACTCTTAGAAGTGTGGAATGAATCCTTACAGATATTGAAAATACCTATATAAACATACCTTTGAATATATCTATATTTATATAGAGAGATATATATAGAAAGATAGATTTTTTTTTTTTTTTTTGAGATGGAGTTTTGCTCTTGTCGCCCAGGCTGGAGTGCAGTGGCACAGTCTCAGCTCACTGCAACCTCCACATCCTGGGTTCCAGAGGCTCACTCTAGTGATCCTCCCACCTCAGCCTTCCAAGTAGTTGAGATTACAGATACCCACTACCACACCCAGCTAATTTTTGTATTTTTAGTAGAGATGGGGTTCCACCATGTAGGCCAGGTTGGTCTTGAACTCCTGACCTCAAGTGATCCACCCGCCTCAGCCTCCTAAAGTGCTGGGATTACAGGCATGATCCAGATCTTTTTTTTTTTTTTTTTTTTTTGCTTGATTAGCT
>NW_012123154.1:1303769-1308667 GCF_000951035.1 Colobus angolensis palliatus
AAACCCATACTTAAAACTTAAACTGGTGACACCTGGCAGAGAAAAGCTTCCCAAAGCAGAGCCCAACAGTCAGACTTCCCATTTTCACTGAAGCTCGTACCTGCAGGAAGCCACGGCCACTCCCAGGGCTATTGGGGCCGAGCTGGGGCTGTGCTGGGGGTGGGGCCACAAACTCTGCGGCCCTTAAGAAGGGAGGTTGTAGCCTGAAGAGGAGGCTCCTGGCTTCTCCTTGTGATCAGGGCAGGACCTGCAGATGGCTGGGCATTCTAAAGAAATCCACAGGCAGAAATGAAGTCCCTTCCTGGGCACACAGAGGCCACAGCAGCCTCAGCAGCAGTTCTGAGTTCTGGGGTTCTAGAGGACCGGGGGTGACCCTGGAGAAGAATGGGCCATTGTTGAGTAAGAGGGGGCCCTGCCTGGCAGCCCTTGCTGAGTTCACTTGAAGGCCTGGAAACAAAACTCACTGTGGGGTGCTGGATATGGCCCAGGAGGGCTCTGAACTCAGTGCCTATGGATTGGAATTTGAATCCCAGCTCTGTCTTGAACAGCTGTAGGGTCTTGAGAATGTCACTTACTGTTTCTGAGGTTCGGTTTCCATGCCTGTAACATGACATCTAACTCAGAGGGGTGTTGTAAGCAAAGTAAATTACGTGGAATTTAGAGGATAATTAAGGTTATGAAGAAAAATAAAACCTGGAAGGATGATGAGGAACGCCTGAGAGGGGGATGGGATAAAACAAGATGATTTTTTTTTTTTTTTTTTTTTTTTTTTTGCTTGATTAGCTCTTTTTAACCCTAGATACACACGAAAATCCTCTGGGGAGCTTTTAGGAGAACACTGACACTCAATCTCACTCCAGACCAATTAATTCAGAATTGCCCAGGATGGGGTCTAGATACCTACATGTTTCAAAAGCTCCCCAGATGATTCTTTTGTTTTATTTCAACTTCTATTTGGGAAATTTTGAACATGTACAAAAACAGAGAGATGGTGTAATGTACCCCCAAGGTACCCATCACTCAACTTCACTTATAGTCATGACCAGTGTTATTTTATTTATATTCTTGACTCTCTGCCCTGGATTATTTTGAATCCAGTTCTGGGAATCATGTCATTTCACCCATAAATACTTTATTATAAATATTTAAAAGATAAGGATTTTTTAAAACAACACAATAACCACAATACTATTATCATACTTAATGAAATGCACAATAATGTCATCATATCATCAAACATCTAGACAGTGTGCGAATTACCCTGATCGCCTCATAAATTTTAAGTCTGTTTAAATCAGGACCCGAATGAAATCCATGAATTGTCATTGATTCCTTTGTCTTCTAAGGCTCTCCCAGGTAAATCTATCATTCAATTTGTAGCTTGAGAAGCACAAGGTCAAATGACACTAACAAAGGGCAAGTGGAGAAAAGGAAGAGGGGTTTTCTGGACAGCTGAATGATACAGACCATTTAAATCTATGTCTCGGTCAAAAGGCTCATTACCGTCAGCTCAGCCTTGAGTCCCTAATGATCTCAGGGTCCCAGGATTCACCAGGTGGCATGCCACTTACCAGCCCGGAATGAGCCTGGTACAGCCGTGATGACTATCAGGTGGAACCCCTGTTCTTAGAAATAATTTACTTGCTTGTTTATTTGTTCACTGATGCACTTACTTGTGAAAGAATTCTTTGCCTAGCTGGAGACATCAAAGTACTAGAGAGTTAGTTTTTATTCTACAGAAAAGCACTTGAATAACCTCTTCGTTGTGATATAAACATAAGGGTCACCCAGAACCATTCTAGGCCTGACAGTCCCTTCAAACCTTCCAAACCTCCTCGGTGCCCAGAATCCCTTGGCTGGCAGGAGGGAGCCAGATCTGCAAAAGCCCCAAAGGGCCTTCAGAGAAGAAACCTTGAAATTCAAGGTTGTGAGACCCTCTCTGAGGGGTCTGGATGGCACTTGCTGGAGGACAGAGGAGACCTTGAGTCAGCTGGACTCCTTCAGGGTACAGAGCTGAACCACGGGCCCAGCTCAACCACTGTGGAGGGCTGAGCCTCTGAGCAAAAGCTAGGCAGAAGGGGCTACAGTGGGCTCGTCCTCATGCCCTCACCTCCCAGGCCTTTGACAGAGTGTTTCGCTGGGTTCCTGATCAAGGAAGGGGTAGTGGGAGGTGTCAGGTTTCCTGCTAACCTGGGCGGGCTGGGTTATGAGCCTCAAATGTTTCCAGTGCTTCAGGTCGAACAGGACGGAGACCAAGCCCCACTGCCTGGCAAAGAGAGCCCTCCACGGTCAGACTCTGGCCACCAGGCTTCCCTTTGGCTCCACGGAGCCAGTCACCGCTCCTGTTCACTCACTCACTCAATCACTCATTCATTCATCAAATAGTTTTGAAGTCTTAAAACATGTTAAGTACCATTCTAGGCGCCAGGGATACAAACAATATTCCTTGCATCTTAGTGGTGGGAAACACAGTGAGATAAATAGATGCGATCAATAGTGTGTCAGATGATGGTAATGCAAAGGAGAAAAGGTGGATAACAGAAGATTCGAAAGTGATAGAGTCGAGGAGGAGTGTTGATATTTTCTTTCCTTTTCTTTTTTTTTTTTGAGACAAGATCTCACTGTGTCACCCAGGCTGTAATGCAGTGGCACGATCTCGGTTCTCTGCAACCTGCGCCTCCCTGGTTCAAAGGATTCTCCTGCCTCAGCCTCAGGAGTAGCTGGGATTACAGGCACATGCCCCCATGCCCGGCTAATTTTTGTATTTTCAGTACAGACAAGGTTTCGCCGTGTTGGCCAGGCTGGTCTGGAACTCCTGACCTCAGGTGATCCACACACCTCGACCTCCCAAAGTGCTGCGATGACAGGCATAAGACACCGCGCCCAGCCGATATTTTAAATAGGGTGACCACGGGAAAGCTTCATTTAGAAGTTGACATTTGACTAAGGGAAGCAAAGAAGTGAACTATTGTATTTGCATTTCTGGGAGTATGGGAGAAATTTAGTCTCTCTCTGCCCTGCTTCTGTTTTTTCTCCCAATCTCTCCCACAATACCTGGCTCAGCTCTGCAACATCCAAGGGCTCCCCTGAGACTATAGCGCCCACCCTGGTCCAGCCCTGGGACTGTGCTCTCAGCCATCCTACCTCCAGCCTGCCCTGACCTGCCCCTTTATTCTCTCAACCTTGGCCCTTGGTTCTCCCGGCACCTGCTTCTCTAGCCTGACACCGCTGTGGTTCTGCTGTGTCCCCCAGCACAATCTCCCCAGCCTCACAAAGTCCAAGCTCAGCTCCAACATCAGCTCCCTACCTGCTACTCAGAGAAGAGTGACTGTGATGGGAAACTTTTATCGATGAGAATAGCCAAAATCGAGGGGCCAGTCACCAGCCATATTGTGCTGAGTGCCAACTGTGTGCATTCCCCACACCAGTATGCCATGGAGAGACCTCGTGTCTCAGTCACCCTGGTTTCCTGCCAAGAGGGTGTGGTAACCTCCTCATTGATCCTGCCCCTGCTTCTACTCTTTGCGCTTCACCTCAACCCATTCCCCACACAACAATCAGACATTTCTTTTATTTTTATTTTTATTGTTTGAGACTGTGTTTTGCTCTTGTTGCCCAGGCGGGAGTGCAATCGCATGATCTTGGCTCACCGCAACCTCCGCCTCCTGGGTTCAAACGATTCTCCTGCTTCAGCCTCCCTAGTAGCTGGGATTATAGGCGCCCGCCACCATGCCCAGCTAATTTTTGTATTTTTAGTAGAAATGAGATTTCACCATGTTGGCCAGGCTGATCTTGAACTCCTGACCTCAGGTGATCCACCTGCCTGGGCCTCCCAAAGTGCTGAGATTACAGCTGTGAGCCACTGTGCCTGGCCAAGATTTCCTTTTGACACAGGAATTCCATCACACCACTCTGCCTATTAAAAGATGCTCACTTTTATATATTGTGCAAAAAAAGTTTCTGCCTCTTTTTTTTAACAATCCGTTCACGAAACCACACAACAGCCAAACCGTTCTCTGTGGTCTACCAGGCCCCACTGGCTCTGGACCCATCTGGCCTTATCGCCCTCCTCCTCTCTCTCCCCTCCTGCACTCTGGCGAGCCACACCGGCCTCTTCCCTTTCCCAGGCACACCCTACCTGGAGCCTTTGCCTCTCCCTGGGGCACCCTTCCCTCACATCATCAGCCTTTTCTGGTTCTTTGGGTCCTGGCTCAAATCCAAGCTCATCAGAAGGGTCTTCCCAGGCTGCTCTGTCTCACCCCATCTCAGCTTTCAGCACGCTCTGCCATATCACCATTGTTTGCGTCATATTTTGTATTATTATTTCTGAGTGTACTTTGTTGTCATCGTTTTGAACTTTATAATGTAAATACCGTTCACAGCTGTTTTCTCCCCTCCAGAACAGTGCCTGCACCAGATTTGGAGCTCAACGAATGTTTGTTGAATGAATGAACGAGTGGCCTAATTTAATTCTTACACAGCAAACCCCATCCATGGTTCATTTCAGTGGTTCTCAACCATGACTATGCTGAGAATCTCTTGGAGGGTGTAATAGAAAATGCTGATGTTCAAGCTCAAACCCAGTAGGTTCTAATTCAATTGGTCTGGGGTTGGGTGAGTCTGGGCATTGTTACTATTTTTTTAAAGTCCTCAAGTTGATTCTAATGTGTAGCCATCTATACCGAAACCCATACTTAAAACTTAAACTGGTGACACCTGGCAGAGAAAAGCCTCCCAAAGCAGAGCCCGACAGTCAGACTTCCCATTTTCACTGAAGCTCGTACCTGCAGGAAGCCACCGCCGCTCCCAGGGCTATTGGGGCCGAGCTGGGGCTGTGCTGGGGGTGGGGCCACAAACTCTGCGGCCCTTAAGAAGGGAGGTTGTAGCCTGAAGAGGAG
>NW_012123154.1:1309447-1324498 GCF_000951035.1 Colobus angolensis palliatus
TTTTTTAGTAGAGACGGGGTTTCACCGTGTTAGCCAGGATGGTCTCGCTCTCCTGACCTCGTGATCCGCCCGTCTTGGCCTCCCAAAGTGCTGGGATTACAGGCTTGAGCCACCGTGCCCGGCCAAAACAAGATGATTTATGCAAAATGAGCAGCTGGGTACCTAGAAGGCAGTAGCCCCCTCACCCATCACCACCCTGGCCTCATCTCCTTGGGGAGAAAGAGCTCTACTCACCCTGCTCCAGCCACACTGGTGTGTCCCTGCCAGTCCTTCAGTACAATGTCAGGGCCTCTGCACTTGTGGTTTTCCCTGCTAGGGAGGCTCTTGACCCAGCTAGACTCAAGGTTCACCCTCTTAGCTTGTTCCAGTCTTTGCCCAGATCTCACTTCCACAGTTGGGCCTTTCCCGGCCACTTCGTTTAAACTTGTAAGTGCCCCGTCCCCGTCTCAGGCGTTCCTCATCATCCTTCCAGATTTTATTTTTCTTCATAACATTAATTATCTTCTAAATTGCACATAATTTACTTTGCTTACCAGGTGATAGGTGCTCAATAAATATTTGTCGAATGAATAAAGAAAAGGCTGTTGATATTATTAGCATCGTTATTATTGTCAGAGTTTGCAGCCTTTGGCTATCTGCTGCCCAACTCTGATTAAATACTAATGGAGATGATTAACATTCATTTCACTAAATTTTAACATCTATGGGTTTTAATCCTAGCGCTTTGCTCTTCTCTTTCTTTTCTTTTTCTTTGAGACAGTGTAGTGGCGCCATCTCCGCTCACTGCAGCCTTCACCTCCAGGGTTCAAGCGATTCTCCTGCCTCAGCCTCACGAGTAGCTGGGACTACAGGCACGTGCCACCATGTCTGGCTAATTATTGTATTTTTAGTAGAGACGGGGTTTCACCATGTTGGCCAGGATGGTCTCAAACTCCTGACCTCAAATGATCCGCCTGCCTCGGCCTCCCAAAGTGCTGGGATTACAGGCGTGAGCCACGGTACGTGGCCCCACTCTTCTCTTTCCATACTTAACTTCTATACTTTTGTTGGCTTGTTTAAATGCATGAGTTCAAATATTCCCCTTTGTAAATTACTCCCTCATTTACTCCCCTGGATTTGATAAATTGATTGCATTTACTATTAAGATTGTTTTCCATCTGCCTATTAGAAAAGCTCTTTTTGGTTGAACCACACTCATTAAATACCCGAATGTCTTAATTTGAACTCATCATGTCCCTTTCAACTTTTCTTGCCAATCATTCCTTTTCTGGATGCTGTGTTTGTCAATAATTCCTGGGGTATGTTTGACTCTTTTTTCTCCCCTGTCCAAATCAACAATCTACTCTGGCATATATTATTTTGACATCTTTCACACTTGTCAACTTTTAGTCACAAACTAAAACACTTGGGTTATTATCTCAAATGGCCTTTATTCACTTTCCTTCACTCTTGCACACAGTTAGTTGTTTCTTGGCATAACATAGACACTTTCATGATGATACTCATTTACTGATAAAGCTGCTGCTTCTTTTTTTTTATTTTTTTATTTTTTATTTTTTGAGACAGAGTCTTGCTCTCTTGACTAGGCTGGAATGCAGTGGTGCGATCTTGGCTCACTGCAACCTCCGCCTCCTGAGTTCAAGTAATTCTCCTGCCTCAGCCTCCTGAGTAACTCGGATTACAGGCATGCACCACCACAGCCGGCTAATTTTTGTATTTTTAGTAGAGACGAGGTTTCACTATGTTGGCCAAACTGGTCTCAAACTCCTGACCTCAGGTGATCCACCCGCCTCAGCCTCCCAAAGTGCTGGGATTACAGGCGTGAGCCACTGTGCCCAACTTAAAGCTTCTTTTTGTAAAATAACATTAATTTCTTTCTGATTAGAAAAGAACAGGATTTAATTTATAAAACATAGAACATACAGAAAAAATGAGTTAATTAAAATCATACATCATCTTACTTAGAGAAACATTCATATTTTGTTATGTATGGGATTAATATATACTTTTTAAAAATAAAATTGTGATTATATTATCTATAAAGTGTATCCAGTTTTCATTGAACATTTATGAAGCATTTGTCATGTCTTATGATTATATATTCTTTTAAAAAGTACTGATGGATAGTAGTGATATTGAGATTAGACTGCCGGAAAAATAGATAATGTCCAACAGTCCGTACACCCTTCTAAGGGTAGAGATTGTATCTTTAGATCTGGCTGGAGATTCAGAGATGAGGTTGTATCCTGGGTCACAGTAGAGGACTGAATGCTGAGCAAGTGGACACTGAAGGCCCAGAAGATGGTTCCCTCTGGATAAGCTTGGCAGCAAGGGAAAGGAGCTGCCTGCGTGGAAATGAGCCAAACTGGCCAGGCCAGGAAATGAGACAGAGTCACAGGGGAACAACATACAGTGATGGATAAAAATCCAGTGTGATGTTTGAATCACTGCAAAGAAAGGCAGTTAATGGTTCAGCATTCTCTCTATAAGACACCCATAACCCTGTCATTGCAACAACATGGATGGAACTGGAAGTCATTATATGAAGGGAAGCAAGCCAGGCATAGAAAGCAAACATTGTGTTCTCACTTACTTGTGGGAGCTAAACAGGAAAACAAATGAACTCATGGAGAGGATAGAAGGATGGTTACCAGAGTCTGGAAAGTGTTGCAGGGAGTTGGAGGAGAAGGGGGATGGTGAACGGGTACAAAAAAGTAGTAAGAATGAATAAACAAGGCCTAGTATTTGCCAGCACAACAGGATGACTATCATCAAGAATAATTTAACCATACGCTTAAAATAACTACAATAGTATAATTGGATTGTTTGTAACACAAAGGATAAATGTTTGAGGTGATGGACACCCCATTTACCCTGGTGTGGTTCTAACGCACTGCATGCCTGTATCAAAACATCTCATGTAACCCATGAATGTATATACCTACTATGTACCCACAAAAATTAAAAATAATTTAAAAAGAACTTCAGAGAACAAACAACAAAAAGACCAGTATGGCTGGAGCAGAGTGAGACAGGGTGTTTGAGGAGAAAATCTCGCAGGAATTCCTGTGGGGCCCTGTAGGCAACTGACAGGACTTTTTGTTTGTTTGTTTGTTTTTGTTTTTTTGAGACGGAGTCTTGCTGTGTCTCTGGCTGGAGTGCAGTGGCGCGATCTTGGCTCACTGCAACCTCCGCCTCCCGGGTTCACGTCATTCTCCTGCCTCAGCTTCCCAGTAGCTGGGACTACAGGTGCCCACCAGAGTAGCTGGGACTACAGGTGCCCACCACCACGCCAGGCTAATTTTTATATTTTTAGTAGAGACAGGGTTTCACCGTATTAGCCAGGATGGTCTCGATCTTCTGAGCTTGTGATCCACCCACCTCGGCCTCCCAAAGTGCTGGGATTACAGGCGTGAGCCACCACGCCTGGCAATTGTCAGGACTTTGGCTTGGACTGTGAGTGAGATAGGGAACTGTAGGAAGCTTTTTCAAAAAACCACCTTTGTGCCAGGTGCAGTGGCTCACACCTATAATCCCAGCACTTTGGGAGGCCAAAGTGGTCAGATCACTTAAGGTCAAGAATTGAGACCAACCTGGTCAACATGTTGAAACCCCATCTCTACCAAAAAAATACAAAAATTAGCCAGGCGTGGTGGTGCGTGCCTATCGTCCCAGCTACTCGGGAGGCTGAGGTGGGAGGATCGCTTGAACCCAGGAGGTGGAGGTTGCAGTGAGTCAAGACTGCACCACCTCACTCCAGCCTGGGCGACAGAGCAAGAGCCTGTCTCAAAAAACAAACAAACAAACAAACACCCAAAAATCTTCTTTTGGCAGTGTACAATTATTATTACTATTTTTTGCAGTAAATTTAGAGTTGTGCAGTCATGACCACAATCCAAATTTAGAACAATTCTATGACTTCAAAGGGATGCCTTAGAGCCATTCCCTGGAACCACTCCTCTGTTCTCTCTGTATCTATTGGAGGGTTCTGAGCAGAAAAGAAACAAAGTCTGACTTATATTATTATCACTATTGTACCTTTTCTGTTAAAACATCATAATCTTCTTGTTGCTTTTTCTGATTAGATGGCAACTTGAATTTTTAGGGAATATATCCACCAGTGTCAGTGCACGCACCAGGCATGACAGTTGAGGTCTGATCTTCCAGCCACTGTGAGTACTGAGAAAATTTGGCAGGAGGCCGCTTTCACTGGCTCAACGCAGCCTGACCAGTTAAAGCCACCGTGTCAGCTGCTGGGTTCTGGCTCTGCCCACTCTTGGCTGCATTTGGGGGCGAAGTTCCCTGTGGGAGGCTGTTTTCTGAGGGAGCCCAGTGTTTACAGGCATTCAGGCCTGCTCCGCTCAGCTGAAACAGAAAACAGAGACCTTTTGCATTACTTTGGTTCAAGAGCAAGGTAATTTGGAAAGAAAGTTTTCAGCCGAAGGTGTCAGCTGCCTCTGAGGCCTTTGCCGATTAAACCAGGAAGTGACATCTGAAATGGTGTCCGGGAATGGGAAGGAGGCCTGGGGATTCTAAATTATCAGCTGTTTAGGCGCCTGAAGAATCCAGGGGTGGGAGACTGAGGAAAGGATTGGGGCAGAGTTCAGGAGAGGTGAGGGGCAGGAGAGGTGGGTCAGAGAAAGGAAGTCTCTGAGGCGCAGGCCTAGGCCTGGTGGCCACTGCAGAGGCTGGGGCCTATGTTTTTCCAGGAGGTGAAACCTGAAAGTCACTTTTCCCCTTAAGCCTCACTTTCTTTATCTGTAAATGGAGAAAATAACATTTACAGCATAGAGCTGTTATAACGATTTAATGAAATAATGCCTATAAGCACTTTTAAAATGCTTGGTACACAGTAGGCCTTCGATAGACTGTAGCTGTTATGGTTTTTCTTGTTGTGCCATGTTATTCTTGTTGGTTGTTATTACCACATTTTGTTATTATTATTACTAAGAGGAATTTAATACAAGGAAACTGAAACTGAGGTCACATGCAGCTCCCGGGCCAATGTCTCTCAAACTTTAACATGTTAACTTTAACATCTGAACATCCTGTTAACTTGCAGATTCTAATTCTACAGGTGTAGGGTGGGGCCCCATCTGCTGGTCCCCAGATCACACTTCGAGTAGCAAGACACTAAAACTGGGCTGGGCACAGTGGCTCACATCTGTAATCCCAGCACTTGGGAGGCCGAGTTGGGAGGATCACTTGAGGCCAGGAGTTCAAGCCCTTCCTGGGCAACACAGTGAGATCCTGTTTCTACAAAAAAAACCTTTAAAACATTTAGCCATACGTGGTGGCTAGTGCCTGTAGTTCCAGCTGTAGGAAGGCTGGGGTGGCAGGACTGCCTCAGTTCGAGGCTGCAGTGAGCTGTGATGGCACCACCGTACTCTAGCCTGGGCAACAGAGTGAGACTCTGTCTCAAAAATCACAATAATAAAAATTTTGAAAATAATAAAATTAATTTTTAAAAATTTAAAAAATTAAAAAGACACTAAAAGCACATCATGCCATGCAGCAGCCACTTGTGGCTTTTGAGCCTTTGAAGTGTGGCTAGTCCAAATTGACGCGTGTTTGTAAGGGTAAAATCTATATCAGATTTTGAGGACTTAGTACCAAAAAAACAAAAAATAAATAAAAGTATGTAAAATATCTCTTTACCAATTTATTCATCTATTGACTATGCATTGAAATGGTCATACTTTGGCTCCATCTGGTTAAATAAAATGTATTATTATAATAAATCTCACCTGTTTCTACTTTTCTTAATGGAAGTAGTAGAGCATTGTAAATTACACAGGTGGCTAACATTCTATCTCTGTTGGACAGTGCTGCCCTAGAGCTGTCTTCAACTTTGTAAGGTCAGTTCAGGATTGGCCAAAGGCTTTTTGAGGGATTCCCTTTGAAGTACTGAACCTTGAGAAGTGGGCTGTGATTTCAGACCTCAGACCCAGAGACCCATAGTCAGTGAGAGGTCAAAAGGACGGATCTCGGGGTCAGAGGAGAGAAATGACCATCACACAGAAGCACTGAGACTGAAGGTGGAGAGTTTGTTTTACAAGTCAGTAGGGACCACAGTCACCGTCAGCACTGACCACAGGTTTCTCCTAACCTCCGTGTTGTCCACAAAGTCCAGAATTTATGACAATGCCCTCTTTCCTTTCTTTGGTGACAGACAGGAGGCGACCACATGAGACCATGGTTGAGACACCTGGTCCTCCAGGTACTGAGGAACTCCAGGGGATTCTGTGGGTCTCGCGGACAGCCAGCACCTCTACCTGTTCCTCAGAAGATCGTGGCCACCTGGGAAGCCATCAGCCTAGGAAGGCAGCCGGTGCCTGAGTACTTCAACTTTGCCCATGATGTGCTGGATGTGTGGAGTCGGCTGGAAGAGGTGAAGCCTGTTCTGTCCTAGAGTCCATCTGGGGCA
The DNA here is from genome assembly GCF_000951035.1 of Colobus angolensis palliatus. Lineage (NCBI taxonomy): Eukaryota > Metazoa > Chordata > Mammalia > Primates > Cercopithecidae > Colobus > Colobus angolensis. Next base: position 1,315,875 of record NW_012123154.1, read on the forward strand.
TCTGAGGCTGCCCTCAGGTACCACAATGAGACTCAAGGCTCCAAGACATGTTGATGAGGAAATTTGGACCTGGGAATTTTGCTAGTTCTAAAATGTAAACTGTTAGCATTTGAGACTTAGGAAAAAAATTCTAAGTCAGTGTTGTGAGCCTTAGACATGCTTGTTCCTTCTCTGAAGTGTCCTGCATTCTTGAGCCCAAATCACACAGTGAGACAGTTATGTCCCTTCTGATTCCCTTCCAGTTGTTCATCAACTGAAGGAGGAAGTTTTGTTTTGCTGCTACTCTGTCTTTGATGTCTCTTGCTCACTGTCATGCACTACTCTTCTAAATAAGGAAAGAAGGCCGGGTGCGGTGGCTTATGTCTGTAATCCCAGCACTTTGGGACACCAAGAAGGGCAGATCGCCTGAGGTCAGGAGTTCAAGGCCAGCCTCGCCAACATGGTGAAAGTCCTTCTCTACTAAAAATAAAAAAAATAAATAAATTAAAAAAAAATTAGTCAGGCATGGTGGCACACACCTGTAGTCCCAGCTACTTTGGAGGCTGTGGCATGAGAATTGCTTGAACTCAGGAGGCAGAGGTTGCAGTGAGCTGAGATCATACCACTGCACTCCAGCCTAGACAACAGAGTGAGATTCCATCTCAAAAAATAAAATAAAATAAAACAAAATAAAATAAAACAAAATAAAAAAGGAAAGAAAAGGGCTCAGGCTCAAAGCTTTTTGCAGATCATAACAGATCCATAGAATTGAATAAGATAACCCTGATTTATTTGTGTGTCTCTGTGCATCTGCTTTCTTCTTTATTTTCCCTTATATTTGTGTCTGTTGAGTCTCTCTATTTCATGGTTACTTTTTATTTGTGTTACATGATACTAACTTTTCATTTATAAGAGGAAGACCTACTTATAAAACTGTATTTCAACCAATGTGAAGCTTAACCGATGAGAAAAGCCTTTTCCCTGGGGGTTTTGTCCAAAACAATTACAGACAAATGTTTAACTTCGTTGTTGCCTAACGCGATGGATAACAGTAGGGACAAACAATAGACTCACCAAAGAGTAAAAAAAGAAAAGCTGGAGAATACAAAACTGGAAATATAAAATTTAATTCAAAGAATTGTATTCATGTTAATTATAACATGAGATTGTTCAAAGAAAAAATATTATGTAAATGTCATTGTTAGTAGATACAATAAAATTAACTGTCAGCAGATATAGTGAAACTTACGAAGGTGGTATGAGGGTGACTGAGACTTAAAAGCTGGCTTTGCAGTCAGATAGACACTGTTCATCCATGTACTTGAAGTGTGACCTTGGACAAGTGCCCTAAGTTCTTTAGATCTCAACTTTCTCATCTGTACAATGGTAGTCATACCATATGCTACTTAGAGTAATAGTGAGAATTAAATGAGAAGTGCATGTAAGAGATGAAGCCAGGATGCTCCATTCCTGATGGCCTACAAAAATCTAAGTTCTTTTTGCAATACTAGGGGCATCCTTAGAAGACTTCTCCTAGTGATAAAAACAAGCAAGCAGGATTAGGTGAGGAAAAAATTGTGAATAAGGACTTTCCAGCTATGTGGTAGCCTTGAAAAATAACAGCCCCCATTTCTTGTGCATAATGGCAACCATTAGAGGGGACAGAATGGAGTTGGAGTTTTTTCAAAGCTTCACTATGAAGAACTGTTATTATTTGAGCTGCCCATTGGTTCTTTGGAAGACCCTACTTGTAAAACTGTATTTGAATCAATTTGAAGCTCAACCAATGAGAAAAGCCTTTTCCCTGGGGGTTTTTGTCCAAAACAATTCCAGACAAATGTTATAGCTTCATTGTTGCCTAAGGTGATGGATACCAGTGGGACAAACAATAGACTCGCCAAAGAGTGAAGAAAAAAAAGCTGGATAATCTAATGTCTATGGGAGCTTTAAAAAATTATGTTGTATTCCTGGAAATCTAGAAATCAACACACCTACGTAAGGCTGTGTTCTTTCCCAGGGCTTTGCACATGTTTAGGAAAGATCTGAGGAAACTCTAAGCTCTCACTTCTGGCAGACTGAGAGTTTGAGCATGCAGGAAATTAAGACTAAGGCAGGATTGTTAATTGCCTGGCTGAATGCTAAAGATGTGCCCCAACACCCACCCAAAGACTGGGAGATTTATTGGTTTCAGGCATTTAAAGAAATTTCTGTCTAATCATAAGATGACTACTAAACTAACCAAGTAGAGATCTCAGTGGCCACACAGAACAAATAATTCAGACTTCACAGAAATGGTTCACAAAAGTCACGAAACAAACGACCACAATCAGCAACAACAAACCAAACTCTGGGGAGTTGCAGGGAATGGATGAGGGGGGAGGGATCTGATTTCCTGAGTAATCAAATGATGTAATTTTAAATGTATAGTTTTCGACAAAAATTTACAAGATACTCAAAGAAACTTGAAAGAGCATGGCTATGGTTATCAAAATAATGCACCCTTTCCCCAAGATTTTTACATCTTAATCCCTGAAACCTGTGAGTATGTTATCTTACATGGCAAAAGAGACTTTGCAAACATGATTATAACTAAAGATATTCATATGATGAGATTATTCTGGATTATCTGGATGAGCCCAATATAATCATAAGGTACCCTATGAGAAGGAAGGAGGGTCAGAGTCAGAGAAGGAGATGTGACAATGAAAACAGAGGTGGGAGTGATGTGGGGCCATGATCCAAGGGATGTGAATTGCCTCTAAAAACTAGAAAATGCAAGGACACAGGTTCTACACTAAAGCATCCAGTAGGAAAACAATTCTTCTAATACCTTGATGTTAGTCCACCAAGACTGATTTGGAACTTTTTATCTCCAGAAATATAAGGCTGTATATTTGTGTTGTTTTATGCAACTAAGTCTGTGGTAATTTATTATAGCAGCAATAGATCGGATTATTCGAAACCAATACAGATTTTGGCACCAAGAGTAGCAATGAGAGCTGTAATAAATACCAAAGGATGTGCAAGTAGGTTTGGAATTAGGTGATGAGTAGAGGCTGGAAGAATTTTGAGGAGCACAGAAAAAAGCCTAGATTGCCTTGAGCAGACTGTTAGTAGAAATGCAGATATTAATGATTAATGAGCGAGACCTCAAAAAGAAAGGAGGAACATGATAGATGAGACTTGTATTGTTTTAAAGAATCATGAATCATGAACAGACTGTTGGTAGAAATATGAACGTTAAAGGCACAGATGATAAAAACTCAGAAGGAAATGAAAAACGTAGTATCAGAAACTGAAGGAAAGTGGATCCTTATTACATAGTGGCAGAAATTTTGGCTGAATAGCTTCCTAGAGCTATATGGATAGAAGAACTTACAAGGGATAACCTTGGATATTTAGCTAAGAAGATTTCCCAGCCAAGTGTTGAATATGTGGCCTGATTTCTTCGTGCTGGTTATATTACAACGCTAAAGGAAAGAAAGAGATAGAGGAAAGAATTGTTAAGCAAAAACAGAGCCAGAAATTGGTGGTTTGAACAATTCTCAGCCTTCCTATATTATAAAAGACATTAAAGTTAGGATATTCACTGTCAGAAAAGTATGCTGCAAAGGGAAATCAAAGAGTGTGGTTGGACAATCTTTTGCCAGCAATTCAAGTATCAAAAAGTCACAGAGAACTTTTTAAAGAGCTTAGACATGAGGCTCCTGAGTTCCTTCAGTCATGGAGGCAGAAACCAGCAGTAGAGATGGGATTATGTGGAAAAGATCTGTGGAGGAGCCACTTCTCTAATGGGATGAATCACTGAGACATACATGAGAGAACCATTAGTTTCTTAAGAATGTTATATCAGTAGAAACACTGCCATCTTGTACTGGACAGAGAGAGGAAAATATAAAAGAAGGCTGTTGGACTCCCCAAATTCTACAGGCAGGAAGCAGGTGGTTAAAGCTACTTAGCTGCAAACATGTGTCACCCTTCTTGAAAAAGAAAAGATTGTTTAGGGCAGAGTTGTTAGCCAAGAATGTGGAATTGGGAGCCCAGAGGGTGGAGCTGAGCAACTAGAAAGCAAAGCCACAACCACAGAGGATTAAGGGCTTTGAAACATCATAGAGTTTTCTCAGTTGGATTCAGAGTTGCTTGGGATTGGTGACTCATTGTTTTCCTTTTATTTTAATCCATTGTTTGAATGGATATGTCTGTGACTATTATGGAATCCCTGCTTCATCATTATATTTTAAGAGCAAATAACTTAATACTCAATACTCGAGTAAGAAGCAATAAAAAATGAAGTTAAGAAATAATTTTATTTACTAATAGCATCAAAAAGAATGAAATACATATAAGTAAATTTAACCAAAGAAGTATAAGGCTTGTACATGGAGTATGACAAAACATTACTGAAATAAACTGGAAAAGATACAAACAAATAGAAATACACCCCATGCTCATGGATTAAAAGAATTAATATTGTTAAAATGAAAATCCACCCCAAATTGAGCAGCACATTTAATGCAAACTTTATCAAAATCCTAGGAGACTTGTTTACAGAAATAGACAATCTGATTCAAAAACTCCTATGGAAATGCAAGGGACCCATAGGGACCAAAATAATCTTGGGGAAAAAAAAAGAAGACTGACACTTTTCTATTTCAAATCTACTGAAAAGTTACAGTAACCAAGACAGTGTGGCACTAGCATAAAGATAGACTAGGATAAATAGGTATGAATTCAGAGTCCAGAAATAAATCCACTAATCTATGATCAATTGATTTTCAACAAGGGTACTGAGACAATTAAATGGATGAAATAATTGTCTTCCCAACTAATGATGCTGGCAAAACTGGGTGTTCACATGCAAAAGAATTAATTGAGTCTCCTACCCAACACTAAATATAAAAATTAGCTCAAAATGTGTCAAAGAAATGAAGAAACAAAAAGTATAAGAAAATTTTTAAAAGAACTCAAACTCGACAGTGAAAAAGACAAATAACCCAATTAAAGTATGGGCTAAGAATCTGAATAGACATTTCCTTAAGGAATATAAACAAATGGCTAATAGACACATGAAAAGATGCTTGACATCTTTATTCACTAGGGAAATGCAAATCTAGCCACAAGGAGATACCACTTCATAACCAGTGGCATGGCAAAAAAAAAAAAAAAAAAAAAAAGGCACAATAACAAGTGTTGAAGATGCTGCAGAGAATTAGAACCCTCCAACGTGCCTGGATGGAAATGTAAAATAGTGTAGTGCTGTGGAAAACAGTTTGGCAGTTCCTCCAAAAGTTAACATAGAGTTATTACAGTACTGACCCAGGAATTGTACTGCTAGGTACATATCCAAGACAATAGAAAACATGTGCTCACACAAAAACATGTACATAAATCCTCATAGCAATATTATTTAAAATAGCCAAAAAGTGGAACCAACCCTAATGTCTGTCAACCAATGAATGGATAAACAAAATGTGGTCTATCCATACAGTGGAATATTATTCAGCCATCAAAAAAATGTAATACCAATTCATGATATGACATAGATAAATCTTGAAAGCATTGTACAAAGTGAAAGAAATCAGACATAAAGCTACATATCATATGATACCATTAATATGAAACATCCAGAAGATGCAAATCCATAGAGACAAAAAGCAGATAAGTGGTAGCCAGGAGCTGGAGGAGGAGGGAATGGGGAGGGACTGCTAATTTGTACAGTGTTTCTTTTTAGGGCAACAAAAATGTTCTGGAATTAGAGAATGGTGATAGTTACACAACCTTGTGAATATATTAAGAAACAGTGAGTTGTGCGCTTTAAAATGGTGATTTTTATGGTACCGGAATTATATTTCAATAAAAAAGGGAAAAATAGAAAACAGTGTAAATCATGTGCTACCTTTTGCATTAAAAAGATAGTAGAAAAAATACATATGCTTGTGTTTGCCTAAAGAACCTATGGAAGGATATGCAAAAAACTAATACAATTGGTTACTTAGCGAGGCAGAGGAAGTGGAAAACAGGGCAGATAGGTACAAGGAAGGGAACAAGCCTTTTCAATGCATGCCTTTCCATATTGCTTTGCTTTTGGAACCCTGTGAATTTTACATTAACTATTATAAAACATTAAACAACAGCAACAAGCAAACAAAAATTCTCAATAAATTACTTCAATTTTTTTTTTTCTGCCTGCACCACCATCTAGGCTGGACACCGCCCCCCAAATCCTGCCTTCTGGTGGGTCAATGGCACAGGAGCAGAGATCAAGTGGAGCTTTGAGGAGCTGGGAAAGCAGTCCAGGAAGGCAGCCAATGTGCTGGGGGGTGCATGTGGCCTGCAGCCTGGGGACAGAATGATGCTGGTACTCCCACGGCTCCCGGAATGGTGGCTGGTCAGTGTGGCTTGCATCCGGACAGGTCAGTAAGCAGGGCTGCTGGGAATTTTAGCTGGGGTCAGACACAACCTGCCAGAGCTTTGCGGTGTCCACAGAGTCTTGAAGATGGAGCAAAAATAAACCCTAGGTGGAGTTGTGCTTACTTCCTATTTGCCCAACAGTCACAGAGGTGATTGCGTAGTAGGGGCCAGATAGTGATGTAATTGATAAAAGCAGGTCAGTGCAAGGCAGTAGGGAGTGGTGAGGACTGCGGCAAACGGGAGATCACATGCTTTATCAAATGGGGTCGCTGCTTGTCAACTCGAACCAAATGTTCCCATGACAAGATGAATACCGGTGTTATCAGAACTTCTGATTTGTAATGGAAAACTCTGGATTTTTATGAAAAATCCTCCTGTCTTTTAATGTTGGCACCTATCATTTTAAAAAGTCCTGACTGGGACAAATCAAGCTTATTTTCTGCTGGTCGTGGTTTGGGAGCCTTACTTTAGTTGCTAGAATTTTACCTGAACAATGCAGTTATAGATGAGGGACTCCTATAACCAATCTATGTTAGTTTCACTCTTAGACTTTATGATTCTCATTATCACAGCATGATCCAGCTGCCAAAGGAAGGCAGATAGAGAGGAAATCAAAGAACTAGTGATATTATCCCTTGCAGGAGGTTAGGGGGACAGCTCTTCCTGTTGTCACGAATGTCCAGAGCAGTGAAACATTACCTTCTTAGGATGGTTCCTTCAGCAGAGAAATAGAGGAGGAAAGAGGCCACAGTGAGCCTAGCAAGCCTCCACTGATGCTGAGTGAATAAGCGATCATGTACTTATTCAGAATGCTAGGGTTTTTAGGCTGTTATTATTATTGTTACCTCTTCCAGCTCAGGCATTCCAAACCTCCCCAGCCCCTTACTGGCCTCATCTCTTACCTTTATACTCAAGACCTTCCCTGCTCTCCAGTCAACATCCCCTTCTGTTTTATGCCAGGGGTTGTCATGATTCCAGGTGTCACTCAGCTGACGGAGAAGGACCTCAAGTACCGGCTGCAGTCGTCCAGGGCCAAGTCCATTATCACCAGTGACTCGCTAGCTCCAAGGGTGGATGCCATCAGCGCTGAATGCCCCTCCCTCCAGACCAAGCTGCTGGTGTCAGACAGCGACAGTCGGCCAGGCTGGTTGAACTTCAGGGAACTCCTCCGGTGAATTGGGGTTCTCCAGGAGAACAGCAGAAAAATGAAGTCATTTCCCCTTTAAGCAACAAAAGATGAAATGTGTTGCTGATTTCACACACAGAGAGTGAATCAGAGAGGAACACTCCCCCTTGGCAGCCAGACTGACCTGAGCATAATCCTGGTCACCACCTTAATGTTCAAGGTCGCTCATTCAGTCAGTGCTGGATTTGTCAGCAGCTTTTCTGTGCTTCATTTGCTTCTATAATGGTGGTAGTGGTTATTAGAGCTACCATTCAGAGTACATGAAATAACCTATATGGTGCATTTAGTACATAGCAGGTGGTCAATTAATAATAAACTTGTGGCCGTGTATTGGGTACTTAGTGTATTCCTAGATACTGTGCTATGTAAGCCTTCACCTTCATTCATTCATGTAGCAAAGGTTTAATGAACATCTATTTCGTGACAAGCATTGTGTTTGGTGTTCAGAACACCATAATGGATAAGACATCATCTTATTTAATCCCTGAAAAGGACATGATGATGTGCCCTTCAACCCAGTTTTACAGATGAGGAAACTGAGACTTGGAAAACTAAAGTGATTTGCCCAAGGTGCTAAAAAGTAGTTAAGTCAGGATTGGGCAAAGCCGAGACCATATTTGCCTTAGAGCAAGGACCTGGTGGAAACCCTTCTCAGAATTTGAGACTTTGTTCTGATTGGAAGCCAGAACCCAAAAGGGGCCTCTCAGGGGCCTGAACAATTGAGTCACGAATGCCCACCCCACAGACCAGCTGCATCAGATTCACCTGGGTGCTGTTTTAAATACAGATGACAAGGCCTCACATCTGACCTACTTAACCAGACATAGATGAGCAAGAGCCCTGGGGATCTTTTTTAAAAAAAAATCAGCCCATAGGCCTGGGTGCCGTGGCTCACGCCCATAATCCCAGCACTTTTGGAGGCCGGGGCAGGCGGATCACTTGAGGTCGAGAGTTTAAGACCAGCCTGACCAACATGGAGAAACCCCTTCTCTACTAAAAATACAAAATTAGCTGAGCGTGGTGGCGCATGCCTATAATCCCAGGTACT
>NW_012123154.1:1327448-1351926 GCF_000951035.1 Colobus angolensis palliatus
GTCTCAGGACTGAGTGCCTGAGGCATTTCTGCACTGAAGGGGAGACCAGGAGGACTCAGAAGAGGAGACTGAGAAGGGAACAGCCAACGAAAGGGGGAGAACCAGGAGTGCCTGGGTCCCAGGATTCAAGTGCATGACTACTTTTCTGTCTTCCATGTTTGCAGACACTGTTTCCCATTCCTGGGATGCTCCTGCTTCTCTGCCTCACCTATATAATCCCTACGCATTGTTTATGTCTAACTCAAGTGTCATCTCCTCTACCAGAGCATTTCTCAGAAACTCATCTCCAACATTGCTCTGGATTAGGTGCCTATTCTCTGTAATTGCACAAGGTTTTGTGTTTAGCTCTGTTAAAACATGCTCTCCAGTGGCTTCCTAGATATTTATACTTCCTAAACTCTAAGGCCCTAAAGCAAGACTAATTGTTCATTTCTATATCCCTAGTGCTAACCCAGACTAAGTGCCAAATTAATGTTGGCTAAATAAAGTGACCTTAGCACAGAGTACTGAGGTTAACTTTTTCCCTTATATATCACATCCACTGGACTGTGAACTTTCTGGAAACTCTTTTTGCTTCTGTATTCTTAGTCTAGGGCATAGGTACATGGAAGATGCTCAATAAATGCTTGTTGAGACAATAGTTGACTTGATGGTTCTTGTTCAGGTTTCACAAGTATAAGTGAGTACCCACTAAGCAGGGCTCCAAATGTGGTGATATAGATAATACAATCCTTCTTAAAGGTAGAGTCATTGCCAAGGGTGCTGACGTTCTCTAATTTTTGGCAGACGGTGGGTGGCCTTGACCGAATCGGACATCTTCTGGAACACGACTGACACTGGCTGGGTGAAGGCAGCCTGGACTCTCTTCTCTGCCTGGCCTAATGGAGCTTGCATTTTTGTGCATGAGCTGCCCCGAGTTGATGCCAAAGTTATCCTGAATGTAAGAGGAAAAGCCAACAACACCCAATATGTGTTGGGTATAAATCAGATGAGTGGGACATAGATTTCAGGCTGCAGGAGAAAACACATGAATCAGTGACTTTAAGGCTTCTTTGGTGTGGCTCCCCAGCCTTCCATAATCTGGTTCCTGACCACCTGGTTCCCTTCCATCATTGCCTATGCTCTAGCTAGATTCCTAGATTAAGACCATTTCATTGCTATTTCTCCTGCATGGGGTGCCCTTGTCTCCACCACTTTCTTCCTTATGCCTCTGCCGAAACCCTAGGTATTTGTCAAACCCTTAGGCAAAATCAGTCTGTGCCTCAAATCCAAATGCTACTGTCCATGGTGTTTAACATGAGTAGTTGGCCCAACTAGAGAGTCCTGGTGACTCCTGCTCAGCCTCCCAGGGTCTTCTTATAGGGAGGGAGGAGATTGGTGCCCCTAGTCAAGACACAGGTCACCTTTCTCCAGCCCCCCCACATCCTAAGTGTCATTCCTTAAAATGTCAGAGGGCTCTTCTGCTCATATTATTTGTACTGAGATAAGCTGTATCACCCGGTAGCTAACTGCACAGGTCATGCCATCAGTCAAAGAGTCAGACCTGGACTCTGATCCCACACCTTTGATTTGCTAGCTGTGTGGCCTTGGGGAAGTTGCCTAACCTCCCCGAGCTGCAGTTTCAGCCTCACCTGTAAGAAAGGGATAACATATCTCTATAGAGTTGCTGTGAGAATGAAATGATACAAGGCAAAGGGGCCAGCACATCGTAGGTTCTTTTTTGAAATAATTTTTAATTTTTGTGGGTACATAGTAGGTGTATATATTTACGGGGTACATTAGATGTTTTGATGTAGGCATGCCATGCGTGAAAATCACATCACAGACAATGAGTTATCCATCCCCTGAAAGCATATATCTTTTGTGTTACAATCTAATTATACTCTTTCAGTTATTTTAAAATGTACAATTAAGTTTTTATTGACTATAGTCACCCTGATGTGCTTTAAAATTATAGGTCTTATTCATTCATTCTATTATTTTGGTACCAACTAACCATCCCCACCTTTCTCTCAGCCCCCAGCTACCCTTCCCAGCCTCTGGTAATCATCCTTCTAATCTCTATTTCCATGAGGTCAATTGTTTTGACTTTTAAACCTCACAAATAAGTGAGAACATGTGAAGTTAGTCTTTCTGTGCCTGGCTTATTTCACTTAACATAATGATCTCCAGTTCCACCCATGTTATTGCAAATGACAGGACCTCATTCTTTTTTATGGATCCATTGTGTATACGTACATTTTCTTTATCCATTCATCTGTTGATGGACACTTAGGTTGTTTCAAAACATAGTAGATTCTTTTTTAAAAAACAATTATTTTCATAGGTTATGGGGGAACAGTAACTAAAAGGTGGTGTTTGGTTACATAAGTTATGAGGGAATAGTAACTAAAAGGTGGTGTTTGGTTACATTAGTAAATTCTTTAGTGGTGATTTGTAAGATTTTGGTGCACCCATCACCTAAGCAGTATACACTGCACCCAATTTGTGGTCTTTTATCCCTCACCCCCTTCCCACCCTTTCCCCCAAGTCTCTAAAGTCGATTATGTAATTTTTACGCCTTTGCATCTTCATAGCTTAACTCTCACTTATGAGGGAGAACATAAAATGTTTGGTTTTCTATTCCTGAGTTACTTTACTTAGAATAATAGTCTCCAATCTCATCAAGGTCCCTGTGAATGCCATTAATTCGTTCCTTTTTATGGCTGAGTTGTATTCCATTATATATATTTATATACCACACTTTCTTTGTCCACTTGATTTATGGGCATTTGGGTTGGTTCCACATTTTTGCAATTGCAAACTGTGCTGCTATAAACATGTATGTGCAAGTATCTTTTTCATATAATGACCTCTTTTCCTCTGGGTAGATATCTAGTAGTAGGATTGCTGGATGAAATGGTAGTTCTACTTTTAGTTCTTTAAGGAATCTCCACACTGTTTTCCATGATGGTTGTACTAGTTTACATTCCTACCAGCAATGTAGAAGTGTTCCTTGTTCACTGCATCCATGCCAACATCTATTTTGATTTTTTGATTATGGCCATTCTTGCAGGAGTAAGCTGGTACTACATGGTGGACCAAATATAGTAGATTCTTAACCCATATTGATTATTATCATCATGATCAAACTCATCACCATCATTATCCATGTAGTGCTTGATCAGCCAGTATATGGACTTTCTCCTCGCACTGCCCCCAGCTCTGACATAGTGTTTTCATTATCTATTGCTATGTAATAAATTATACCCAAACATAGAACTTTAAAACACAAGCATTTATCTCACAGTTTCTGATGGTCAGGAAGCTGGAGGCAGCTTAATGAGGGGATTTGGGAATAGAGTCTCTCATGAGGTTGCAATCAAGAGGTCAGCAAAGTACACTCGTGTTCATAGCAGCATTAACAATAACTAAAAGGTGAAAACAACACAAGTGTCCATCCACAGATGAATGAACAAACAAAATGTGGTGTGTACATGCAAGGGAATATTACCCAGCCTTAAAAAGGAAGGACATCTTGTTATATGATATAATGTGGATAACCCTTGAGGACATTATGCTAAGTGAAACATGGCAGTCATACAGGGACAAATATTGTATGATTCCACTTACATGAGATACCAAGAGTAGTCAAATTCATAGAGACAGAAAGTACAACGGTGTTTACAAGGAGTTAGGGGAGAGAGTAATGGGAAATTATTGTGTAATGGATACGGAGTTTAAGTTTGAGAGGATAAAAATAGTCCTGGAGGTGGATGGTAGTGATGGTTTCGCAACATTGTGGAAATATTTAATCCCATTGGACTATACACTTAAAAACCATTCCAATGGGCAAATTCTATGTTGTGTGTATGTTACCACAATAATTAAAAAAAAGATATTAGCTAGGACTGCAATCATCTTAAGGATTGACTGAAGCTGGAAAATTGCTTAAAAACTCACAGTGGCTAGGTGCAGTGGCTCATGCCTGTAATCCCAGCACTTTGGGAGGCCAAGGCGTGTGGATCATGAGGTCAGGAGTTCACGACCAGCCTGGCCAAGATGGTGAAACCCCGTGTCCACTAAATATACAAAAATTAGCCAGGCATGGTGGAGGGTGCCTGTAATCCCAGCTACTCGTGAGTCTGAAGCAGAGAATTGCTTGAACCTGGGAGATGGAGGTTGCAGTGAGCTGAGATCTTGCCACTGCACTCCAGCCTGGGTGACAGAGTGAGACTCCATCTCAAAAAACAAAACAAAACAAAAAAATTTCACTGGTGGTTTTTAGTAGACTTCAATTTCTCACTGGGTGTTTGCTAGAGTCTCCAGTTTCTCACTGTGTGCAGCTGTCCATAGGATAGCTTGAGCATACTTAAAACATGGTGGCTTGCTTCCCCCAGAACAAGGGATCCAAGAAAGGGAGAGAGAAAGAACATCCAAGACAGAAACCGTAGTCTTTGTACAACTGAATCTTGAAAGTGATATTCATCACCTTGACAGTATGCCATTGCTGTCACAGACCCACTTTGGTATGAGGTGAGAGGGGATTCCTCCGAAGGTGCAAATGCTAGGAAGTAGGGGCCATCTTGGATGCTGGATTCCACACATAGTTTTCAACTTCTCTGCTTTGGTAGTGAGAATATAAAGATGCAGTACATTTGGCTCCATCTTCATGGTCCCACCCCAGTGATTCTAAGGACATCTTTCACCCTTTGCTTTTGTTTAGACTCTCTCCACATTCCCGATAACCACCCTCTGCTGTGTCCCAACCATCTTTCGGCTGCTTGTGCAGGAGGATCTGACCAGGTACAGCCCATCTGTTTGGTGCTTTGAGGGCCTAAGTATGTGACTATACAGCATGGGTATCCACACATACAACTATCCTCTCATTCCAACTCTCTTTCTATCTTTCTCTGTCTCTATATATTTTTCTGCCTCTCTCTTTGTCTCTCTCTCGCACACACATTTATACACATACACATTGACAAGTCAACATACCTGTAAACCTCACAGATGCCCCTCAAGAACAAGCTTCTGGCCCCCCAAAATTTGCATCCAGATGGAACTAAATAGATTTAGGGCAGTCTGAAATTTTAGCACCTGAGATAGGCTTCTCCCCACACCATACACCCATGGGCTAGTCTCTCAGCAGTGTGTCTGCTACTTCTGTGAGGCAAGAGAAATGATTGGACAATTGTTAGCCACCTATGGAGTGGGGTTTGTGGCCAGGGCCCTCAGGTCTGGTGAAACTAACAAGCCCACACCACAGTAGATGCCCCAACTCTCAGCCTCAGACTCACCCCAGCCAACTGTTCTCTGACCACATGCCATTGGGCACCCAAGAGAAAGGGACAAGGCACCGATGATGGCTCCATCCTGGATGAAGCCAAAGCAACATCTTCTGGCAGAATAGGGCTAGTTGCTGGGGTATATGGAGAAAGGCCCACCGTCCTTCAGTACCCGCCAACCCTGACTTGTTCTCCCTCTTTTGTCCTCCCCCAAGTCATGAGGAGTCATCCTCTCATCTTTCCTAATCACATGAATCTACCCACCAAGTGCCCAGAGGAGGGAGTTCTTACATGCTTCTAAAAGTGAATTCTTCTCCGATGTAAGAAGTTCATCCCATTTGTTGATCTGATGTGTGCATCTCCAGATGATGATTTTGGCTGAAAGCAAGCTCCAAGTACCTTGTTAAGAACAATGTTGTTGAATGCCATTTGGTAGTACTAAGTACTTCATCAAGCCAATTTGATCTCCCCTCTCCTCCAAGACCGAAAATGTACTTGCAATCACTGATTTTTTTTTTTCTTTTAGTTTGGATGATTTGTTGAACAGAGAGGGCGTTTTCCAACATAATTAATCTGTAGGAATTTGTGGGATTCTTAGAGGACTAATTTTATCTTTTCAATTTTCGTTTCTCTCCTTTCTTTTTCTTTTACTTACTTACTTATTTATTTATTTATTTATTTATTTATTTATTTATTTCAGAGACAGAGTCTTGCTCTGTCGCCTAGGTTGGACTGCAGTGGCATGATCTTGGCTCACTGCAACCTCCGCCTCCTGGGTTCCAGCTTTCCTCCCACCTCAGCCTTCCAAGTAGTTGGGACTACAGGCATGTGCCACCATACCCGGCTAATTTTTTGTATTTTTTGGTAGAGATGGGGTTTTACCACATTGACCAGGCTGGTCTTCAACTCCTGAGCTCAAGCAATCTGCCCATGTTGGCCTCCGAAAGTGCTGGGACTACAGGTGTGAGCCATGGTGCCTGGCCTATCTTTTCAATTTCTAATTGATTTATCTATCCTTTTCAATCAGATTATTGTCCTAACCAATTTATGATCAATCAGTTTTTTTCCAACTAAATTATTTTGGCCAAGTTACCTGGAACTCACCATATTATGCCAAAACCTATTATATGAGCTTCTGATTTTATCCCAAACTCAGATAGGATGAATCTTTTAGAAATTGTCTGTCCATGAGGAGAATGGTTGCAAAGCCAGAGGATGGACTCACTCAGAGCAGATTAAAAAGCAGGGCCATGTACCCTCTAGGGCCTGTGGGTGTTTGCGTCTGGGCAGTGGCACCAGAAGGCGGGTGGTGTGAAGATCCTGACATAGGTGACCTTGTTTTCCTGCCTGAGAAAGGTACCAGTTTCAGAGCCTGAGGCACTGTCTGACCGGAGGAGAGGCCCTCAACCCTGACGTGAGGGAGAAGTGGAAACGCCAGACCGGTGTGGAGCTGTACGAAGGCTATGGCCAGTCTGAAACGGTGAGTGCTGGAGGGGCCAGGTCCCCTCCAGGGCTTCCTGCCTCTCCAGCTGTGACCTCCCTGAAGCTTCTCAGAGACCACCCCACCTCTCCTCCACCCAGGGGAGAAGCTGATAACAAAACTCCATCAGCTTTCCTTCCCTTTTAATTTCCGTATGTTCTCACTTATAAGCGGGAGCTAAGCTATGAGGATGCAAATACATACAAAGTGGTGTAAAAGACTTTGGAGACTCAGAAGGAGGAAGGTGGGAGGAGGGGTGTGAGGGTAAAGGAGCTACATATTGGGTATAATGTACACTACTCAGGTGACAGATGCACTAAAGTCTCAGAATTCACCACTGCAGAATTCATCCGTGTTACAAAAAACGCTCGTACCCAAAAAGCTATTGAAATACACACACACACACACTTCTTAAATATTAAAAAAAAGGTACTTTAAAGTGCTTTTACAATTATACTATGACCAGCAAACCAGCCCTCACGGTTGAAGGCATTGTTGGTCTCTACCAAGACAGCCTACATGTGCTGCTGTTCAGAGTTCCAGATTCTAAGCAGCGTCCTCTGCAGTCATCTAGGAAGAGATGTGAGGATCAGCTGAGTCTTTTGGCTCAGAGATGCATTAAGTTCTTTATGTTTGAGTGCCCCCTGGAGTGCCCCATAACTGTTTGTTGACTATGGAAAGAAAAGAAGAAAGGCAAGAAGGAAGGAAGAAAATAGGAAGGAAATGAAGAAGGAAGGGAGAGAGGAAATAAAGAAAAGAGAAAGGAAAGGAAGGAAGAAAGGAAGGGGAAAAAGATGAAAGGAAGGAAGGAAATAGTGAAGAAAGAAGAAGGGAGGACAGAGGAAAATAGAGAATGAGATAACGGGGAAAGGAATGAAATAAAGGAGGAAATAAAATGAAAGAGAGAAGAAAAAACAGGAAAGGAGAAAGGAAAGAAAGAGGAAAGGAAAGAAGGAAAGGAAGGAGTGAGGGAGGAAGAAAAAAGAAAAAAGGGAGGAAGAAAGGAGAGAAATGGAGAGAGGAGAAGGGAAAGAAAGAAGAAAGTGAGGGAGGAGAAAAAAGAGGATGAGAGAAAGAGTTATCAGGCAGGGCGAGAGAAAGGCATGGCCCAGGAAAGAAGCTAAGTGGAAAGGCTCTTCTTTATCCGTACTGCTTTCTCCCAGGTTGTCATCTGTGCCAATCCAAAAGGCATGAAAATCAAGTCTGGATCCATGGGGAAGGCATTCCCACCCTACGATGTGCAGGTAGCAGCCTCCCTCAACTTCTGGTGAGGCCTGGCTGGCACGGGCCTCTGGGCTGCTGCAGTGACTCAGGGTGTAGACACTCATACATGCACTCTGTGATCTCCCTGCCAGATTGTGGATGATGAGGGCAATGTCCTGCCTCCTGGAGAAGAGGGGAACATTGCCATCCGTATCAGACCCACCCGGCCCTTCTGTTTCTTCAATTGCTATTTGGTAAGAGACGGGAACAGCCATTCTCATGACAGTGACTCTGTGCTAAGCATTGTGCACCACACTTTGTAAATATCTATTTGTTTAATCCTTACAATGACTGCATGAGGTAGGTTGCTACTATTATTAGTAAAGTTCTGTTATTGATAAGGAAGCTGCTACAAAGGGGAAGTGACTTATCCAGCATCATGCAACTAGCATAGGCAGGACATGGGATTTAAATGGGGGTGTGTCTGAAAGCGCAAACATACGACATGAAGGCAGCACCGCTGTTTTAATGAGGAGAAAATTGAGGTGCAGTAAAGGAAAGGAGCTTCTGAAGGTCAAACTGCAGCCGGGTGCGGTGGCTCACACTTGTAATCCCAGCACTTTGGGAGGCCAAGGCAGGTGGATCACCTGAGGTCAGGAGTTCAACACCAGCCTGGTCAACATAGTGAAACCCCGTCTCTACCAAAAATATAAAAATTAACTAGGCGTGGTGGCACATGCCTCTAATCCCAGCAGCTTGGGAATTTGAGGCAGGAGAATCGCTTGAACCGGGGAGGAGGAGGTTGCAGTGAACCGAGATCGCAGTACCACACTCCAGCCTGGGCGAGGGAGCGAGACTCCATCTCAAAAAATAATAATAATAGTAAATTAATAAATGCATAAAGGTCAAACTGCACTGTTGTGTCAGAGCTATCTTCAGGATTCTTTTTGTGGTGTACTAGCAGGGCACAAACCTGAGATTTCAGTCCAAGTTTCTGGGATAATTTAGTAATTGCTTCTCTTTTGTATTCACCTTGGCTGGTGTTTATGTTGGGCTTTCTTTTCTTCACAGCTTTCTCTATAAAACCCTCAGACCTGACTGTGCACTAGAAACTCCTGGCAAGCGTCAGTTATTGCTGATGCTTGAGCCCCACCTCAGGCTAATTAAAATCAACATTTCTGGTGTGGATCAGTTTCCCAGGTGATTCGAATGTGCAGCCAAGCCTGAGAGCCACTGCTTAATAGAAATGCCATCTCATGTGTCTACTAAGCTGTCAATCAGCTACAGAATTAGAAGGAGCAGAAACAAACCAGTCTGCTTGTTTTTGGAATGTTGCATTTTAGTGGCTTTTCTGTGACTACAAGAGAAATAATCTTTTACTTTATTTTGTTTAAAATCACAGAAACTTACGGAAACCCACAACATAGTAATCATGCCAAGCTGAGATCATGTTAACATTTTAATGTATTTTTCTGCTAATCAGTCTGGGAAACAATAGTAAATCTTTGACCCCACTGAAAAATGTATTCATTCATTATTTATTGTCTACTTCGTGCCACTCGGTGTGGAGCAGGACTCTGGTACTTACTGCACTTGTACACATTCTTTCTGGTTGTGAGATCATTCCACTGAGCGTACTAAAGTAATTTGAAAAGTTATTTGCTAGACAAGAATCTTTAATTTTTTTGACTGATTCTTTCCATCACCTGTACCAACAGTTAGTTTTCTTTCCAGATCTTTTTTGTTTTGTTTTGTTTTGTTTTGCAACACTGTCTTCTTACTCTGTTGCCCAGGCTGGAGCACAAAGATGTTGGCTCACTGCACTTCCGCCTCCTGGGCTCAAGCAACTCTCGTGTTCCAGTCTCCTGAGTAACTGGGACTACAGGCGCATACCATTTCACCGGGGTAATTTTGGTATTTTTAGTAGAGGTGGGATTTCACCACCTTGGTCAGACTGGTCTGGAATTTCCCGCCTCAAGTGATCTGCCTGCCTCGGCCTCCCAAAGTGCTGGGATTACAGGCATGAGCCACAGTGCCCGGCCCAGCTCATTCTTAATTAAGAGAAAAATATTAAATCTCTTCTGTGAGAATCATAAAACATGTGAAAATTATTACAGAGAATCTCAAACTAAAATTGTTCTGTGATTTTTGATAAGCTAAGCTCATTCTCCCCCCACAATAAACATAAACATTTCAAATTCATGTTGGTCATTCCCATTTAGTGGAATTGCACATGTCAGTTACATGAATATGCCCATGTCAACTTTATAACCCATATAAGGAATGTGCTTATTTTCCTAGGGAAACAAATTGTCAAATGCACAAATATTTGTTATAGTGCTGGCTGTTTATAACAGATAAAAAAGGTAGAGGGACTATCTAAATTTCTAATACCAGAAATTAGTTATGTAAAGGATTATATTATATTATAGCATTGTGAACAAAAGCAAAAAAAAAGAAAAAGAAAAAGAAAAAGAAAGTAAGAAAAAGAACAAAAAGGAGAAAAAGAAGAGAGAAAAAAATTTTAAAAAAGAACCCAAATTTCTAACACAGAAATTTGCTCAAATAGCTAATATCACCACCACACAGAAATATTAGGCAACTATTTAATACAGTTTTTTTGGAAGCAGGGTCACATTCTGTCACCAAGGCTGGAGTGCAGTGGCACAATCATGGCCACTGCAACTTCGACTTCTTGGGCTCAGGTGATCCTCGTACCTCAGCCTCCCGAGTAGCTGGAACTACAGGCACACACCACCACACCCGGCTAATTTTTGTATTTTTAGTAGAGATGAGGTTTCACCATGTTGGCCAGGCTGGTCTCAAACTCCCAACCTCAAGTGATCCACCCACCTCAGCCTGCCAAAATGCTAGGATTACAGGCAGGAGCCACCACACCCAGCCTATAGGAGTTCTTAATATATTCTTTATATTGGTCATTTGTTATAAGAGTTGCTAATATCTTCCTCCCCAGTGGTAGCTTATCTTTTCACTTTCTTTCACTTTCTTTAAGGTATTTTTATTGAACAGAAGCGTTTATGTCCATGTCATCAAATCATTAAGTTTTTAAGTGTTATGGATAGTGCTTTTTGTGTCTTATAAAATCATTTTCAACTTTGGGGTAGGAAATACACATATTCACCTATAGTTTCTTCCAATAGTTTTATAGTTCTACTTTTGACATGTAAGTTTATAATCCACCTGTGGTTGATGTATGCACAGTATGAGATAGGGGTCTATTTTATTTTTTTCTATGTGAAAACCAATTTGTTGAATAAATCCTCCTTTTCCCAGTTATCTGTCATAATAATTTTGTCAGATATAAAAGTGTAATATAGGCCAGGTGTGGTGGCTCACACCTGTAATCCCAGGACTTTGGGAGGCCAAGGCGGGTGGATCACCTGAGGTCAGGAGTTAGAGACCAACCTGACCAATATGGAGAAACCCTGTCTCTACTAAAAATACAAAAATTAGCTGGGTGTGGTGGCGGGCACCTGTAGTCCCAGCTACTTGGGAGGCTGAGACAGGAGAATTGCTCGAATCCGGGAGGCAGAGGTTGCAATGAGCTGAGATCACACCACTGCACTCCAGCCTGGGCAATAGAGTGGGACTCCATCTCAAATAAATAAATAAATTTTTGAAAGTTTGATATAGTCATAGTTAGGTTTTGGCACTTTCTTGTATTTCCTTGATCACTTACTCTGTCTCCGTATTGATACCATAAAGTCTTATCCACAAAAGCATTACCATAAGTCTTCATATGTGGGAGAATGACTCTATCCTTGTTTTTCAACTTATTTAGGAGTGTTTTACCTATTCTTAGCCCTTTGCTCATTCATTTACATTTTAGAATCAACTTGTCAAGTTCCTTGGAAAATGTTTGCTAGCATTTTGACTAGAATTGTATTGTCTATAAAACAACTTAGGGATAATTGACATCTCTATTAATTAAGTCTATCTTGTTTTGCTTTGAGACAGAGTCTTGCTCTGTCACCCAGGCTGGAGTGCAGTGGTATGATCTTGGCTTACTGCAGCCTCCACCTCCCAGGTTCAAGTGATTCTCCTGCTTCAGCCTCCCAAGTAGCTGGGATTACAGCTGCCCACCACCACACCCGGCTAATTTTTGTATTTTTAGTAGAGATAAGGTTTCTCCATGTTGGCCAGGCTGGTCTTGAACTCCTGACCTCAGGTGATCCGCCCGCCTTGGCTTCCCAAAGTGCTGGGATTATAGGCATGAGCCACTGCACCAGGTGGATTAAGTCTTTCTTTCATTTATTTATATCTTCTTTAATATTGTGTAGAGTTTTAAGTTTTCTCCATACACATCTTAGAGATTTTGTGCTAGATGTATTTTTAGGTATTGGTAGCTTATATTTTTTCTTTTTTCTCAGAAGGTACTTGTTGAATTGAGATATAATTTACCTACAATGAAATTCACCCATGTTACGTGTGCAGGTTGATGACTTTTAACACACATACGCCCCTCTGTAACTGCCACCACAGTCTAATATGGAACATTTTTCACCCCCAAATCCGCTGTTATTCCCCTTGACAGCCAATCCTCTCCACTCCAGACCCAGCAATTGATAAACTGTTTGTTGTCACTATGTAATAATTTTGCATTTTTAAAAAAGAATTTCATATAAATGGAATCACAAACTATTCAAATTTGTCTGTCCGGTTTCTTTTACTCAGTATGATGTTTCTGCAAGTCATCTGTGTGTTTTCATGTATTTTTATTGCTGAGTAGTAGCTTTTTCTTTAAAACTTTGAGAATCAGAGTTTGATGGTTTTTCTCTTTCCTCTACTCTTGCCCCACACCAATGGGCTTTTTGGTGAGCCCTTCTCCCTCCCTTCCGTCCTTCCTTCCATCCTTCCTTCCGTCCTTCCTTCCTTCCTTCCCTTCTTTCTTTCTTTCTCTCTCTCTTTCTTTTCCTTTCTTCCTTCCCTCCTTCCTTCCCTCCTTCCTTCCTCCCTCCCTCCTTCCCACCCTTCATTCCTTCCTTTTCTTCTCTCTTTCTTTTCTCCCTTCTCTTCCCTTCTCTTCCCTTCCCTTCCGTCCTTTCCCATCCCTGCCCTTCCCTCACCTCCCCTCCGCTTCCTTTCCCTTCCTTTTTTTCCTACTTGGAGTAGCCCAGGCTGGAGTGCAATGGCATAATCTTGCAACCTCGCCCTATAGCCCAGGCTGGAGTGCAGTGGCAGAATCTCAGCTCACTGCAACCTCTGCCTCCCGGGTTTAAGCAATTCTCCTGCCTTAGCCTCCCGAGTAGCTGGCATTACAAACATGCAGCACCACACCCAGTTAATTTTTTTTATTTTTAGTAGAGACGGGGTTTCACTATGTTGGCCAGGCTGGTCTTGAATTCCTGACCTCAAGTGATGCACCCACCTCAACCTTCCACAGTGCTGGGATTACAGGCTTGAACCACCACACCCGGCCTAGCCCTTCACTTTCTACCCTCAGTGATTCCCGAGTGCAAAGAATATTCGTGTGTTCTTTTGTCCTAAAAAACACAGCCAGTGGCCCTGTGGGGCCCTTCTAAGGATGGTGGTGGGTGGCTGCCCTTAACCGTTCGCTGGCAGTTGATTCCAATCAAAAGAGGGAAATCCCATAACTAAACAGGGCCATAGCTCCCTGTCCATTGGGGAACTCTGGGCAGCCTGGACTTTAGGAACTGCTGAACTTTCTGTTGCGTGATCTCCAGCTTCCTACAGGGGGCTACCGGCGCAGTAACTGGCCTTAGCGGCTATTCCCAGAGGGTCCTTCACAGGCTTTCGTTGTCTTTCAGGACAATCCTGAGAAGACAGCTGCATCAGAACAAGGGGACTTTTACATCACAGGGGACCGAGCTCGCATGGACAAGGATGGCTACTTTTGGTTCATGGGAAGAAATGATGATGTGATCAATTCTTCAAGGTCAAGTTGTCTGCACTTTCCTCCTCCCTTTGAAGTTTCATGGGGGTTGAGGGAAGTCCACTTCGAAGAGTTTGTTTTTCCCTTCCAGCTACCGGATCGGGCCTGTTGAAGTAGAAAGCGCCCTGGCAGAGCATCCTGCTGTCCTGGAGTCGGCCGTGGTCAGCAGCCCAGACCCCATCAGGGGAGAGGTAACCAGTGCACCCAAGAACACGGCCTCCTTCTTCTGTACCTATTAGCACCCAGCAGAACAAGCAGGAAGGCTCAGATTGTCCTGTATTTCACCTTCATCCATGTGCCACAAAGTTGAAATGCCACCATCAGACACACGTTGCCTTCATGTCTTTAGAGATACAATTACTCTCTAAAGGGACATAACGGGAAAACACCAACACTTTGCTTTTTAGCAGATACAACTGGGTCCCAAAGAGGCTGGCTATGGGGCAGGAGATCTTAGGGGGAGGTGCAGGCTCTGTTATCCATCCTGTCTAATAAAAAGTCATTTTCTGTTTGCAGCTGAGGACATAGTGAGCACACCAGTCACAGTTGCTGATGGCTGTAACCTGAGAGGGATAGAATATGTATCTAAAGTGACCTTGATATACCAGAAAGATGGGCCAAATTTGATAAGTCGGGCTTTCATAGGAGAAATCTTTTTTTTTTTTTTGAGATGGAGTCTTGCTCTGTTGCCCAGGCACTGAAGTTCAGTGGCACAATCTCAGCTCACTGCAAGCTCCGCCTCCCAAGTTCAAGCGACCTTCCTGCCTCAGCCCCCCTCCCAGTAGCTGGGATAACAGGCATGTGTCACCATGCCTGGCTAATTTTTGTATTTTTAGTAGAGACAGGGTTTCGCCATGTTGGCCAGGCTGGAGTCTTAAACTCCTGACCTCAGGTGATCCACTCGCTCCGGCCTCCCAAAGTGCTGGGATTACAGGCGTGAGTCACTGCGCCCAGTCAGGAGAAATCGTCCTGTGGGTCCCAGAGGAATACATAGTATGTGAAAGATCAGCTTACAGGCAGACTTAGCTACTTTTCACTGGCTTACATCCAACATAATCCTAAAGCACAAGTTACCTTTTGAAAGTTAGTGCAACATCAGCCTGCATTCTCAGAAGCATCAGGACCGCAGGAGAGATTCTCAAAGTCTGGTTCTTGGACTGCTTGCAACTGTATTGTCTGAGATTTTTGTTTAAAATACAGATTTGTAGACCTAAAGTCAGACTTACGGAATCATAATGACTGGGAATGCAGCCCAGAGAATCTGCATTTTAGCCAGCCACTCCTGACCAAGTGATTCTCCACTAAAATCAGAGGCCGTTACTATAGAATAAGGGAGGTGTGGAGTCCCATCGATGTGCTGAAGAAATCACACCTGAAACGTATGACTAGTTCTGTATGCCATGAGTTAACTGGGATTGTGACAAATGGCTGTGTGCTCAAACTTAATCCACGTACACTGCTTAGAACTGAGTCTGGTGTCCAGAAAGTGCCCAACAAATGTTTAGTAGTTACAGTAGTAAGAGGAAGCTCTTCCTAAAAGCATATCTGTCTGAACATGAAATGATAGTGGCCTTCCTCCCTGTGGGGAGTAAGTAAGGACAGTGAGCTACCCCTTAATAGAATACTGTTAACAGATAGGAATGCTGGAATTAATAAGCATCCGAGTGACCTTCCATTGCTAACAGAAACTGTGTTCTGTTTGTTGTGCTTGAGTCTGGGACACTTCCTCCTCCCTGGCATATGACAGCCTGCAGGAAAGATGTGGGCAGAGAGACCCAAGGTGTAGAATGTCCTTTGGGATGTCTGGAACAGAAGTGGTGCACTTCAGGGTCGGCTGATTCCAAATGTTCATCCATGCAGACCCCCAAATACCTAGTTCCCCTTGAAATTGACTGCATTTTCCTCAGTCCCACCTGTTCAAACCCATACCTACCTACCTTGTTAGGAAAATCTGGAAGTAAATGGCCGTAGGAGTTTATGAACCTCTTTTCTCCAAAATATTTGCTTCTTAAGAGAAGCAATGTTGGCTTCAAATGGTGTCATTCCAAGTATGGGGAGTAATTTGAGAAATAGGTAGGAGTTTGAAATCAACCCACAAAGGTCAATGCTCCTAGTAGTCACACCTGGAAAGGCCAGCAAAAGAAAAATTGATGTTGTTTGTGTCACTGGCTGTGCCCAAAAAACTAGTAGAACTTTCATGGTGCAAAAGTAAATGTAGGCACTCATTCAAGGGTCACTTAAGGAGAAAAGAGTTGTTATACAAGGTCTGATCTTTTCTGGGTATTTGTTTTGCTGCAGGTGGTAAAGGCATTTATAGTCCTTACTCCGGACTACTCCTCTCATGACCCAGAGGCACTAACACGGGAACTGCAGGAGCATGTGAAAAGGGTGACTGCACCATACAAATACCCCAGGAAGGTAAACATCAGGGTTTCCAGGGTACAGCGATCTGGGAATCAGATGGACACGCTCTGCCTGGGCCCCAGCTCAGGGCCAGGCCCTGTGACAGGCTCTGGGGATATGGAGAAACTTGTAACCCTGGCTGCTGCTTCAGTTTTTTCTGTATTTCTTCACTTGGGTTCTCTCCAGAGCACATTTTGTTCTTGCTCTAAGAACGGCCTGATCCCTACCTAAATCAGATACAAGAGGTGGTGCTCAAATGCTGTCAAAAAGATCCTGTGCTCCAGGCTCCAGCTGTTTTGCTCCTGGCAGTTTAGGGAGAAACCCTGAATCAAGGACAGGCAGACAGTAGTGGCTCTTTCAAAACAAAAGTCTTTTTGAGAAAGGATGATTTCCAAGTGTTTTTTGTTTTGTTTTGTTTTGTGTTTGGTCACTAGGTGGCCTTTGTTTCAGAACTGCCAAAGACGGTTTCTGGAAAGATCCAAAGGAGTAAATTGCGAAGTCAGGAGTGGCGGAAATGAGGTGCAACCCCAGGAAGGCCCCATAGACCTCCGAAGGCTCCATGAGAAACTAATGGGTCACTGGTCAGCCCCCATGGGGAACATCATCTCTTCAACTCTAAAGATGTCAAAGGCGTGCAGCTTCCAAACGGCATCCCCAGGATCACTGCGCAATGCTGGAAAGAGCAAAAGAATATCATTGGCCCCGACCACATAGATGCTGCGCAGCCTAGCGAATGCTTGGTGGTTTGACTTCTCCCTCTGTCTCAGGGGAGGCTCAGCGTCTGCCCACTGGTCTCACTAAGAGCTTCACATATCCGTTTGTAGGACAGGTTACCGGAGCCGTGGGACACTTGTGGGCACTCATTCTCTGCCAGTGGGAATGTAAAGGCTTCACCCTTTGTATGCAACCATTTGGTAAAAGTATGCGGGACCATAAAATTGGCAATATCCTTTAGCTCAGAAATTCTACCTTCCTAAGTCACCACAAAAGAAAAAAATCAAAATGCAGAAAATGTGTGGTGCACTAAGATGATCACGCAGCATTGTTTAAAACTAAAAAAAAAAAAAAAAAAAAAAAAAAAAAAAAAAAAAAAACTAACATCCAAACAACAAGGAAATGATTAACAAAATTGTAGTACATTAACTCAATAACATATAATGTGGCCATTAAAATATTTAAGAGCAGTTTAGTATGTCTTGGGAAAAGTGTAAGCTATATTAATTTTAAAAATCAGAATAAAAATATTTGCATACTGGAGAATCCCAGCTCTGAAAAATAAAGGGGAAACTAGTTAATTGTAATTTTCCTGGAGATTGAGGAGGGAGGGAGAGAAAATAATGGATGGTAGTTTTTCTTCTTCCTTTTTCCACTACATTTCTGTATTTTCCAAGTTTTTGTACTAAGCACATACAACTATTTTAATGAAAAAGTTATGTTAAAGAAAGCACATGCTGCTTTATGTCTAGTTCTTCCTCCACATACTCACACAGCATTCCCAAAGGCTGTTGTATTATGTCTGTATTAGTCAGCATTCTGCAAAGGAAGAGAAGCAATAGGACATAGACAGACATAGGAGAGGGGATTTATGGTGGGAATTGGCTCACTCGATTTTGGAGGCTGAGAAGTTCCACCATCTGCCATCTGCCTGCTGGAGACCCCAGGAAGGCCCGTGGTATATAATTCCATCTGAGTCCAAAGGCTTGAGAACCAGGAGAGCCAATGGTATAACTCCCTGTCCGAGTGCAAAGGATCGAGAACCAGGAGCTTCACCGTCTGAGGACAAGAAAACGCAGATGTTCCAGCCCAAAATGAAGGAGCAAATTCGTCCTTTCTCCTTTTTCTCCTCTTCATGCCCTAATGGATTGGATGATGCCTGCCCATGTGGATGAGGGCAGATCTTCTTAGTCTGTGACTCTATCTCTAGTATCACCTGGAAACACCTCCCAGAGACACCCAGAAGTAATGTTCATAGCTATCTGGGAACTCTTAACCCAGTCAAGTTGGCACCTAACATTAACCATCACAAAGTCTTACCCAGGAGGGGCATAAGGACCTGAAGCCACGGCTCCGGCCTGCAAACAGGAAAGGGTGGTTCTGGGAGCAACCTGGAGGAAAAGCAGCAGATGGAAACTGAAGCAATCCCAGTGCTGCTGACCCCACCCCTGGCACGGCCACATCCTCTGGGGAAAATTCAGTGAGCACCTACTCAGTACTGAGCTCTGAGACTGCAGTGATACACTAAAGCCAGCCTAGTCCCTACCTATGTGAGTTTTCTGGGTCTGCCATAACAAAGTACAACAGACTGGGCCATTTAAACAACAGAAATTAAAGTCCTCACCATTCTGGTGGCTGGAAGTCTAGGATCAGAGGTTGGCAGGCTTGGTTTCATTCTGAGGACGTTTCCTTGGTTTGCAGATCGCCGACTTCTGCCTTCGTCTTCACGTGGTCTTTCTTCTGCCTGTGTGTGTCTGGGGCCCAATCTCCTCTGCTTCTAAGGACACCTGTTATGTCTGATTGGATTAGGGCCCACCCTCATGACCTGACTTTAACTTAATCACCTCTTTAAAAACCTTGTCTCCAAAGACAGTCACAGTCTGGGGTACTGGGAGAAACTGGGGTATCTGGGGTTAGGCCTTCAACGTAAGAATTTGTTTCAGCCCAAACCCTTGTGGAGTTGAGTCTAGTAAGAAGGCCATTATTATTTATCACAGAATAATGCAAATAAATGTACAATTGTAATGCCATGAAGAAAAGAATACATTTAAGACATAGACTGGGGGGACTGATCAAGACTCAGGGGGCTGAGGGTATCAGGAAGAATTCTATAAGAAAGTCCCTGGGCTGGGTGCGGTGGCTCATGCCTGTAATCCCAGCACTTTGGGAGGCCGAGGCAGGCGGATCACAAGGTCAGGAGATTGAGACCATCCTGGCTAACACAGTGAAACCCTGTCTCTACTAAAAATACAGAAAAATTAGCCAGGCGTGGTGGCGGGCACCTGTAGTCCCAGCTACTGGGGAGGCTGGGGCAGGAGAATGGCATGAACCCGGGAGGCGGAGCTTGTAGTGAGCCCAGATCGCACCACTGTACTCCAGCCTGGGCAAGAGAGCGTGACCCCGTCTCAAAAAAAAAAAGTCCCTGAACTGGGTGCAGTGGCTCACATCTGTAATCCCAGCACTTTGGGAAGCCGAGACAGGTGGATCACCTGAGGTCAGGAGTTCGAGACCTGCCTGGCCAACATGGTGAAACCTCGTCTCTACTAAAAATACAAAAATTAGCTGGGTGTGGTGGAGTGCGCCTGTAATTCCAGCTTCCCGGGAGGCTGAAGCAAGAGAATTGCTTGAACCCGGGAGGCAGAGTTTGCAGTGAGCTGAGATCACACCACTGCACTCCAGCCTCGGTAACAGAATGAGACTTCATAAATCAGCTCTGTCTAGGCAGTGGACAAGGTGAACCCACTGGGCAGTTACAATTCCCTTCCATCAAACCCACCTGCTGGCTTTATCAGTAGCCTTTTGTCATATACAGGCTGGAGGTGAGAGAAGCTCCAAAGTCAAGTTGGGATTACTTCTGAGCATGTCATGTGACACCCTCTCATTAAACTGTGGTTATGTGTTACCCTGGTCTTCACTTGGAGCTTCAGCCAAGATTCTGAGAAAACAGGAAGTCCCATTTAACATTCTCTTTCATGGGCATCCATAGCTCATTGCTATTGCTTATTATTTTAGGTTTGTTTGGCCTGTCTTTCCTAGTAGATTGTGGACTCTTCTAAATCATTGGCTAGATCATAGTCTTGTCTGTCATCCCAGTGCCAATACCAGGACTTGCTGCCTAGTAGGTATCAGTAAATAGTCATTGAATGAATGAATGAATGAAAAATAAGATACTAATTGAGGGGAATAGGGAGCTGAAGAGGTGTCAAGTAAGAATTACACCTGAAGACTGTTCACCTCTTTTTTTCTCTCCAAATGAATGCATCTGTTTCTTTTCTTGAATACTGAAAAATTCCTAATAGAAACCTAACAGTTCTATCTGGTACACAGGCAGGTGACTTTCCCTCTGTAGGCCTCTTTTTCCACATCTCTATATTGGGGGCTGGAGTGTTAGACTAGACCTACGTTCCCAAGCCTTTCCATTGCTGTGCACTACTTTCTATCATTCTGCCATCATCTTTAGAAAGATTTTCTCTCAAAGTTCATACTCCTTCCAATCCCACTATGTCCATCAGAATTTGGGGTGGTGTCAGCTTTTATTGGGTAGTGATGCTTGTATGTTAGCTATTAATTTTATTTTATTTTTCTTGTTTCAGTATTTATCTTGGTTTTGATAAATAATCCTTAGCTAGAAAGAGCCCAATCTCCTATTGTGCAATGTGGTAAATCACAGCAACATTTTTTTTTTTTTTTTGAAAGGGAGTCTCACTTTGAGAGGTAGTGCAGTGGTGTGGTCTTGGCTCACTGCAACCTCCGCCTCCTGGGTTCAAGTGATTCTCCTGCCTCAGCCTCCCAAGTAGCTGGGACTACTGGCGTGCACCACCACACCCAGTTAATTTTTATATTTTTAGTAGAGATGGGGTTTCACCACATTGGCCAGGCTGGTCTCAAACTCCTGACCTCAAGTGTTCCACCCACTTCGGCCTCCCAAAGTGCTGGGATTACAGGCGTGAGCCACAGTGTGCAGCCTCACACAGGGTTTCACTATTTGGCCAGGCTGGTCTCAAACTCCTGACCTCAAGTGTTCTACCCACTTCGGCCTCCCAAAGTGCTGGGATTACAGGCGTGAGCCACAGTGTGCAGCCTCACAGCAACATCTTTAAGGTAAGGAGAGAATCAAGGAAGTCCAGGATATGCCAGGATGGGAGCACTGATCCTTTCATTTCAGGATTTCTGCCTGAGAATCCACAGCTCACCTTGTACACTTACAGTAATAAAGATGAACAAGAGGATTATGAGGGTGGTGGTGGTGGTGATGATGATGACAGTAAACCACTACCACAGCTTGAGCTCTTTCTTAACTGTTGAACTTCACTGTGGAGTTACAAGCCATTATCTCACTTAAGCTCTGCAAAAAGCAATAAAGTAGGTATCTTTCATTCACCCCTTCATTTAGCAAAAAATGATTCTATTCCCACTCTGTACCCAGCACAGCTCTAGGCACTAAGGATACAATAGTGAATGAAAGAGACAAAAACCCCCACCTTCTGGAAATGGCAACCTAATGAAAAGAGAGGCAACAAAGAACTATTAGGTTGGTGCAGAAGCAATTGAGGTTTTTGCCATTACTTGTGATGGTAAAAACCGCAATTACTTTTGCAAAAATCTAATTTTAAAAATTAGAGTATGTCAGACAGTGTCAGGGCTAAGGAGGAAAATAAAGTACAAGTAGTGAATAGGGACTATGGGATGGTGGCGCAGGATGTGAAATAGGGTAGCCAGGAAGGGATTTGCGAAGGCGATGTTTGAGCAAACTGAAAGGTGAGGGAGCGAGCTGTGCAGATGTGGGGGTCGGGGAGGACACTCCCAGAGACAGAAGAGCAAGTTCAAAGGCACTGAGACAGCAACAATCGCCTGGTGAACCTGATTTTACAGAAGAGCGATCTGAGGCTCAGAAAGGTGGAGTCACTCACCCAAACTTGCACAGCTGGAAGTGGCAGAGCTGGGATTTGAATGCCAGGCCCAACAACCCCCAAACCTGCATTTGTTTCTCATTTTCTCATATTTTTCAATTCAGACACTGAGGATGTAGGCGTGGGGGCATCAGCAGAGTGGTTAAGAGCTAGGCATGATGCGAACCAGACCTGGATTGAGGCCTTGTGGTGCCACTTACCTCCTTGGGTGGCTGACTTACACTGTCTGAGCCTCAGTTTCCACATGCTGAATTGGAGATAATAATAGATAACTGCTAGGGTTATAGAGGTGATTGAATGAAACAGCTGCATAGTTGGCAGCACACTAAACGCTCTCTCAATAAATGTGTTTTTGTTTGTTTGTTTGTTTGTTTGTTTGTTTGTTTGTTTTTGAGACTGAGTTTCTCTCTTGTCCCCCAGGCTGGAGTGCAGTGGTGCTCTCTCGGCTCACTGCAACCTCCACCTCCCAGGTTCAAGCGATTCTCCTGCCTCAGCCTCCTGAGTAGCTGGGATTACAGGTGCCCACCACCACACCCAGCTAATTTTAGAATTTTTTAAGTAGAGATGGGGTTTCTCCATGTTGGCCAGACTGGTCTCAAACTCCTGACCTCAGATGATTCACCCACCTTGGCCTCCCAAAGCGCTGGGATTACAGGTGTGAGTCACTGCGCCCAACCAACAAATGTTATTCCTAGTTACTATTACTCAGTCTACAATCCCATTTTCCGGAGGGGATATTAAAATCCCACACCCCAGACGACCAATGAATTTCCTACCTTCATGCAAGGGGTCTCTGGGTGAGTTGCCTCATGAAAGTTCCCAATAATCATGGAAATAGCAGTTTCTTTCCAAAGCACTAATTATGTACCTGGTATTTCTCATATGCCTTGGCTCCTCAAACTGCAGCAAAAAAAACTCCATGGAAGAGAAAAAAAAAAAGGGACGCCAGAGACTCAAAACCACAGCCACTTGTCAGATGCAGTCCCCCACTCTGAAAGTGAGAAGCAGAGGCAGAGTTATCTCCTGAAGCACATGGATACTTTTGAACAGGTTTTTTAGATCAAACATAAGACTTTGCAGAAATCTAGCACTTTGCATTGTTCTCCATGTCTTAGAGTCTTAGGGGTGCAGCATCATACCCCTCTGGCAACAGAACAAGTGAGAAGCCTCCAGAATTGTCTCACTCAGGCTTTACCATGATCCTACCAGATAGATGCTGTTTTTATCTCCATTTTGTACAGGAGGAAACTGAGGCACAGCAGGTCAGTGTGTGTGCTCATTTGGTAAGTAGTACAGCTAAGATTTAAAATGGGTCTTCTGATGGCGATTCTCAGGCATCGTCTCTTGCTTCAGGCTGCTTCCGAAACCTTGGGTCCATCCACCCAGGCCACTAAAAACTTCCTGAGACAATCAGAGGTGGAGCGTGATAAAGAAAATCTGTTTTTCCAGCAGTGGTTCTGATTCCTGACTCAAAACCCCCTGCCCCGGGAAATTCTGAGCCCCCTAACACAGAGTTCTGCTCCCAATGCTTCCCCAGAAACTCCAGCACTGTTTCTATTTTCCCCAAACATTGAATCCCCGCTGTGGGCCAGATTCTAGGAACACAGAGATGGTCAGTTGATTGTGCACAGCCTCCAACAGTGACTATTTCAAATGAGTTTCTTTTAAAATGCCTCTTTGCAAAACATGGTGTTCCATATGAGAAGGACACTGGACTTTGACGTTAGATTTGAGTCCTGTTGTAGCGCTTACCAGCTGTAGGAGCTTAGCCAAATCGCTCGTCCTCTCTGAGCCTCAATTTCCTTATCTATAAAATGAGGCTCTGGATACCTCTCCTGTAGAGGTCTTGTTAAGATTACATGTGAGCACATCTATAAAACACTGAAGACATGAGCTAGCCATTATTCTTTTTAAACAGTCATCAGGAAAATTTTGATTTTCCACCTCACAGATTTCCCAGTAGAATATGCTATCCTGAAATGTGTCTAAAGGTCAAAATTTGCAAAACAGAAAGAAAGGAAAAGACACTCAGCAAAGTCCAGCATCATGACTTGGCAGTGTCCCCAGTGGCCAGGTGCAAAGGACCACCCAGAGAGGGATTTTCAGACCATTGTAAATAGTGTGAGTGCTATTTAGGACTTACACACACTCAGACACACGCGCACACACACACAAATATAGATACAGCCACACATACATCTGCAATTCCACCGCCACATATAGACACTGACACATGCAAGCACACACAAATATCTAGTCACACTTCTAGCCCCCCACCACTCACACACATGAATACACACACTTACAGTCAGTCTTATGCACATGCCAAACTCATAAACAGATATATAGACATACACTTAACTGCAGAGCTACATATACACGACAGTCACATACATAATTACATACACATTCGCACACATACATTCACACACATCTACATCTACCAACACACATGCATGCATGTAAGTATGCATAAACACCTGTACACCTACTCATGCAGCTCTACACACACTTGTACACACATACACATACACAGTCTCACATACATCCATGTACTGACACCCACGTAGGCACACATGTGCACAAA
>NW_012123154.1:1355856-1365391 GCF_000951035.1 Colobus angolensis palliatus
CTAAGGACTTGCTTTATGAATCTGGGTGCTCCTGTATTGGGTGCATATATATTTAGGATAGTTAGCTCTTCCTGATGAATTGATCCCTTTACCATCGTGTGACGGCCTTCTTTGTCTCTTTTGATCTTTGATGGTTTAAAATCTGTTTTATCAGAGACTAGGATTGCAACCCCTGCTTTTTTTGTTTTTCATTTGTTTGGTAGATCTTCCTCCATCCCTTTATTTTGAGCCTATGACACACATGTCTTTACACGCAGAACAGCATACACATAACAGCTATACATACATCCCACACAGTCACATGCGCACACACAAAAACATACATACATGCACATATACAGCTATGTACTTCATACAGGCACACACATTATTATAACAACATGTTCTCTTTTCTTTACAGCCCTTATTTGTTCTCTCAGCTATTTACTGAGTATTTACTGTGTGCTAGCTACTGTTAAAAGTCCTTGAGCTAAATCATTGAACAAAGTGGGGAAACATATCTGCCCTCGTGAAGCTTAGATTCTAATGGAAGGAGAGAGAGGCAAAAATAGTAAGTAGATATGTTAGCAGGTAGTGAGTATTAGGGAAAATAGTGCCTAGTAATGAGGAGGAGGAAGAACTAACTTGGAGGTGGGTTGCCAATTTGAGAAGGTGATCAAGGTAAGCTTCATTGAGAAGCTGACAAAAATATTTAGCAAGGAAATAAAGTAGGAGAGAGAGTTATCCATGTAGATATCTATGAAAAATCAGTCTGAGAAGAGAAAACAGCAAGTGCAGATACCCTAAGGCAGAGTGTGCCTTCAAGAAACAGGAAGAAAGACCATGTAGTTGATGTGCAGTGAATAAGGGAGTAAAGGAACAGGACATAAAGCCAGAGATGAAGAGAGCATGT
The DNA here is from genome assembly GCF_000951035.1 of Colobus angolensis palliatus. Classification (NCBI taxonomy): domain Eukaryota; kingdom Metazoa; phylum Chordata; class Mammalia; order Primates; family Cercopithecidae; genus Colobus; species Colobus angolensis. Next base: position 1,356,749 of record NW_012123154.1, read on the forward strand.
GAAAATCATACCGGACCTTGAATAATAAGGTAAAAACTCTGAAGTTAATTTTGCATGAAATTGGGATTCACTGGTGGGTTCTGAGGAGAAGTGTGACATGATCTGACCTCTGATTTTTCCTTTGTGGTATATAAGATGAACTTAATTATTTTACACGTTATTATCTGTCTCACTTCCAAACAGGAATGAATCTGTCATGCTTATCTCTGTGTCTATCTGAGAGTAGCACTCAGTCAATATTTGTTGACTAATTGATAAGGACAGATATTTCTGAGGGGAAAGGTGTTCTGAGGTGCTCCAGTTTGGATGTTTGCTCCCAATAAACCTCATATTGAAATTTGAGATGGAGCCTAACAGGTGTTTGAGTCATGAAGGAGAATCCCTCATGAATAGATTAATGCCCTCCCTCAGGAGTGAGTGAGTCCTAATCCTATTATTCCCCACAAGAGCTGGTTGTTTGTTGTTGAAAAGAGCCTGTCATCTCCCGACTATCTCTCTTGCTTCCTCTCTCACCATGTCATCCATGCCCACGCCAGCTCCCTTTCACCTTCTACCATGAATAGAAGCATCCCAAGACCCTTGCCAGCTGCAGATGCCCAATCTTGAAATTTCCAGCTATCAGAATCATGGGCCTAATAAACGTTTCTGAAATAAATTACCCAGCCTCAGATATTTCTTTATAGCAACAAAAAATGGACTACAACAGGAAATTGTTGCCAGGGAGTAGGGTGTTGCTATAAAGATACCTGAAAATGTGAAAGAAGCTTTGGAACTGGGCAATGGAAAGAGGTTAGAAGAGTTTGGAGGGCTCAGAAGAAGACAAAAAATTGAGGGACAGTTTGAAACTTCTTAGAGATTGGTTAAATGGTTGTGACCAAAATGCTGTCAACCTAAAATAGTTAAAAGACTCAACATCTAGTTAAAAGAGCTCATTGAAGCACAAAGTATGAGTGTGGCCATGCAGGGAGCACAGCTATTCCAGAGAATGGTGAGCAGTGCTCCTGGTATAAGGGAAAATGAGGATTGCTTATACCGGCAAAATGAAGTTGATGAACAAAATTACAACATTTTCCATAAAAAAAAGGCTAACATACAGACATAAGATTTCATTGGCTACTTTTGATGACACTCTAAGGGCATAGTTTAACATTCTATTAAAAGGAGACAGTCCACAAGGGTCTCTATCTTCCTGTTGTTTAGTTCAGATTTGAATAAAGAAGAGTCTAGTTAATGTATAACATCTCAACACAAAGGTCAGAAAGCAACGGTCATGCACCAGAGTCGGGGGAAGTTGTGTTACCTCAGTCAGGTTTCAGGGCTTAGGTTTTTCCTTTTGCATGATGAATTTGGAAGGTCCTAAATTTAAATTTTTTACAATGCTGATAGAAATATGGACAGTACAGGCCATGCTGAAAAGTCTCAGATAGAAATGAGAAACGTGTTGGGAGCTGGAGCAAAACTGACCCATGTTACTCTGTAGCAAAGAACTCGGGTGCACTGTGTCCATGCCCTAAGGCTTTGTGGAAGGCTGAACCAAGAGTGATGACCTACAGTGTCAGGTGCAAGAGATATCTAAGCAGCAAAGTGTTCAAGAAGTGTTGTGGTTACTTTTAATAGCTTATGCTAAATTGTGACAGCAAAGGAATGACCTAAAGACTGTGTTTATAATTATAGGGGAAGAACAGCATTAAAATTTGGAAAATTCTCAGCCTGGACATAGTGGTAGAGAAGAGAAGACAATTTTCAGGAGAGGAATCCAAGGATGTGTCAGGATAACTCTTTGCTAAAGCATGACTAAAAGGGGGTCTAGTGCTAATAGGATAATTAGGAAGAAGGTTCCAAAGGCATTTCAGAAACCTTTGAGGCTGCTCCTTCCATCACAGGCCCAGAGACCAAGAAAGACAGAATGGTATTAATTCTGCAGGCACCCAGAATGTAGGAGCCATAGATGCTTTGTGGTAAGATCCTCTACAAAGAATTCCCACTAGGGAAATCCTCATGAAGCCATGGAAGTGGGGCCACCCCCAAGACACAGAACTGTAGGATCACTGATTTGCAACTCCAGCCTGAGAGAGCTGAAGCATGGGCTGAGACCAGCTTTAAGTCAATGTTGGCCAGGCATGGTGGCTCATGCCTGTAATCTCTGGGAGGTCATGATGGAAGGATCACTTAAGTTCAGGAGTTCAAGACCAGCCTGGAGAACATAGTGAGACTCCGTCTCTACAAAACATTAAAAAATTCCCTGGGCATAATGGCATGTGCCTGTAATCCCAGCTGCTCAGGAGGCTGAGGTGGGATGGTTGCTTGAGCACGATAGATTGAGGTTGCAATAAGCTGTGATCACACTACTGCACTCCAGCCTGGGGCAACAGAGTGAGACCCTATTTCCAAATAAAATAAATATAAAGAGATATAAAGACTTTTTTTCCTTGATGAGTTTTGGACTTACTTGGACAGTGTTGGGTTGGAACAGGGAAGAGAACATGTCAGACTCTGAGTGTAGCCTGCAGGTGGACCTGATGACTTTTTCACATCCTTGTGTGAAAGAAAAGAGTCAGGAAAATCTCTGAGATTTGATGTTGGAAGAGCTGGAGGAATAGGGGTGTCATTTGCTGAGATGGATAAAACTATACCTGGAATGGGAGAGGACAGGGAAGGATATGATCAACCTCTTAGCTTTGGACAAAGTATGTTTGAGATGCCTGTTAGATATCCAGGTGGAGAAGTCAGGCAGACGAGGATGCAGGAGAGAAAACCAGGCTGGATACACACATGTGTGGGCCATTGGCAAGCCACATGGTATCCAAGCTATGACATTTGATGAGGTAATGTACAGAGCGAGTGTGGATAAAGATGAGGAGGAATCAGCCAAACAGAAGGAAAAAGCAAGAGGAAAACCAGGCAAAAGTGGTATGCTGGAACCAAGCAAAGCAAAGAATTAAAAGAGTGTTCATCAAGCCTATGTGAGCTCCATTTCCCTCTCTTTGGTTGAAGCAATAATTTTCTGTCAGTCCTGGGCATAAACCTGCTTCATGCCCCTTGGATTGAAAGTGCAAGTCCAGTTGGCCTCAAATGCCCTAATTTTGTAATGTCTGTAAACTTGGCTAGGAGGACTGCTGTTACTCTTTGAAAGACTCCAAAGTTATCCACTGTCAATGATTAGCTGTGCTGTCTTTCCAGGAGTGCAGGGATTGTGAAGTTGTTTTCTTGAGTTACCGTGCTCTCTTCCAAGGCTGTAGGAATTCTGGAGCTGCTGGCTGGAGAGGAGGGTGGTCCAAGCTCTCCCCAGAAAGACCTCCAGAGAGGACTTGGCAGGTGAGCACTGTTCCAAGGAATGGACTGATGGGGTCATAATCCATGATAATCTCACCAATCTTTTAGAGTCACGGCTGGTGAGAAGAGCAAAAATCCTCACAGAAAAGCAGAAATTCCTAGGGACCATGAAAGACAGTACCTGTCACGTCTTAGTGAGGAGGAAACACTGGGCAGAGGAAAAGGTACCTTTATCACAGCAACAGGGAGAGACGAGGGCAGCTGGAAAAGGGTGGTAACAGGGAGCCTGGAGTGGGGTGGTTGTCAGAGAAGGATGAATCTCAGAGGAGGTGAGGCCAGAAGAATGAGGAAGAGCCTATTATGGAAAAAGAGAGGGACCAGCAGGTACAAAGGCAATGCGTAGTTCTGCTCAGGAGCAGGTACAGAAATCTTCAATTCTTATTCTGTAGAAAAAAGGAGACAGAAATGTCAGCCACTGTGATGGTTAATACTGAGTGTCAATTGATTGAATTGAAGGATACAAAATATTGACCTTGGGTGTGTCTGTGAGGGTGTTGCCAAAAGAGATTAACATTTGAGTTGGTGGGCTGGGAAAGGCAGACCCACCCTTAATCTGGGTGGGCACCATCTAATCAGCTGCCAGTATGGCTAGAATATAAGCAGGCAGAAAAATATGAAAAGAGAGACTGGCCTAGCTTCCCAGTCTACATCTTTCTTCCGTGCTGGATGTTTCCTGCCCTTGAACATCAGAATCCAGGTTCTTCAGTTTTGGAACTCAAACTGGCTCTCCTTGCACCTCATATATATACTTATATATATGAGCTTATTAAGTATATATATTCCATTAGTTCTGTTTCTCTAGAGAACCCTGACTAATACATATTTTGGTACCAGAAGTGGTTCTAGAGGAATAGAATATTAAGGATGGAGTTGTTTTGTTGGTTTTGGGGTTTATGGAGTTGGCTTCTTAATATGATTAGACCCCAAAATACTAAGGACTCTACTTCTAATAGTATGGAGATCACTGATAGCCCTTGATGTGAACTGTTTAAAGAGTTATACAAAATAAATGCATTTGACACACCTGATTCATTGCTCATGAGAGGCAAGGAGTTTAGTGACCCTACACATAACACCTTTGACCATACATGGAGAACCAAGGAACATAATGAAGCTGGCTGGTTGCTCCTAAGTTCAGTGGATAAAGTGATGAAAGAAAATGATGAACTCAAGGATTCTATCTCCCAGCTTCAGAAGCAGACATTGAGCCTCAAATCTGCCAAGATTGCCCTGAGTGAGAATCTAATCTCCTGTAGAGAAAGAGCTGAAATTGTGGAAAAACAGACATAAGCTCTTATCATGTGAGTGGCTGACCTGCAATGAAAGGTGCATGCCCAGCCTCACCAAGTATCTACTGTTAAAATGAGGGCATTGATTGTGTTGCAGGAAGTCAGGGACCCCGAACAGAGGGACCAGCTGGAGCTGAGGCAGAAGATAAATTGTGAAGATTTCATGGACGTTTATCAGTTCCCAAAATTAATACTTTTATAATTTCTTACGCCTGTTTTTACTGCAATCTCTGAACATAAATTGTTAAGATTTCATGAACATTTATCACCTCCCCAATTAACACTCTTATAATTTCTTATGCCTGTCTTTACTCTAATGTCTTAATCCTGTTATCTTCATAAGCTGAGAATGTATATCACCTCAGAACCACTATTGTACAAATGGATTGTAAAACGTGTGTTTGAACAATGTGAAATCAGTGCATCCTGAAAAAGAACAGAATATCAGTGATTTTCAGGGAACCAGGGAAGATAACTATATGGTCTGACTGCCTTCAGGGTCAGGCAGAATAGAGCCATATTTTTCTTCTTGCAGAAAGCCTATAGACAGATGTGCAAGTAGGAGAAATATCGCTCAATTCTTTTCCCAGCAAGGAACAACCCTGGGGAAGGAATGCATTCATGGGGGTAGGTCTATAGACGGCCACTCTGGGAGTGTCTGTCTTATGCAGTTAGATAAGGACTGAAATGTGTCCTGGTCTCCTACAGTACCCTCAGGCTTACTAGGATTGGGAAATTCCAGCCTGGTAAATTCTAGTCAGACCGGTTGTCTGCTCTTGAACCCTGCTTCCTGTTAAGATGTTTATCAAGACAATGTGTGCACAGTGGGACATAGACCCTCATCAGTAATTCTAATTTTGCCTTTGCCTTGTGACCTTCATTGCCCTTTGAAGCACATGATCCTTGTGACCTACTCCCTGTTCGTACACCCTCTCCCCTTTTAAAATCCCTAATAAAAACTTGCTGGTTTTGCAGCTTGAGGTCGCCATCATGGTCCTACCAATATGTGATGACACCCCCAGAGGCCCAGGTGTAAAATTTCTCTCTTTGTACTCTTTCTCTTTATTTCTCAGACCATCTGACACTTAGGGAAAATAGAAAGAACCTATGTTGAAATACTGGGGGCTGTTTCCCCTGGTAAATTGGAAAAGAATAAGACCCTGCAATTTAGAATGGGAACGTGTGGGAGGACCCCGGCGAAGCTGGGGACACTGAGTTTGGAAACTCTGGTGAACTTTTATTGCCAGAAGAAACAGCTTCCCAACCACCCAGTAGTGGCAGCATTCCCTCCCTAACCCATGCTGCCATCAGCCTTTCCACCTTTGTCTGAGGGGATAAATTCTGCACTGCCTGAGGCAACAGTGATGGCCTCCCCTGAGGTGGTTGCCAAGCAAGACAATGTTGATTCTCCTCAGGAGCCACCCTCAACACTCCTGTTTGCTTCTAGACTTATAAATAGACTAAAGTCCCAGTGGGCCCATAAAGGTGAGGTTGAGAGTGTGACACATCAGGAGGTTCACTACACTAGATAATAACTGCTTGAGTTTTTAATTTATATAAACAGAAATCTGGAGAACAGACATGGGAATGGATATTAAGGGTGTGGGATAATGGTGGAAGGAACATAGAGTTGGATCAGTCTGAATTTATGGATTTGGGCCCATTAAGTAGGGATTCTTCATTTATTGTTGCAGCTTGGGGAGTTAGAAAATGTTATAATAGTTTATTTGCTTGGTTAACTGAAATATGGATTAACAGATGGCCCACCATGAGCGAGCTAGAAATGCCTGATCTCCCCTGGTTTAATGTAGAGGAAGGAATACAAAGACTTAGGGAGATTTGGATGGTGAAGTGGATTAGTCACTTTGGACCTACTCTTCCCAGCTGGAAGCATCCAGAAGATGTACCCTTGACCAGTGCCTTACAAAATACATTTGTGAGGGCAACACCTGCCTCTTTAAAGGACCCTATAATTGTTCTTCTCTGTATGTCAGATCTAACAGTGGGAACTGCAGTCACTCAACTACAAAATTTAAATACAATGGGAATAATTGGATCCTGAGGTGGCAGGAGCCAAGTGGCAGCACCTATCCATCAAAGGCAAGGTGGACATCGCTAATGTAATGGACAGCAGAGGCAAAGTGGCAATTAGCATAGTCTGACTCATGTAGAGCTCTGGCATTGGCTAATTAATCACAGTGTTCCCAGAGATGAAATTGATAGGAAGCCTAATTTATGCAAGCAGAAAACTTCTAGGTCAAATGGACAAAAGACTAATTTGAATTATAAAAACAGAATCATGGCCCCTCAATCATTTTCCAGACTTGAGCCAGTATACAGACCCAGAACCCCTTGAATAAAGAGGAGGCCAGGTCCCCTTGAGGAAGGACCCCACCACATTACCAACAATTTATGCAGTGAATCTTTATCCCATCCTTCTCCAAGGAGACCTCCGGCCTTTTACTAGGGTAACTATGCATTGGGGAAAGGGAAATTATGAGACATTTAAGGGACTACTGGACACTGGCTCTGAGCTGATGTTGATTCCAGGGGACCCAAAACATCATTGCGGTACTCCAGTTAAAGTAGGGGCTTAGGAAGGTCAGGAGATTCATGGAGTTTTAGCTCAGGTCCAACTTAAAGTGTGTCTAGTGGGTCCCTGGACTCATCCGCTGGTCATATACAAAACACTGCTGAAAGAAATCATAGATGACACAAACATATGGAAACACATCCTATGCTCATGGATGGGTAGAATAAATATTGTAAAAATGACTATATTGCCAAAAGCAATGTACAAATTCAGTGCAATTCCCATTAAAATACCACCATCATTCTTCACAGAACTAGAAAAAATAATCCTAAAATTTATATGGAACCAAAAATAGTCCTCGTAGCCAAAGCAAGACTATCCAAAAAGAACAAATCTGGAGACATCACATTACCTGATTTCAAAATATACTATAAGGCCATAGTCACCAAAACAGCATGGTCCTGGTATAAAAATAGGCACATAGAACCATGGAACAGAAGGAACAGAATAGAGAACCCAGAAATAAACCCAAATACTTACAGTCAACTGATCTTTGCCAAAGCAAACAAAACCACAAAGTGGGGAAAGGACACCCTATTCAACCAATGGTTCTGGGATAATTGGCAAGCCACATGTAGAAAAATGAAACTGGATCTTTATATGTCACCTTATAGAAAAACCAACTCAAGGTGGAGGAAGGACTTAAATCTAAGACCTGAAACTATAAAAATTCTAGAAGATAACATCAGAAAAATCCTTCTAGACATTCGTTTAGGCAAAGATTTTATGACCAAGAAGCCAAAAGCAAATGCAACAAAAACAAAGATAAATAGATGGGACTTAATTAAACTAAAGAGCTTTTGCATGGCAAAAGGAATAGTCAGCAGAGTAAACAGACAACCCACAGAGTGGGAGAAAATCTTCACAATCTATACATCCAACAAAGCACTAATATTCAGAATCTAGAAGGAACTCAAACAAGAAAAAAAAAACAAAAAATCCTGTAAAAAAGTGGGCTAAGGACATGAATAGACAATTCCCAAAAGAAGATCCAACATACATATGAAAAAATGCTCAACATCACTAATGATCAGGGAAATGCCAATCAAAACCACAATGCAATACCACCTTACTCTTGCAGGAATGGCCATAATAAAAAAATAAAAACATTATGGATGTTGCTGTGGATGTGGTGAAAAGGGAACACTTCTACACTGCTGGTGGGAATGTAAGCTAGTACAACCACTATGGAAAACAGTGTGGAAATTTGTCAAAGAACTAAAAGTAGAACTACCATTTGATCCAGCAATCCCACTACTGGGTATCTACCAAGAGAAAAATAAGTCATTATACGAAAGAAGTCACTGCACATGCACGTTTATAGTAGCACAATTCACAATTACAGGAATATGGAACCAGCCCAAATGCCTGTCAATCAACAAGTAAAGAAACTTGTCTGCATATATATAATATATAATATTTATATAT
>NW_012123154.1:1366292-1432903 GCF_000951035.1 Colobus angolensis palliatus
ATGCATACATAGTATATATAATATATAGTATCATATATAGTGTGTGTATATATAATGAAATACTACTCAGCCATAAAAAGGAATGACTAAAATGGCATTTGCAGCAATCTGGATGGGATTGGAGACCATTGTTCAAAATGAAGTAACTCAGGAATGGAAAACTAAACATCATATGTTCTCACCCATAAGTGGGAGCTAAGCTATAGATTGCAAAGGCATGAGAATGATACAATGAACTTTGGTGACTTGGGGGAAACGATGGGAAGGAGGTGAGGGATAAAAGGGTACAAAGTGGGTTAAATGTATACTGTTAAGTGTATACGGTAAGTGTTAAGTGTATACTCCTCGGGTGATGGGTGCACAAAAATGTCACAAGTCACCAATAAAGAACTTATATAGAAACAAAAATTATGACAGCTATAATTTCCAAAGTGATTGTATTAGGTCCTGCACACTAGATACATAGGATCTGGGATTTAGGATGTATCAGTCCAGATTCAATTTAAAGAAAAGAATGCTACTTGTATTAGATAGCATTTGCTACAGTAACAAACACTCTATACATCTTAGTAGCTTTTGGTCATACATATTTTCCCCCTATGGGTCTGTGTGTTGCTAGTGGCCATGCTAGGCTCAGCTCAACTCCACATTTCTTGTTGTTCTGAGTCCCAGTCTGAAAGTACAGCATGAGCTGGGTTATGCAAGTCTCAGGCAGAGGGGAGAAATGTGAGTTTCTGATGAACCATACAATCCCAGACACATCTCATTGACCAAAGCATATTTCATGAGCAAGCCAAAGTCAACGAGAGGTGGATACATATTCTTCCTCTTGAATGCACTGGGAAGTCACATAAAAATGAATGGGGATTTATAATCCTAGAATAGGAAGGGAGTGAATTTCTGGGAACAACAATCCAATCTACTATATTTTAGCACAAGGGGATTTATTATATGGAATTGGGTGTTCACAAAACTGTCAGAAGTGTTCAAGATGTAAGATCTAGGATTGGGTCTGTATCATCTTGTGCCTTTAGAAAACAGCACCCCACAAGGAGACTGAAACAGATGCTGAGTGCCAATTTACTCATAACCACAGCAAATTAATTCCTGGAAAGAATCCTATAAGGTTGGGATGACTCTCCTGAAGCTGCTAATGATCAGTAGAGCAATCTGCTGTTAAAGAAGCTCTCACCTGTGTCTCTTCTTTCTTTTACAGGTCTGAACATGCATTGGCTGCGAAAAGTTCAGGGACTTTGCACCCTGTGGGGTACTCAGATGTCTAGCCGCACTCTCTACATTAGTACTAGGCAACTGGTGTCCGTGCCGTGGGGCCACCAGGAAGTGCCGGCCAAGTTTAACTTTGCTAGTGATGTGGTGGATCACTGGGCTGACATGGAGAAGGTAATGAGGTGGAAAAGAGGCGCAAAGTGAGACAATTTGGTTGACTTTTAAAATTCATCCATTAATTCAGTAAATATTTGTTAAGTACTTATTACATGTAAGACACTGTAATACGCTATGAACAAAACACTTATCTTCCATGAAGGCAGTATGGTATGGGAGAGAGACTGCATGAGCTTGGAAGGAAGAAAGGCATAGGAGCATGGCAACCTGGTAACTCCCCGACAGCCAACACACAGTTTGTTTACACTGTATGTAGACTGCACATGCTCTGTTGTGACCTCCCAGAGTGAAATGAAGACTAGTGGTCTGGGGTCTTAGAATGGCTTTGAATCTAATAACAGCAAATCAAGCCTGGGCAACACAGGAAGACTCTGTCTCTACCAAAATTTTAAAACAAAATTAGCCAGGCATGGTGGTACATACCTGCAGTCCTAGCTACTCAGGAGGTTGAGGTGGGAAGATTGCTTGAGCCCAGGAGTTGGAGGCTGCAGTGAACTGTGATCACACCACCACACTCCACAGAGTGAGATCCTGTCTCTCAAAAAAGTGGGAGGCAAATCAGCACTGATCAAAGACTGAGTCTTCCCAGAAAGTTAGGTCACGTGTCCCTGTCAATACAGGTGTGCAAGTAAGATAGTTATGAGGCAACAATTATCAAAAGGGCTTCCATATGAGACATCCAAGAAATAAAAAGTTGAAGAAATTTCTGATTTTCCTTCCCAGCCCTGAGCTTCTAGAATTTTAATCCATTCACTGCTGATCCATCAATTGCCTTCACCTGAAGTCCTGTGACTCTTTCTGTAGGATGGAAGGATTCATTCTGGCTAGGGGTAGGGGAAGGGGTGGAGCTACCAGCATGGGCTTAATACATTGGTGCTCAAAAAGAGTCATGATTATGACATGATGTCCTAAGTCCCCAACACTATGAAACAGTCTTAGTGTGGAGATTGCAAATGCCTTGCCTCTAGACTGAAGACGGCCCTAGGTGTGGGTACTCTTAAAAAAAAAAATAAGGTTAACATTTTAAAATTGAAAATTTTCAAACAAAAATTTAGATTTCTGGATTTTTGTAAAGTTATACTTCCTTTAAATATGAGGAATGCCCTTTAAATATTGAGGAAGGCCCTTACTACCATGACTCACCATTCTGAATCTGTAAAAGTAAACTTGCTATATAAACATCAAAAAATTTATCCATTCACAGATAACACCATTAGCAAAATAAATGACTAATGACAACCGTGGGGAAAATATTCAACTCATATGACAGCAAAAAAGTTAATAATATGAAATGAGCTTGTAGAAACCGAGAATAAAAGGGTGCAACTCATTATAAAACTGGGCAAAGTATATGAACAGATAGTTCACAAAAAAGTGAACTCAAATGGCCATTAAACATAAAAAAATTATCACCCTCCCTCATAAAAAGAGTAAAGCAACTGAAAATTTTACTGAAATAACATTTTTGCACCTATCTTGTTAGTCAAATACAAAAGAGTTTTTTTTTCTTTCAGAAAAATAGTTTAATTATCACAAGGCCTCTTAGTGGAAGGATGGGAGATATTTCTCAAATCTGCCCCCTTGAGAGCTCAGAGACTAGGGTTATCAAAAGACAATTTGGTGGGCAGGGGGCTAAGGAATGGGTGCTACTGATTGGTTGGGAATGAAATTATAGAGATGTGAGAAATGTCTTCAAGTGCTGAGTCTGTTTCTGGGTGAGGCAGTCACAGGACAGGTAAAGTCAGTTCCTTGCTATAGAGTCATGGGTCTAGGTAGTGTCACTACATTTTCCGGAATGCAAATGTCTGAAAAATATCTCAAAGGCCAGTCTTAGATTTTACAATAGTGATGTTATCTACAGGAGCCATTGGTGAAGTTACAAAGTGTGGCTTCCGGTTACATGACTCCTAAGCAGTAAGCAAGCTAGGGAACAACAGCCGGTTACTGCTTAACTATGCTTATAGCTTAGCAGAATTGAGGTCCCTATCATCTGCCATAATTTTTATGCCGTGGAATTGCATTAATTTCACAAAGGGGCTTAGGTCCCCGAACAAGAAGGGAGTTGGTTTCAGGAAGAGACTATTGTCATTGTTGCTTTAAAGTTAAATTATAAACTACATTCCTCCCATAGTTAGTTTGGTCTATGCCCAGGAATGAGCGAGAACAAAATACAAAGGTTTAACAACTCTATTGGCAAGGCTGTGAAGAAACAGGCACTCTCATGTGTTACCACAAGGTAGTATAACTCTGATGGAGCCAAATTTTGAAATATCTAATAAAATTGCCAACATGTTTTCTCTTTGATTTTGCATCATTACTCTCAAACTGAGAACCCCTGGGGATCCATGAGACCTTTTAGGGCATATGCGAAGAGTCTATTTTACAATAAAACAGAGAAAATAGAACCCTTGTGCATCATGATGGGTATGTAAAATGTTACAGCTATTATGGAAAGCAATATGACATTTTCTCAAAAAATTAAAAAATAGGATTACCATTCAGCAATTCCAACTCTGGGCATACACCAAAAAAACTTAAAATCAGGGTCTCTGAGAAATACGTGTACACTCATGTTCACAGTAGCTTTATTCACAGTAGTTGGAAGGTTAAACAGCCCAAATACTTATTAACAAATAGACAAAAAATCTCTTTAAAATATATTATTGTATTTTTCAATGTGAGAAGGACACGGGAATTGGAAGGGCAGGAGCAAAGTGATATAGTTTGGATATTTGTTTTCTCCAAATCTCATGTTGAAATGTAATCCACAGAGTTGGAGGTAGGGCCTGGTGGAAGGCATATGGATTATAGGGGCAAGTCCAACACCAATGACTTAGCACCATCCCCTTGGCTATGCATGAGTTCATGAGAGATCCTGTTGTTTAAACAAACGTGGTACTTCCCTATGCTCTCTCTCTCCTGCTCCTGATCTTGCTGTGTGATGCACCTGCTCCCCGTTCACCTTGTTCCATGATTGTAATCTTCCCGAGGCCCTCACCAGAAGCAGATGTCAGCACCATGCTTCCTGTACACCCGGTATAACTGTGAGCCAATTAAACTTTTTTCTTTATAAATGACCCAGTGTCAGATATTCCTTTATAGAAATGCAAGAACAGCCTAATATAGTACCTTATATAAATGAAATCATACAGTATTTGTTCTTTTGTATCTGGCTTATTTCCCTTAGCATGTCTTCAAGGTTTATCCATGTTGTAACATAAGTCAGAATTTCCTTCCTTTTTAAGGCTGAAATAATATTCCATTGTTATGTATATTCAAAATTATTTATCTATTCATCAAACATTCAGGTCAAATCTTGAATGCTTTGTTGCTTAAAAATCTCTTCTGTCAGATTCCCTAAGTCATTGCTCTTAAGTTAAAACTTCCGCAGATCACTAGGCTATGAATACAATGCAGACAAGTTCTTTGCTAAAGTATAGGAAGGGGGACCTTTGCTTCAGTTCCCTAAAAGTTCCTTATTTCCATCTGAAATCTGGTCAGCCTGGATTTCACTGTCCATAATTTTATCAGCATCTTGGTCACAACTATTTAACCAGTGTCTAAGATGTTCCAAACTTTTCTTCATCTTTCTTTCTTCTTCTAAGCCCTCCAAACTCTTCAATTTCTTCCCATGACCAGTTCCAGAGTTACTTCTACATCATCAGGTATCTTTATAGCAATATCCCACTTCTGGTACCAGTTTTCTGTATCAGACTGTTCTTGTGTTGTTGTAAAGGACTACCTGAGACTAGGTAATTTATAAAGAAAAGAAGTTTAATTGGTTCTGCACAGTGTACAGGAAGCATGGTGCTGGCATCTTCTTCTAATGAGGGCCTCAAGAAATTTACAATCATGGTGGAAGATGAAGGAAGAGCAGGCACAACAAAGGGCAAGATCAGGAGCAAGACAGAGAGTGAGAAGGTGCCACTCACTTTTAAACAACCAGGTCTTATGTAAACTCATTTATCACCAAGGGAATGGTGCTAAGCCATTCATGAGGGACCTGCTCCCATGATCCAATCACCTCCCACCAAGCCCCACCTCTGACATTGGGGATTGCATTTCAACATGAGACTTGGAGAGGACAAATATTCAAGCAATATCATGTATCTAGAATAGTCAGATTCATAGCGACAGAAAGTAGAATGGTGTTTATCAGGGCCGAAGGGGAGAGAGGATGAGGGGTGATTGTGTGATGGGGACAGAGTTTTCATTTTGGATGATGAAAAAGTTCTGGAGATGGATGGTGGTGATTGTTGCATAACAATGAGAATGTACTTAATGCCACTGAACCATACACTTAAAAATAGTTAAAACTGGAAATGTTATGTTATATGTATTTTTACCACAAAATTAAAACAATAAGTAAATAGAGATAAATATACAAATAAACCTGAAGCGATATTTGCCTTTTTATTCTAATTCTTTCATGAGTATACAATAGCATTTTCCAGAAGGTACATGTTGGTACTCACAACAGGGTGAATGCAGAAGCAGATGAGAGGATCCAATGTTATTCTCCTAAAACATTAAAGGAAATTGCAGAATAAATAGATGCAATACATAAATAAAATAATGCCACTTTCCTCATTATTTTTTCATTTTGAAAAGTATACTTTATCATTATAAAAAATTATGCATGCTAATATATAATGGGCTTATTACTATTATTTCTGAAAGCATGCGTTTATAAAAATTCTGTTTTAATATCTACTATAGTAGATATTGATAGATATAACTCACATAAATAACAACTCTTTAGGGTTTTCAATACTTTTTTTTTTTTTTTTTTGAGACGGAGTTCGCTCTGTCGCCCAGGCTGGAGTGCAGTGGTGCAATCTCAGCTCACTGCAAGCTCCGCCTCCCGGGTTTAGGCCATTCTCCTGCTTCAGCCTCCCGAGTAGCTGGGACTACAGGTGCCCGCCATCTCGCCTGGCTAGTTTTTTGTATTTTTTAGTAGAGACGGGGTTTCACCGTGTAGACCAGGATGGTCTCGATCTCCTGACATCGTGATCCACCCGTCTCGGCCTCCCAAAGTGCTGGGATTACAGGCTTGAGCCACCGCGCCCGGCCTTCAGTACTTTTTAAGACTGTATGGAGGTGCTAAGATAAAAAAGCTTACTAAGCACCAACTTGGCAATCCCAAGACTCGGAATTTATCCTACCTGCTTGTGTACCAGTGTCCCCTAATCAACAGGGCTTCTCTTTCTTCAGGCTGGCAAGCGACCCCCAACCCCAGCCCTGTGGTGGGTGAATGGGAAGGGGAAGGAACTGATATGGAATTTCAGAGAATTGAATGAAATCAGCCAACAGGCAGCCAATGTCCTCTCGGGAGCCTGTGGCTTGCAGCGTGGGGACCGTGTGGCAGTGGTGCTGCCCCGAGTGCCTGAGTGGTGGCTGGTGATCCTGGGCTGCATTCGAGCAGGTTGGTACCTTGACAGAGAACTGTCTTCCTTGTGAAGAAAACTGATAGCAGAGAAATGCAGCCACCTCTCCCAAAAGAAGTCCCCTCCTTGGAGCATGCTGTCCTCTCTCATATGAAGAAAGACATCTCCCTTCTTCCACTTATTTAAGCAAACTATGTGCCAAGCACTTATGCAGAGTGAACAACTACAACGACATAATTTACGTATTCATGGGACTTACAGACCTTTGGAGAAAGCTCTTGAACTATTAATTGCACATAGAAGTATTTAATCAGAATTATGATAAGTGGCATGAGAATTCTATTAAAATCTATAAAAACAAATTTGGCAGACTGTGACCTGCAGGCCAAATCCTGCCTACAGCTTGTTTTAGTAAATGAAGTTTTATTGTAACACAGCTATGCCCACCTGTTTCCATATTATATGTGGCTGCATTTGCACTATAGTGGCAACATGAGTAGTTGGAACAAGAGAGTGTCTGATCCATAAAACCTAAAATATTTACTATTTGGCCCTTTGCAGAAAAAGTTTGCCAATGCTGGTCTAAAAGAAGACTTGAATTAACCAATATGAGGAGTAATAAAGTCTCCAGGGAAGTGGTGATATTTGAGCTGAGATCTGCAGAATGAGTAGGATTTTGCCAAGAAATAGAGAGAGTTGTGCCAAGCAAAGGGAACAGCATATGTGAAGATGTAATCATCTGATGATTTCTGCCCAGAAAAGCCAAACACTGAAAACAGTAGGAGTTGCAGTAGAGAAGAGTTTAATAATTGCATAGACAGCCAAGCTGAAGGATGGAGGATGTTTCTCAAATCCCCCTCCCCAGGAAATCAGAGACCAGAGTTTTTCAAGGATGCTTTGGCATGCAGGGGGCTAGGGAATAGGAAATGCTGATAGGTTTGGCTGGGGATGAAAACATGGGTTCAAGCTGTCTTCTTGTATTGAGTCAACTTCTTAGAGATCACAGAACTGGTTGAGTTAGTTTCTTGGTATCAGTTACTGGTCTGGGTAGTGCAAGCGGGTCCATCAGAATGCAAGGTCTGAAGAACACCTCAAACATCAGTCTTAGGTTTTACCATAGTGATGTAATCTATAGGAGAAATTGGGGAGGTTACAAATCTTGTGACCTCTGGCTCCATGACTCCTGAACTATAATTCTAGCCTTGTGACCAATTTGTTATTTTTCCAAAGGCAGTTTCAGTCTCCAAGCATGGAGGTAGTTAGTTTCAGGAAGGAGCTATTATCATTTTTATTTTAAAGTTAAAGCTGGATTCCTCCCATAGTTAGCTTGAACTATGTCCAGGAATGAGCAAAGACAGATAGCTTGTGAGGTTGGAAACAAGATGAAGTCAGCTATGTCAGATTTCCCTCAGTGTCATAATTTTTGCAAAGGCATTTTCAAAGTCACAGGGGAGGGAAGCTTGAAAATTACAAAAGAATCTAAAAGGATATCTGTGTGCCTAAAGTCCAGGCCATAAAAAGAAAGTAGTGGCAATAGAATGAACATGTAAAGGTGGCCAGGTGCTAAATTGGCAGTGCCTTGTGGGCCATGGTAAGAGTTGTAGACATTTATCCAGTGGTGAATGGGAAATGATTGATGGATTGAGTGACACTTAACCATTGATGCATTGAGTGACATGATCATCCTCTGGATGGTCATACTGGATGTTCAATAGGGAATGGGATGAAGAAGGCAATAGTGGGATTGGAAATCTCCAATAAGAGGTGAACGAATGGTGATGGCTTCAATTTGGTCGAGGCAGTAGAGATGGAGATAAGTGGATTTAACAGGCAATTGAGGGGAACTAATAACAGGGTTTTTCAAGGAAGACACAAGGGAGAGAGAGAGAAGTCACAGACATTTCAGCAAGTGGGTGGATGGTGCTGTTTTTCACTGGAATGAAGAACACAGATATAGAAAGAGATATGGGTGTGTTAGGAAAAGATGACAAGTTCAATTTGGGCATGTTGAGTCCAGGATGTCCATGTGATGCTCCAGAAGTGATGACAAGTTGAATTTAAGAGTCTAAAATCTGAGGTAGAGACAGAAATTTGAGAATCATCAACTTTTACATTAAAAGGATGAGAAGTACAGTGGTATAAAAAAGAACCTCAAGAAACTCCAGCAGCCTCCTTCACAAACTGCCATTTCCACCTCTGTTTGCACACAGCCTAACCCCAACTAAAAATTCCCAACCACCCCATATTCTGAGGACAATGGGCTGAGCATGAGAGTGGGTAAAGAGAAAGACATAAATGCAGCCAGGAATTAGAAACTATCAGAGGCAACCAAACCAATTGCAGGAACTTGGAAGCCCATAGAAAGAGAGAACAAGTCAGAAAGAAAGGTGACATACTGAAATTATAGCCAGACAGAAAGGAGAATCCAGAGGAAAAGTTGTGTCTATTGTTCTGTGTCTGACTCAATATGACCACCATGGTAGAGAAACATTCGAGGATATTTACAGGTGTGCAGTGAGAATCCCAAAGTGTTGAGAGTGGGAAGAAAGTGAGCTAAGATTAAAAGCTATTTAACAGGAGGGGCATGTGGTTTAAGCTTCATAAAAAATGAAACCTGTGTAGTTTTTCTTTTCTTTCTTTTCTTTTCTTTTCTTTCTTCCTTTCTTTCTTTTTCTTTCTTTCTTTTCTTTATTTATTTATTTATTTATTTTAATGGAGTCGCCCTCTGTAGTCCAGCCTGGAGTGCAGTGGTACGATTTTGGCTCACTGCAACCTTTGCCTCCCAGGTTCAAGCAATCCTCCTGCCTCAGCCTCCAGAGTAGCTGGGATTACAGGCATGTGCCACCAAGCCCAGATAATTTTTGTATTTTTAGTAAAGCTGGGGTTTCGCCTCATTGGCCAGGCTGGTCTTGAACTCTTGACCTCTAATAATTCACCTTCCTTGGCCTCCCAAAGTGCTAGGATTACAGGCATGAACCACCATGCCTGACCCTAAGTCTAGTTATTCTACAGAAGATTTTAAAAATCAAAGGAGTCTCATTAAGATAGTAACGAATAACAAGAATTTAGGAAGGTGATAATCATGGGGTATAAAACCTCAGTTATGTGCAAGGAATAAGTCTAATTTTTAAAGATAAATTGTACAGCATGCTAAATATAGCTAATAATTGAGTACTGTAAATTTCAGTATCATTAAGAGCAAAAATTTCTAATGTTCTCATCACAAAAAAATGTTAAATACTTGAGGTGATGGATATGTTAATTTGCTTAATTTAATCATCTCACATTGTCTTCAAAAATTATAATACCCCTTTGTACCCAATAAATATATACAACTATACTTTGTGTGTACATGTGTATGTAAAACTGAAGGCACTCGCATCTAAGAAAAATGCGTTTAGTGTCCCAGGGTTGAAAGAAATAGCCAGGACCTAGAGCTATTGGTGTTTCAAGATCATGGACAATTCCAAGTGCCTTTCTTCATGATTCTTTAGTTACCATATAAGAGTTTTGAATACAGCAAACTCCTGTAGAAAATATTTTGAGGGGTGAGAATGAGTGAGGAGAATTGTATGTGTCTTAGACTGTCAACAGTGTGCCATTAGCAATTCAATTTCTTTTCTTTGTCTCAGTAGGACCCTTAAGACTCTGACAACCCAGGGAATCTTAGGTTAAATTCACTCCCTATTCCTTAGTCCTCTTTTTCGTTGACACTCTCCATTGGTCATTACTTCCCCATCCTCTCCTTCCACACTTTCTCCCTGCTTGATATTTATATCAGGCTTCTCTACGGACAAAGAAAATCATCCTTTCCAATTCTCTAAACTGTTGGCTTCTTTAGGTCTTGTCTTTATGCCTGGAACCATCCAGATGAAATCCACCGACATACTGTATAGGTTGCAGACGTCTAAGGCCAAGGCTATCGTTGCTGGGGATGAAGTCATCCAAGAAGTGGACACAGTGGCATCTAAATGCCCTTCTCTGAGAATTAAGTTACTGGTGTCTGAGAAAAGCTGGGATGGGTGGCTGAACTTTAAGAAACTATTAAAGTGAGTATCTACATGTCTCAGCCTGGGTTTTAACTAAAACTGGAAACAGAACCAAGCACTTAGGTGCAGGTGCTTTATTGAGGAGGTGCAGGAAGCAGAGCTTGGGACTAGGAAGAGTGAAGCTGGGAAGAAATAAAAGCTAATGCAAGGGTTTTTTTTTTTTTTCAAGTCGTTGCAAGGACTAAATGGGGCTTGATCTGCCTGGACCTTCTGAGCAGCACATATAATGCCTCCCAGGATTGTCCTCTAAAGGACTGAAAAGCATTGACCCATCAGCATCTGACGCCCACAGGTTGAGGGTTGTCCTGGGGGTGTTATTGCCTCCACACGCTGGGCTGCACACTCATGCATGAAGAGTGGCTCAGAGTTCCATGCCATGGTAAAACAGAGAAACTATGGGGCACAAAGTGAATCACTTGTGGTGCACACTGGAAACAACATGGTGTTAACACCAAGTGGGTTGAAACCCACCCAGAACTAGTCACTGGAACTATGACTCAAATCAGGGGCGAGGCCAAGGTCATGAGGGAAAACCCAAGAGATAGCTGATACACCGAGTTTCTAGACTCTTTTTCCCACCTTCTGTATCTCTAAGAGAGGTTGATGAAGGGCAGAGGTCTCTCCATGTGTCCTTCCAAAAGCTGATAGCATGATTGGCTGGATTAATGATTTTCTCTGTCACATGTCTGAAATCCCTCTATTAGGGGCACATATGATTGGAAACTTGAAGGGATAACTTCAGCTTTTCCTTTCTAATGCCATAGTCTTTAAGGTAGATGTCATAGAAATAAATAACATGATGCCTGCTTTTTTTTTTTTTTTTTTTTTTTTTTTTTTTTTTTTAAGATAGACTCTCACTCTGTTGCCCAGGCTAGAGTGCAGTAGCACAATCTCAGTTCACTGCAAGCTACGCCTCCTGGGTTCATGCCATTCTCCTGCCTCAGTCTCCTGAGTAGCTGGGACTGCAGGCGCCCACCACCATGCCTGGCTAATTTTTTGTATTTTTAGTAGAGATGGGGTTTCACCATGTTAGCCAGGATGGTCTCGATCTCCTGACCTCGTGATCCACCTGTCTCGGCCTCCCAAAGTGCTAGGATTACAGGCGTGAGCCACCATGCCTGGCCAATGCCTGCTTTCAAAGGCTCAAAATCAGGACACTGGAGATACCCAAGAGATGTGTAGGTGCTTCCAGGGAATAGAAGAGAGTGCCAAGAAAGTATTTGGAAAACTCATGTTAATTCCACACCTCCTGTCCACTTGGTGTCATGCCAGGGCTCTTCACAACAATTAGATTAGCATTTATTGAGTTCTTGCTAAGCAAGTTGCTCATTTCTTTGGTGGTAGAGTTAACTTTCTCAGTAACTCTATTAGACTTGATCTCACTTTTTGCAGATATAAAGTGAGACACAGGGAAGTTAAATAACTAGTTTAGGGTTGCATTGATAACAAAGTGCCAAACTTGAGTGGTTTTCAAACCCAAATCTGATTGACTCAGACTCCCATGATATTAATTACTCAACAGCCTCCCTTCTGAGGTGGTTCGATCAACTTGCCTTTTTCAGCACAGTGGGTGGTGGGAAAAGATGGGTCACTGTGATATCTGGTATCCAGGCTAGATCTGAGAAAATGACAATCTCTGTTTCTGTCAGCGAGGCATCCACCACTCATCGATGCGTGGAGACCGGAAGCCATGAAACAGTTGCCATCTACTTCACTAGTGGGACCAGTGGTCTTCCCAAGATGGCAGAACATTCCCACTCAAGCCTGGGCCTCAAGGCCAAGATAGATGCTGGGTAAGCTGAGCTCTTTCTCTCTACAGAGAATTGTATGACGAGGCATGAAGACTTTTCTGAGTTCAAATTCAGTGCTCCTGGGCTGGGCTACCACCTTGTGGTTCTGAGAAAGAAAATTCAGAAGGAAAGCTAAAGAGGACATGGCTTCACATGCTGGGTATCCAGTGATCTCCAATGGGACACATCTTTTAGATAACACAGGGTCTCAAAACTTCTTCCAGGTGTTGAGCCATGTGCCTAGCAGGGTGAATAATTAGCAAAAGGCTCACGTGCATTTCCCCAGATTGATCTCTGTGTTGTCGTTTGGGGTGCTGGCAATTTGCTTTGATACTGTCCACGTTCCAAGAGGGCAGTTTTTGTCAGCGGCAAATTACTTTGCAAATTCACTGAAGTGGAAGATATAATTGGATAAATTTGTGAACAAAGATCTCAGGATTTCTGGGTCACAGACCTCATAGTTGGGCTTTTTTTTTTTCCACTGCTACATTAATCCCATTTGTGGAATCAGGAAACACTGTGCCAAGGTCTTCACACAATGCTATCTATAAATCATCAGAATTTTTTAGTAGATCCCCCCTTCCATGTTAATTTTATTATTAGAATGGGAAAATATAATAATGCAAATAAATGGGAAGTATAAATGTTCCATCTATGAAGACCATAGTGACAGCAAATTAAATAAGTTAATAAAAATTATACAATAGAAGAGCTGCAGTTTCTAAAAGATAGGGGATAAATTACTTAAATGTAACTAAAATATGAAATTCCCCTTCCCCCAAAAAATTTGGTAGTGATCTCATTTTTCACAGATATAAAGTGAGACTTAGAGAAGTCTTATACTATGACCTAATTTCCCTACAGAGCTGAAAGCATTAATCATCTTCAGGAAAGAAGATACACTATGGCAGTTCCCAGTCACAAGGAAGTTGTTCATGTCTAGCCTAAATCATTCTTGCTTTAAGAAAGGTCTAAATCTTTTATTCTTCCGTGAAGAGAGAAAACTGACAAGTTTACTTAGTGCAAGACCATCAGCTGTACGGGCAATTTGCAGTACTTGAAGAAAAGAAAAACAAAGTTCTATTCAGCCAAACTTGAACTTGACAAGGCATCTGTCAGAATATTTGTCATGCAGATGCCTTGTGTTAGTAAAATTTTCCTGGGTGGTTACCACATGCATGCCACAAACTGTACTAAGTTTTGGAGGTAAAATGAGAATGAGACCCAATTATATATTAAGTCATGTCAACTGGGGTCCCACCTTCTGAACATTCATCTTCTGTTGATGCAGGATGTGTAGATAGAACAACTTTTCTTCCCCCTTCCTACTTATACTTAGACATATGCCTATAAACCTGCAGGCAGATACACACACACCTCTGCGCATACACCTCTCTTTCCTCCCCTACACCTTAGTGTCCCACACGTCCTAAGGTCAGCATGCACCCACCTATATGTACATGTGTTTTGTCTGTGTTTTCAGTTGGACAGGCCTGCAAGGCTCTGATGTAATGTGGACCATATCAGACACAGGTTGGATACTGAACATTATAACCTCACTTTTGGAAACTTGGGCATTAGGAGCATGCACATTTGTTCATCTCTTGCCAACGTTTGACCCACTGATTATTCTAAAGGTAAGAGAGGATCCTGTTTGCACCAGTTATTCAGAGTGAGCCCGAGGTTTGCACACTTCAATTTATTGTAGTTTGTTTCAACTTATTTGATTTTTGCTAAACCCCTGCCATGCGGTGAACAGTGTTCAGTAAGCAAGATGGAAATGATCACTGACCTCATGGAGCTCATGTTCTGGGGAAGGAGACAGACACATATATAGATGAAAGCAGTATGTTCAGGAGAAAGACATTGTAGGTCATTTGTTCACTTAACAACTGCAATGGGCTCATCTGCTGGTGTCACCTATCAGATAGATGCTGATGAACCACATGTAAAAGGGAAAGCTGGAGTATTGGAGAGGATGTCATCTCCTTCGTGTGTGTGTGTGTGTGCACGTGCACATTTCATTTCCTTTATTATTTGCAGCATAAAATACAAACTGAAGGTAAAGTACATAGAGTGCCACCATCCTAAGTGTACAGTTTGAAAATAATTTACCTATGTTAAGATACTGTCTCAGTCAGCTTGGGCTACTATAATAAAATACCATAATTTAGGTGGCTTAAATAACAGACATTTACTTATTATAGCTCTGGAGGCTGTAAGTCTGAGATCAGGGTGCCAGCATAATTGGATTCCTGGGGAGGCCCTCTTTCTGGCTTGTTATGGCTGCCTTATTGCTCTATTCTCACATGGTTGAGAAAGACAGTGCTGGCATCTCTTCCTTTTTAAAAATAAATACATTCATGCTATCATTGGGGCACCTGTTTCATTACCTTGTATAATTACCCCTAAAAGCCCCGCCTCCAAATACCATCAAGTTGAGGGTTAGAACTTTAATATAGGGATTTAGGTGGGGCCACAGCATCCAATTCATGTCAGACCCCCATGTAAACACCACTAGATCAAGACATGAAACATTCCCACCACTGCAGATGTTCATACTCTTTCTCTGACAGTGTCTACATCCCATAACTTAATCATTCGTTTGATCGCTATCACTATAGATTAATTTTATCTCTTCTTGCATTTCATGTAAATGGAAACACTTTATATATAATCTTTTGCATTTGGCTTCTTTTACTCAAAATATTCTCTGTGAGATTAGTCCACGTGTTGCGTGTATCAGATGTTTGTTCTTTAACTGGCTGCGTAGTATTCCATTCTGTGAATCTATCAAAAATTTCCCCCATCCTGTTGTTAATGAACATTGGGTTATTTCCAATTTAAGGTGATTTTCTAGAAGCAACTCAGAAGAATAAATGGAATTTTTTCCTATAGAACTTGATGGTACAGCCATTAGGTAAGACCCACAAACTGCAGCTATGCATTATCCTGTAGCAACAAAGCACTAAAAATGACCTCACTTTGCTTACAAACATACACCCTATGTTGGACTCTATGATAGAGGGATTGGGTTATTTCCCTGCCATGCCCCCAGATCTCTGATGGCCCATCCAGACATCTATTTGGCTGCAACAAAGATTCAGGCTAAGGCATAGATGACATCTTCAAAAGTCAAAAAGTCAGGTGTGGTCTGAATTTTCTTAGGAAATTATCTTCAAATGATACTGTCATTCCCTGTTTTAAACAAATTCTTACTCTGTGTCCTTCCCAAAAGGGTTTGAACTGGCTCTTATTGAGTTTCATCATCAAAAAAAAAAAAATGAAAACAGAAGCAAAATTATAAAGTCCATTAGGAAAATATAAGTTGGAGGTGTAGGGGGGGAAAGACTAAGGAAATTAAGGAGAAATATAGCAAATGAGTATGTAGTTGCAAGTTGAGCTTCTAGTAAGGCAAAGCAATAAGGAATATGGCATCATTTTCATAGCTTATATCTGTTTACCAAGAGCATCTGAAGGAAATGATTGCATGATATTCACATTTGTCATTTTTTCTAGACATTTTGCTTAAACCATTGCCATGGTTTGAATATTTGTGCCCTTCAAAACTCATGATGAAACTTATAAACCAAAAATAAAATCCTAAGGTCCCACCACCCCCAACCATCTGAATGACCTTCCTCCTCAGCCAGGGTTCTTTTAAAAATTTAACCTGAGAGACTGTTTCAGGCCATGACAGGGAGTGAGAGTGGGACATGCCTCATTATACCTCTCTGGTATTAACATCAATACAGACTTTAAGTCTGATTAAAAAAAAAAAAAACAACCCATTTTACAACCTATTCTCTCTAACGCCTAGTGCCAGTACCTAAAAGCTTCCTCTGCAAATAAGAACTTGGGTCTCCGTAATTCTTTACTTTAACCAAGGCATTCCTTTCTATTGATCCCAGGTCTTGAGATAAACTCAACCAATTGTCAATCAGAAAAAATTTAAATCTACCTATAAGCTGGAAGACCCCGCTTCAAGTTGTCCCACCCTTCTGGGCCAAACCAATGTATTTTTTAAATGTGCTTGATTGAAGTCTCATGTCTCCCTAAAATGTATAAAACCAAGGTGCACCCTGACCACCTTGGGCACGTGTTCTCAGGACCTCCTGAGGGCTGTGTCACAGCCATGGTCACTCATGTTTGGCTCAGAATAAATCTCTTCAAATATTTTACAGAGTTTGGCTCCTTTCATCAACAAACTCAATCCCCAGTGGCACAGTATTAAGAGGTGGGGCCTTTAAGAGATGATTGGGTCTCATGAGGGATTAATGGATTAATGGGTTATCATGTTAGTGGGTTAGTTTTGAAGAGTAGGTCTGTTATATAAAAAGCCAGTTTTGCTCTGTCTCATGAACCCCTTTGCCATGTGATGCCCTGAGTCCCCATCAGTAAGAAGGCTCTCACCAGATGCAGCTTCTTGACCTTGGACTCTCCAGCCCCTAGAATTGCAAGAAATAAATTTCTTTTCTTCATAAATTACTCAGTCTTGGGTACTCAGTTATAGCAACAGAAAACAGACTAAGACAATACTCTATTACATTCTGCATAAAGAAAAGCATGGGGTGGAGATGGTATTATATGACAGAAATACATGCTGCAAATAATGATCCCACTACTTGCTGACTAGGTGACCTTGGAGCAGCTACTTAACCTTGTACATCATGGGTTTCCCCTCTGAATCATGAGGATGATAGTACACACTGTATGAGGTTATTGTGAAAATTAAATGAGATAACACAGGACAAGGCAAGTATTCAGTACTAGGTCTTTTTGTAGCACTTGTTTTGAAATGTCTATAGATATAAATGTCTAACGTCTTTAGCTTTTCAAAGACCTTTTATAGCTAAAATATATCCCAAAAATATTTTTGAGAAAATAAGGTTGGAAACAAACTATTATAAAGTTGGCTACAGAAGGTTAAGGGACTTAACCAAGACAGCTGCTGTGCTCAGACAGCTGATCTTCCCTTAGTTGCTAGGGGGTGATATACTCCTAGGGTTGTGTTAATGAGGACAAGTCTTAAACTGGCAGGAACAGACATCCAGGATTTGACAAAAAGGTTTCAAAATAGTCTTAGACTTTTTCACTACCATAACATGTATTCATTTCCCTCTTATTTGTGTTTTCAGGGTGCATAAGAATTGTGGGGCTCATTTGACCTGAAATAGACATAGTAAACAAGCTAGCATTTTAATCCAGACCTCTACAACTCCATAGCTCACAACTGTAACCACTGTGCATAGCCATAAGTTGGCATCTGACCTGGTGACCAATGTCTCACCTGGTTCTCTTCTTCCAGACGCTCTCCAGCTACCCAATCAAGAACATGATTGGTGCCCCCCTTGTTTATCGGATGTTGCTACAGCAGGATCTTTCCAGGTGATGGGGCTTTGAGGATTGGTAAGAGAGTCTGGCCCCATCCCCCTGACTCCCTCACATACATGCATGCCTATCTATCTGAATCTCTTGCACACAGATAACCCCATGAAGCCATTTGCATCATCAAAGCACCCAGAAACCAGGTTTAGGCCTGGGTGGACTTTGGTTCCAGGGAGGCTGAGGGGAAACTGTTATTTCTCTTCTTCAGTTACAAGTTCCCCCATCTACAGAACTGCCTCACTGGAGGGGAGTCCCTTCTTCCAGAAACTCTGGAGAACTGGAGGGCCCAGACTGGACTGGACATCCGAGAATTCTATGGCCAGACAGAAACGGTATCTGCTCCCAGGGGAACCATGGGCTGGATGCACTTTTTGGGCTTCAAAAGTCTCTTTGACAATGAAAAATGTTAGCCACTGTTTATCATTCATTTATTTGAGAAATATTTATTGAGCCTCCAGGAAGGGACAGGTACTGGGGATTGAAAATTCAGCACAGAACAAAACAGGCAAAGCTCCTGTTTTCTGGGAGATTACATTCCAGTGAGATTTGGGGAGAGAGACAATAAAGTAAGAACTATCTAGCACGGCAGGTGGTGAGAAATGCGATGGAAAAAGTAAAGTAGATGAGATGGGGTGAGAAGTTGGTAAATCAGATATGGTAGTCAGAAAGGTCCTCTGTGATAAGGAAACATTTTAGCAGAGACCAAAGTTTATCAAACATGTCAAGCACTGTACAAAGCTGCTTAGACTGAAGTGAGGAATGGGAAGAAGAACCCACCATGGCTTTACTGTACTTCCTGAGATATCTTCTTGGAACTCTTGCGGTCTCATGTGCACAATATGAATTTATGCTACTCTATACTGTTTTACTTATCCAAACTACATGGGGACTACTTTCCCTCAACTCTTTCTCTCCTTTTTCCAGTGCCTCTTACTTGTAACTCTCAGCACTTCTTGCCTTTTCCTCTCCACTCTCTTACCCTGCATCCTTCTTTGGCTAATGAGTACCCTTGGAAGAACTTCTGCAGAGGGTTGATGGCAGCTCTGTGGTATGAAAGAGCCAGGAAGAGTTCTGCAAATATGAATAAGGACAATGGAGTTGTGGCAAGCATACCCTGGCTGGGGCCTCCAACCATTCAGAGGAGGACATGTTTAGGATATGCTTACAAGGACACTCAGACTCCCATGATCTTAATCACTCAGCAGCCTCTCTTCTGAGGTGGGTCGATCAACTTGCCCTTTTCAGCACAGTTGGTGGTGGGAAAAGATGGATCACTGTGATATCTGGTGTCCAGGCTAGATCTGAGAAAATGACAATCTGTGTCTCTGTCAGTGAGGCATCCACCACTCATCTCTTATTCTGTTGGGAACGTTCATTTCAGGGTTCAAACAGAACTGGTGCTGCCATGGGAGATAATTTAAAAGTATATTTTACTGCTTGAGGAAATGAATACCTCATTCTTCATGATGTGATTATTTTAAATTGCATGCCTGTATCAAAGCATCTCATATATCCCATAAATACATACACATATGTACCCATGAAAATTCAAAATAAAAACAAAAGTCAGTATATTTCAGGCCTTACAAATTGCATATTGGTGATTCCATATAGTTTGAAAGGACTTTGGGTATCCATAGTGTCATATAAAAATGTGGCTCCCCCTAAAAGAGATTATAATGTGACTGTTAGGTCCTCTTCCTGGGGAGTGGTAGTTGGATTTCTTACTGAACAAACAATTTGGCAAAGCCCCTAGGATTGTGGTTCCAGTAATGGGGAGACAGCCAGGGAATGAGGAGCGGGACGAGCCCCCAAGTGTAGGCCAAGTTCAGGACCTGCTCTACAGAAACTTTTTCTTTTTGTATGACCTTGTACCTCCTCCTGAGGTTTGCTGATCTGTCTGCTTCTTTCCACAGGGATTAACTTGCGTAGTTTCCAAGACGATGAAAATCAAACCAGGATACATGGGAATAGCTGCTCGCCATTATGATGTACAGGTTTGCTCGGGACACTAAGGAGGGAGGAAGTTAGGGGAAACACTGATTTTCAGTAATTTACATATTCCATTGTTTACTGAGTCAAAATAATAGAAACTACTGATATTAAGATAATATAAGGAGAAAGGGAGGGAGGGAGGGAGGTTAGGGGGAAGGAGAGAGTGAGGGAAGGAAGGAGGAAAAGGGGAAATGATTTATGTTGTTACCATCCAGAAGGACCCACTTTGAATATCTAGCAAATTAGCTAGACAGTACGCAAGTATATATGCTTTAAAAACAAAACTAGGGGTGAATCTTGACATAACATTTTGTAACTTGCTTTTATCATTTAACAATTTAGGTAATGATCTTTTCAGTTCAATTAATGCCAATCTACAGCATGATTTTTAACGATGATATAGTAGTAAATGGTGGGTATCCACCGCTGTTTATGCCTTTTATTGGACCAAGGCATGATGTCCCAGTTTTCACTAGTAAAAATACACTACAATGAATGTGTTGTAGCTAAAGTTTTATTGTTTTTTGAGAACTAGAATTTGTGTTTGTGTATCTGTGTTATGTGTATAGTTTTGTATATCTAAAGTGTAACTTAGATTCTATTCAGTGTCATATCCAGTTACTTGCCATGATATTCACTATGATAACCATTTGCTAAGCCCCTTTCTTAGTATCTTAATTCATTCCTATAAAAATCCTGTGCAATAAGCTGTCAGTATCTGTTGTATGGGTGAAAGCACTGAAGCACAGAGTTTAAGTAGTTCAAAGTCAGCTAGTAAGGTAGCAGAGTAAATGTGAGTTTTGATCTGCCTGATTTCTAAGTCCACAGGTGAGGTAGGTCTCAAAGATAAGGGGAGGCTATTATTTTATCTGAGCTCCTAAAGCCAAAAGCATCTCCCCAGGCTCATCTGGGCCAGTCTCATTCAAAGGATTCACCTAAACTATTCCAGGTAGATGGATCAGAGATCTGAGTTTAAGACTCTTGGGTTCCCTTGGTTTCTGGTTGTTGTTTTCAGTCTCCACTAGAGCAAGAGGGTCTTTCATTTGACCAACTCAGTAATCTCATGCTGCCATTGAAGCCATCTCCTGCTCTGTGCATCATTCTTCCAACCTGCTTCTTTCTCCAGGTCATAGATGATAAGGGCAACGTCCTGCCCCCTGGCACAGAAGGAGACATTGGCGTCAGGGTCAAACCCATCAAGCCTATAGGCATCTTCTCTGGCTATGTGGTGAGAAACTGTGCTCCTCCTCCTCTGTTCCTCAATGAGGGTGGGGAGCACTAAATGGGGTGAGGGAAGCCAAATGTTCTGAAACTTCCAAGAGGCATTAGATGTGAAGACAAAGAGTGTCCAGTTTTCAAGAATGTATGCTTTGCTAGTGGAAGAAAAGACTGTCTATTCAGCCTTGCCTTCCTCAGCCTATCACTGTGACCTCATTGGAAGACTTATTTTTCTTCAATTAGCCCTCAGACTTCTCAAGAACTCTCTGTTTCATGCCCAAAATATTATTGACCCTGAACTATGCACAGCACCATTCCCCCAAGGGCCTTGCCCCCTCTCATAGGTATCATCCCCATGCTCTATGCCATTGATCTTCTTTAGAGCCTGCCAGGCACTTTACATTGAGACTTTGCCATCCAGCTGGAAGAATCCCTATCTTCAGATCTTGGGAAGGTAAAGACAGATAATCTTTGAATCTGGCCACCTCACTTGACAGGTGAGGGTGTTGGAGCCAGAGATTAAAAGACTTGCTGAAGCTCACAACCATTAGAAACTGGACAGAGAAGACCCCAAGGGCATGCCTTCTGATCCCTGAGATAATTCATTAATAAAATAAATAAATAATAAATCAAATAATAGTAGTTTCCACCACTTATTAAATGCATACCATGAGGCAAGCATTGTCCTATAAACACATTTAATCTGTAAACTTTAAACTCATTTAAACTTTAAACTCATTTAATCCTCCCAGCCACCCTATAAAGTTTTTGGACTCACTAGTAAAAATACACTACAATGATAGGTTTTGCTCTAGTTCAAAACCCTGCTCTACTATGTAGTGCGTGATCTTAGGCAAGTTACTTATCTGTCATGTCTCAGTTTCCTCATCTGTAAGTTTTGTGTTGTGAGTGTGTTCAATAAAATAATTGTTGTAGATGGGAATGGTTATTCCTATTTTACAGATGAGGAAAACTGAGCCTCAGAGATCAGGGCAGAGCTACACTGTTCCCTTCTCCAAGCATTTCCTGTGTGCAGTCCCACTCTATTCTCAAATGCCAGTGAGGTACTAAGTCATGAGCTTCTCCCCATTTGACAGAAAAGGAAACAGACTCAGAAGAGTCTGTTGGGCAGACTTCTGAGGCCACAGAGGCTCCGTGATGGCCACGAGAAAGTCAAGCCAGTGGCTAGTGGCTTCTGGTCTCAATTCTACCTTCTGTAATGGCTGTTTAGCTTCAGACAGCCTCTTGGTGTCTCTGATCATTAGCATCCCTCTATTCCCAATGACGGAGTAAGGCTAAGAATTCTTTATGCCACCATATCATCCAGTAACTGAATCTCTAGTCTGGAGCCCATGCCCCCATACCAGAGTCATATAGGAAGATGCCCTGACAAGGGATAAAACTCAAGCCTTTTCATTACTCATAAGCAAGTGCCTCAGCTTAATAGAGAGATCCAGTCATTGTAGAAACATGCACATTAGCCAGGGTCCCAGGGGGCTTCCTGACTAATGTCCCTAGAACTTTCAAATTTAACACAGAAGCCAAGAAAAGTACCTAATCAAAATGATAGCTTTGAGTGGTGCCATGGAGTGAGCAGAGATTGGGATATCTATGAAAGGGGAGATAGAAACAATTGGGGAAAATGCCCTAAGCCTGGATGAACAAATACATCAATAATATCCATCAGACTGGACCTAGAGGAGTAGCTGAGAGACCCTGAGTGGAATAACTTCAATAAATGGGAAAGATCCAGTTCTACCTGCAGTCTAGGGTTGGCTGGTTCAGGGCATGTCTGCCGTGGTCAAGTTATACACTGCACACCTGCAGTTTTAATAAGACTTATGACATCCGTTCATGGCAGCCCCAGGGTAGGAGATTTAGGCTTTGCAGGCACAATCACTCTGTCTTTCTGTGGTCACCAGGACAATCCCGAGAAGACAGCAGCCAACATTCAAGGGGACTTTTGGCTCCTTGGAGACCGGGGAATCAAAGATGAAGATGGATATTTCCAGTTTATGGGACGGGCAGATGATATCATTAACTCCAGCGGGTGAGCTTGGTTTCTGGATTGGGAGGGGAAATTTGGGTCTTTACTCTGGCTGGTTCCAGACTTCTGGGATGGCCTAGAGGTTGGGTGTCCAGTCTTCTCTGAAGGACAGGTTCTTCTGCAGGTACCGGATTGGACCCTCAGAGGTAGAGAACGCGCTGATGGAGCACCCTGCTGTGGTTGAGACGGCTGTGATCAGCAGCCCAGACCCCGTCCGAGGAGAGGTGATGGGGAAGCAGCAGTCTGGGGGTGAACAGATAGCAACACAAGGGCAGTGTAGTATGATGGTTTAAGAACAGAGACTGTGGGGCTAAACACTCTGAGACCCAATCTTGGCCCTGCCGCTTACTAGCTATATGACCTTGGGCAAGCTACTTGGCCTCTCTGTTTCTCAGTTTCCCCATTTGTAAGATGAAGGATTGTTATGAGGGTTAAATGTGCTAATATTTGTAAAGTATGGTGATTTCTCAAAAAACTAAACAGAACTACCATACCATCCAGCAATCCCACTACTGGGTATTTATCCAAAGGAAAAGAAATCAGCATATCAAAAAGATGTCTACACTCCCATGTTAATTGCAGTACTATTCACAATAACAAAGATATGGGATAAACCTAAGTATCTAATGAATGAATGGATAAATAATATGTGGTATATATACACGATGGAATGCTATTTGGCGTTAAAAAAGGATGAAGTCATGTCATCTGTAGCAACATGGAGAGAACTGGAGGTCATTATGTTAAGTGAAGTAAGCCAGGCACAGAAAGATAAATATCACATGTTTGCACTCATAAGTGAGAGCTAAAATAGTTGATCTCATGGAGATAAAGAGTAGAGTGACAGATACCAGAGGCTGAGAAGGGTGTGTGGGTGGCGAAGCAGGGGATGAAGAGAGGTGGGTGAATGGTATAAACATACAGTTAGATGGAAGCAATAAGTTCGAATGTTCAGTAGCAGAGTAGGGTGACTATAGTTAACAACCGTGTACTGTATATTTCAAAATAGCTAGAAGAGAGGACTTGAAATGTTCTCAACACATACAAATTATAAATATTCAAGGTGATGGACACCCTAAGTATCCTAATTTGATAATTACAATATTTGCATGTAACAAAATATCACTTGTACCCAATATATATGTACAAATATTATGAATCGATAAAAATTTTTAGAAAGTAAAGTGCTTGGTTGGGAGGCCGAGGCGGATGGATCATGAGGTCAAGAGTCCAAGACCAGCCTGGTCAAGATGGTGAAATCCTGTCTCTACTAAAAATACAAAAATTAGCCTGGCATGGTGGCAGGCACCTGTAAACCGAGCTACTCAGGAGGCTGAGGCAGGAGAATAGCATGAACCCGGGAGGCGGAGCTTGCAGTGAGCTCAGATCACGCCATTGCACTCCAGCCTGGGCGACAGAGTGAGACTCTGTCTCAAAAAAAAAAAAAAAAAAAAAAAAACTGAAGTGCTTGGAACAAGGCCTAGCACATGGTAAGTACTATGTAATGTCTATTTTGATGAGACTGGAAGAACTGTATCCTGCTGTTTTGTGTTTGAATCAGACTCTGTTTCCTAACCGGAAGAACAGAGGAGGGATTTGAGCCAAAAGATAGAGCCCCTGTGCCACAGGGTTCGCAGTGAAAATAAAGGGAAAAAGAAAGACCCCTATAAAGTCAGGGTCATAGAAATAGGCTCAGATGGGGTCTAGTGGACTTTGATGTGTGTGTAGGAAAATATTAAGGTGTGATGTGTGGATCAGTGTCCTAGTACGTTCCCGCAGGGTGTAAGCCTGGCACTATCATACCTCTGGTACGTACAGAACGCATCGCACAGAAAATTATGGGAACCACTGAGCAGTGAGGCAGAAGGGGGAATCTGCTGCTGAGAAAACCCTGTGTGTCCAGCTCTGAGCCAGCCCTGCTGTACATGATTTCATTTTATTTACCATAAGTTAAATATGGCAGTTTTATCCCCATTTTATAGGTGGGAACACTGAAGTTTGGAGAAGTTAACACATTGTTTAGGGTTATGGTTTTCAGTCTATTTTTCTCTTTTCTCCCCCTTTATCTTCTTTCTCCTCATCTGTCTCTATTGTCCTTGGAGTGTGAGGCGAGCCTGGTCTCAATCCATTGTCCACCTGCTCCTCCAATAAACAACTTCAGAGACAGCTGGAACCTCATTCTTGTCCCCAGTTTCTTCCTTTCCCTTGACCTGGATCACTGAGGATGCAAATGAGGAGATACAAGGGTGATGGAAGTCTTATTGCCAATTTCATATTATTCCAGGAGATGACTACACACTCTAATCCCTTCTCTCTTGGCCTTCATCTTTTTTGCAGGTGGTGAAAGCATTTGTGGTTCTGGCCTCGCAGTTCCTGTCCCATGACCCAGAACAACTCACCAAGGAGCTGCAGCAGCATGTGAAGTCAGTGACAGCCCCGTACAAGTACCCGAGAAAGGTAAGGCCTTTGAGATCCCAAGTCACTCAAACTTGAGAAATAGATTGTTTTCCTGTTATATTTACCTTCTTCAGGAGGAGGACAGCCCTCTAATTTTAAAAAGTCTTCCTGGGCCAGGTGCGGTGGCTCACGCCTGTAATCCCAGCACTTGGGGAGGCCAAGGCGGGTGGATCAGTTGAGGTCAGGAGTTCAAGACCAGCCTGGCCAACACGGTGAAACCCGTCTCTACTCAAAATACAAAAATTAGCCAGGCGTAGTGGCATGCGCCTACAATCCCAGCTACTCAGGAGGCTGAGGCACGAGAATTGCTTGAATCTGGGAGGTGGAGGTTACAGTGAGCCAAGATTGTGCCATTGTGCTCTAGCCTGGGTGACAGAGTGAGACTGTCTCAAAAAAAAAAAAAAAAAAAAAAAGTCTTTCTGACTATGATCAAGAAAGCCCAGTAAAACAATCTAGCAACTATCTTGATGCCTGAAAAATGACCTCAGCTTTTGACTCACTCTGAATTAAAAGTCAAATGCTGTCAAGGGAATTAGTTCTAGCCAGTATCTTACCTGTATTCCCATTCTCTGCACTGGGTTCTTGCTATAGTATTCAGGGTTGTGCAACGCTCAGTTGCAAGTGACAGAAATCTAGCTTGAGATTTATTGCTCATGCAATTGAAAAGTCCAGGGGTGGGGAAAGTTTTCATTATGGCTGGTCTCAGGCATTCCTAGGATGTGGTCAGGTGTATCTCTTTCACCCTTTGACTCTCCTTCCTTTGTAATGGCTTGATTTCTTGGAATACTTTTTCTTTGTGGCCCCATCAGCTCCAAACATATATTCTCAGCAGCTTAGAAAACTCCAGTAGAAAACGAGCATGTTTTTCTCTAAAGGCCTCAACAAAAGTCTCTGGATTGACTCTCACTGGACCAACTGGGCCATGTGCCCATTATTAAATGAATCCCTGTAGCCAGGCCAATGCCACACTGATAGCCAGTTCCATGTCATCCTCAGAGAAAATGCAGGGGGATGGGGGAGAGAGAGCTGCCCTACTCCATGACATGGACTGAGACGAAGGGGAGACTCCCCATAGGAAAATGGAAGTGTTCTTATGAGAAAAGACAAAAGCATAGTTTTCAGCTTCTTTCATTCTGGGACAGAGAACTGAGGCATGGAGCTTGACATGGCAGGAAAACCCAGTTATTGGATTTGGGTCCCAGATAGGAGCTTGTCCCAGAGAAAGAAAGAAAATTGAGTCTAGGGTAGAAAGGTGAGAGCAACCAAGCTGAGCTTAGAGTTCCTTAGATTCTTTTGTAGCCCAGATGCCACCTGCCTTTCCTCAGCACAGACTAATTGTCATAGGTCTTCTGAGAAGCAGGCACTGGGGAAAGAGGTTAACATGCAAGAGGCTTATTAGGGAGTGTTTTGGAATCATCCCCTGGGGGAAGGGAAAGGAAGGGAAAGAAAGGAGCAGGATTGAGCAGAGGATGAAGTTGCACTGTGACTTAGTCTCAATGGGAACCCCAGCCAATCCCATGGGAGTTCTGAAGCTGGCATAACCTTTCAGTGTTGTCCTAAGGCAAGGTGAGTCCACAGTCACAGGTGGATCAAGTATGGATGTAGGCTGCCCTGGGAAGGAGTGTGACCTTGGACAAGACAGCTGTCTTTGGCTGAGGCAATTCCCACAGGGGTCTGGCAGTGGGGTGGGAGTTCTTTGTCCCTGGAGGGGGATCTCAGCTGCATATCAGAGCCCACTAGGTGGACTTGCAGCCTCTGAGAGTGAGGCAACACAGCACAGTCTCAGGAATCAGACTGTTGGGTTCAACATTCACCTCCACCACTTACTCAATAACCTCTGTGTTCCTCAGTTTCCTTATTTGCAAAATGAAAATTATGCTGTTACCCTTTCACAGGTTGTTAAGGATGAGTTCATTTAAAAAGGCATCACTTAGAAGAGTGACTAGCACGTAACAAGCATTTCATAAGTATTTACAAAGGAGGTTAGAAATCCAGGCACACCAAAATTATTATGAACGTTTAAGTATAACTGAATATTGTAGAAGGCTGAGTCAAGGAGTCCTATCACACAGTGTACAGTGTCTTACTCAAATGTCTCACTAGATGTGTCTCTTTCCACAAGTATCTCCTCTAGAATTCTCAAGGCAACAGGTTATTTCCACCTTCCCCCTCCTTCCACCAACTACATCCAGTCCCTTCTGCTTCTCTCTTCATGACAAGCAGAGTAGCTTCCTTCTTAGCATTAAATCTGGATACCTACTGTGGCCTTCATCCACTATCTACCCTTCGGGGCACAAATAGTAAATATTTTAGACTATATGTTCTTTGTGGCTACTACTCAACTTTGCCCATGCAGTGCTAAAGGTTGACAGTTTCTAAATGAATGGGCATGACTGTTTCAATTAAACTTTATTGATAAAAACGGGACATGGGCTGTATTTTGCCTGCAGGTCATAGTTTGCTGACCTCTGCTCCATTTCATTGTGGTTTGAACAAATGCTTCTCAACAAAGTCAGTCTTGACTTATAGAAGAATTCTTATATCAGCCACTAAGAAGATACTTTTTCCATCTCAGTATCCCTATTATTAAATTAAAGTTAAAAAAGGTTAATTTTTATTAAATTCAAGACCATGTGATGCTTAAACCAATGTCAAGGCAATTGAGCCACATCATTGGAAGCCTCAATGAGGCATCTTCATCGTCCATGTCTTCGGATTTGGGAATATTAGAGATAGAGGATCCTCAATTTCAAACATTCCTTTTAACAAGAGCAAATAGTGAAATTTGAGAGATTTTATAGTTTTGCTTAGGGTGCATCGATAGGAAATGATTGATATGGAATTCAAAATGAGGTATCCTAATTCTTAGATGTCTTAGATATCTAAAGACCTCAGATTAATCCAGATTAATAACAATGGCTAATATTTTTCAGTGCTGACTCCATGCCAGTAACTTAGCCTGCATAATTTCCTTTTGTCCACACAATCACCCAATGAAGTTGCTATTATCCTCCAGCTTACTCAGTGGAGAAACTGAGTCTTAGCAAAGCCAAGGACCTAGTTAAAGACAGATGATTGGTAGAGGAGGAGCTGGGGTCCAGAGAGTCTGATGTCAAGGCTCAACTGGCTGACTGCTGTGCCTTGTTGTGTGTTATGCTGCTCCTCCTCTGTCTGAAAATATGTCAAAGACCTTTATACCCAATTCTAGCCAACCTCTTCTTGTCCTCATCCCAGAGCACTTTCTGAAGCTTCTTATTGCACAGAGGGGCTGCCCTGAAGTGGCTCCAGCCTGAAGGACTTCCCCTCACCCTACGGCAGCTCTGAAAAATGCAACCCACTGTGGTCACAGACCACCCACCCTGGACCGATTTTTTTTTTCGACAGATAGAGTTTGTCTTGAACCTGCCCAAGACTTCCACAGGGAAAATTCAACGAACCAAGCTTCGAGACAAGGAGTGGAAGATGTCTGGGAAAGCCCGTGCGCAGTGATACGTGTAGGAGGCATTCATTTGGATTCCCCTCTTCTTTCTCTTTCTTTTCCCTTTGGACCTCGGCCTTACTGTGATGATATGATATTCTTTATAAAAGAACATGAATGTAATTTTTGTCTTGCCTTGGTTATTAGCACAAAACATTACCATGTTAGATGTTGAAAGAAGAAAGGGAAGGAATGAGAGAGAGTGAAAAGGAGAGGGTAACAGAAAAAAAGGAAAGAAAAGTAAGTCAGGGAAATATTAAAGCTGCCAGGGAAAGCAATTGAAAAAGAAAAAGAAATAAAGTAGGGAGGAAAGGAGAGAGGAAGCAAGGGAAGGAGGAAGAAAGGAAAGAGAAGATGGAAGGGGGAGAAAAGATAGAAGAAAAAAATTGGAGGGAGAATCAGAAAAATAAAGAGAAGAAAGAAAAGAAATAGAGAGAAAGAAGAAAGGAAAAGAACACAAGAAAGAGAGGGAGAAAGAGGGAGAAAGGAAGAGGAAAAAAATTTCAAAAATAAAAATAGTAAAAGAAACTGATAAAGAAAAGTAATGGAAGACAGGAAGAATGGAAGAGAGGGAAGAAAAGAGGAAAACTTATAAATACTCCCACAGATAGACAAAGTCAAGCATAAAACTGGAGCTTGAGAAGGAAATGAAAGGCCTTGGCACCTTCTTTTACCCTAGGAGAAGACCTCCATATAGGAAGACTTGTGTGTGGGGTTGGGACATTAGAATCATCCCCAAGTCACCCCAAACCTTGCAACTGTCAGGGTCAGAGGGGAACCACCATTTATTAAGCATTTGATATGTGCCAGGCACTGACCCAGATGCATGATAAATACCACGTTGTTTCACCTCTGTATGGCATCTACAGACCTCAGATCATAGCTGTGAGAACAACGTAAGCACTGCCAAAGTTATCAGCTACCCATACCTTGTTTTTGGTGTTATCTACTCTTCCTAGACTCAAATATTAAAATAATTTTAAAACCAAGATCCTGACAGTAGTCTTTGGGAAAAACAAAGAAAGGCAGGGATGAGGTACGTGTATGTTTCCAACAGTTTGTGAGTTGGAGAATCCATGGAGAGAGACTGGAAAGGTGGTTTTATTGAAGGAACAACAAGCACCTCAATTCCTGGGGCTTCTGGGACACCAGATCTATGGTCCAGGAGATTGAGAGAGGTGAGTACTATGAGGACTTCACCTACAACCCAGAGATGGAGGATGAATGCTCCTAGCAAGTTCAAGTAAGCAGAGAAGAAAGCAAAGTTTATTTGAGAGCCTGTGACTCTTCTTAAGAAGACTTGGTAATAATAACAACAATAGTAATAATAATATTGATCGTTCATCAAGCACTTGCCAACAGTCAGGCACTATCTCAAGTAAATGCACGTATTAATCCTACTTAAGGTTCACAATTACCCTTTGGTTCAGGCACTATTATTTTTTCCATTTTACAAAGGAGGAAATTAAGACTTAGAGAGATTACATGACAGAGCCAGATTCTAATACAGGCCAAGCTGCATACAACACCTATGCTTTCAATTTCTATACTCACTCCATCAATTTGCTTGTTTTGGCTTCTGGACCTTGGCAAAGCCGCTCTCTCAATCTGTACTTGTTAGGGTCCTCCAGTGAAATAGAACCAATATGCACATATATGTACTCCACAACATAGGATGGGGTTACATCCCAATAAATGTATCATAATATCAAAAAAATTCTAAGCTGAACCATTGTAAGTCGAGAATCCTCTGTATACACAGAGAGAGAGAGAGAGAGAGAGAGAGAGAGAGAGAGAGATTGGCTCAAACAATTATGTAGTTTGAGAATTCCCAAGATCTACAGCTTGGAACCTGAAGACCCAGGAAAGCCAATGTGTATATCTAGTCTTAGTCTGAAGACCTGAGACCCAGAAGAACCAATGGTGTAAGCCCCAGTCTGAGGTCAGCAGAAGACCAGTGTTCCAGCTCAAGAAGTCAGGCGGGAGGATTTCCCCTTTTACTCAGCCTTTCTGTTTTATCTAGGTCTCTAATTGCTTAGATGAGTCCCCCACCCCCACACTAGGGAGGGCAATATTCTTTACCCAATCTGATTCAAATATTAATCTCATCCAGAAATACAGACATACCCAGAATAATGTTTGGCCAAAGGTCTGAGATCCCCATGGCCCAGTCAACTTGACACATAAAGTTAACCATTACACAATCGTCTTATAAAATATACACTAGAAAGCAGGTATATTGTGATATGCTCCTCCTGTAGTTCACTGAAATACTGCAGATATTTGTTTCTCATAGTAGAGAAATGCAATCTGCTAATCAAATACAAAACTTTGTTTTCCTCAGTCTGAATTTATCAATGTTTGAGGGAGTCTCATTTAACTGAAAGCTTCCAAGAATTTAAAATGAGGCAGATTGCTCATTCTGATACTTGGATTCACGTTTAGTTTTCTCTATCCACTGCATGCTTGCATAGGCCACAAGAGGTCTCACCATCTTCATACTGGATGGTCATCTGCTGATAAGGCCTCACATTTCATCCCCATTTTCCCAGTGTGAATAGCCCCTCAATCTCCCAATCTTAAGAGATGTGAAAAAGAATTATATTTTATAGATGCTTCTGTGGACAGCAAGGAAGAAAGGGGTATACATAGTTGGGAGATCGTGGTGCTGCCTTAGAAGCACTTGATGTGGCTTCATGAGGTGACTTCTGTCTCGGAGTTGGAGTGGAAGACAGCAGTAGTGGAAAATGATGGGTAGAGATGTGTAGGGCCAATGAGTTGGAGAAATTTTAGAGTATGCCATAACTGAGAAACTTTGGATATAGAGGGAAACTAACCAATTTTTAAAGGAAGATTTCCAATTAAAATCAGTGTGAACCCCCAATCCATTACCATGTTATCTAAATAAACTTCATTGGTTTCTGTTTAAGCAAACATTACTGAGTTTTGAGGATTTGAACTCTAGTTTCTAAGACTGCCAAATTATGCAAAGACTAGACTACATAGGCTCCTGGTATTTATTAGAATTATACATTGATTAGCATATCATGTCAGGATC
The DNA here is from genome assembly GCF_000951035.1 of Colobus angolensis palliatus. Classification (NCBI taxonomy): domain Eukaryota; kingdom Metazoa; phylum Chordata; class Mammalia; order Primates; family Cercopithecidae; genus Colobus; species Colobus angolensis. The sequence goes on from NW_012123154.1 coordinate 1,398,564, forward strand.
ACATAAAGGTGTCGTTAGTAAGAATGGAAACTTTTAAGTAAGCAAGTGAGATTTGGGAGTAACTCCTGGCCCATTGTCTGTCATAAATGTTGTCTTAAATAAGCTTCATTAAGTTGCAAAATGTATAAACCTATTCAGACTAGCAAAATGTATTCTATTTCAAGGACCCATGGATAATATCACAGGACTGAGGAAAAGGGCAATCAACCAGACCTCATAAGGGCATAACCAGCTACTAGAAAACGAAAACAAAACAGAACCATTAGAAACCCAGGAAGTCACTCTATCCAGCTTTGTGGGAACAGATTACAACATGTCTATCTCGTTTCCCCCCCCCCCCACCAACTATGTGTATCATTTTTTTCCTTGTAAGTATTGAGACTAATGTAATAAAGTGACTTCTCCCACCCTCTGGCTTCATCATCCTCCAGCTTCAGTGCCACTAACTAAATTCTAGAGAGGATGAATCTGATTGACCCAGCTCATGTGAATTGCCCACATGTACTCTAATTATCACATAGTACAAATATGGCTACAGGGGCCCATTTTCTTTGGAGTGGGAAAAACTTTCAGAGAAAAGGGACAAAGGATGGCATGAAACACCTCCAAATTAGACTTCCCATTTAGATACAAACTAGCAAATTTTTGCAAAGATCGAGCCTACCTTCTGACATTCCTAAATGCCTCTTTCCTCCTTCTTCCTAAAAGCCTTTTTCTCCACACATAGACCTTCTGCCCATTCATTCTGATTGAAATCTTGATTAAAGGCCAAGACTTCAACTGGCTGTTCCCAGGACCCTGTCTAATGAGACCTCAGTTGCTGGAGAAAATATCTGTCTAGTAGGGCTCTCTCTCACTGTGAAAGGCACAGAGAGGATTTAATTAGTAGAGTGATTAGAATCTGATTTCCTAGATACTAATCATCTATGTGCCATTCCCCTTTAAAGAAGTTTCCTGCTAACTCTGGCTGTCTTTCCTTTTAACCTGTGGCCTGCTATTTTTATTCTGTACTGAGAAGGCTTTTGATCACATCTGCTTACTCGCCATGCAATCCACGAGTTCGTTAACTTCTCCAGGCTCAGGGATGACTGATGATGGAAACACATCACTTTTAAAGGAAAGCTATGCCCTACCCATAGTATAGAATCTGCCTCGCTTCCCTGCTCACCCCCCACTTTAATCTCCTTCTGCCTATGACTTTGACAAAGCAATCATAAGATTCAGCCTGTATCTTTCACAAAGACTGCTTTGCTATGACTACTATGAAATCACCAACTCGCCTTTCTCAGGATCAGACAAAGCTAGACCACTTTATCCTTTCTGCTGGTTTTCTGGTCTTCACTTACAAACATTATCTTTTGAGTAACTCTGAAAACATAGAGTCATCCACACCTAAATACACACGTACATCCACCTATTCTGATTATACACTGCTGTATAACAAGTTACACTAAAATATGGCAGCTTAAAACAACCACTTCCTTATGTTCACAAATTCTGTGGGTGAAGAATGTGGAAGGGGAATAGTGGAAATGGTTTCATTCTGCTCCAAGGTCTAGGGAATCTGCTGGGACAGCAGGCAGAGGCTACTTTGATCCTGTCAAGTTTGCATGAGGATCATTTGAAGGTGGACTGTCCCCAGAGATGTGGGTCATTGGGTCCAGGGCCAGGATCCCAAATGGGGCAGCAGTACTGATGGGGCCCAGGGCTCCTTTCCCCAGCTCTGGTAGTTCAGAACACCATTGCCATCCAGGAGCTCCAGGTGATTCTGGGGGTCAAGGGAAAGAGGGCGGACCTTCTCCTGGACTCTGGAGTGGGCCTTTCAGTTCTCCTCTCCAATCTAGGACCCCCTCCTTTCTTGGCACGACCATGAGGGGCATCAGGTCTCCTTCCTCCACCACGTCAGGAGTCAAAATAGTCCTGTGAATACACAGAGCTTTTCTATGTGAGGGGTTCCTTTTACAAGGAACCTTATTAGGCCAGGTGCCCAATTATTGGGACTCCCTTTCTCTCCCTTGTTTGAGGAGGACCTGGTCCCACAGCTCCACCTGCTTAAGATAGGGAAGCAACAGAGGAGCCGCCCCCTCCAGTTGCTAGCTGCAATTTGGCGAGGGCCACCTGGAACTAATTTAATGGGTCCATACACCCTCCTGAGGCACCTTTTTTTCCCAAGCTTTGGTTTGAAGCCCTGGAATGGAACACTAGACCAGAGGTTACTTTCAGTGGGAATCGAGGGGCACAGCACTGGTGAGTATGCCTATTGCTGCTGATTAGGCCCTCCCACTCCATGGACGGAGGTCATGCTCACATCCATGACATAGATAAGAGGTAGGAAACTTAAAAGTTACTGACAGTGGGAGGCTTAGGCACCGCCCAGGTGAGTGTGAATGTTTCTGCCAGCTATGCGTCCCCATTTCATGGGTGAAGGTCACACTTGCCCCCATGGTCGGCAGCTTCACAGGTCACTGGACTCAGGGATATAGGGTCAGAAGAAAGTAAAGAATGCCTTCTCTTCCCTCCTTTATGTACCCTGGGTGTTTCCTAGAAAGAGAAAGGAATAAAGGGATGCCTTTTTCCCCTCTTTCCAGATGGGTAACCAATCATCTTCAGCCTGCACTGCACTCCTCATGAGTGTATCCTAAATCACTGGAACTCCTTTGGCCCTCAGACTCTGGAGAAAGGGAAAAAATGCTTTTTTTTATTTCCTGTGTCCTCTCTTCACAGATGGGTAATCATGTCTCTGTACCACAGGACACTCCCCTTAGATACATCCTGGGAAGAGTTTAATTTCCTCAAATCTTAAACTGCTTGGCAATCTCTTGAGGAGGGACTGCTGTTCTTTGTCTGTTCCCCTGCACAGGACTCCAGGGCTCAGGGGAAGGGAACCCAGAAGCCTGACATGCAGGCAAAAGGTAAAAGTTCCTACCAGTCACACTTCTGGCCTCTCTGTCTCTCTGTGCAAAGTGATTGCAAGAATGGTAAAAATCGCTGTGTTCTCTGCCCCTCCATGAGCTCGAAAGCCAGAAGTAGTGGCCATTTGGCATGGCTATGGTCAGGTAATAAGAGATTTAAAAGGACTTCTTAAAAAAGGAGAGCTATGGTTAAAAGTCAGCTTAATTAAAATGGATATCCAAGCTATAGGTATATTTAAAAGGACTTGATGTCTCTTGGTGGATCTTGTTTTTCTGGAAAAAAGGTTTTTTCTTCTCAGTTGACTGAATTATTTTCCCCCATTTTGTCTTTCCACTCTTACTGCACACATGAGAGGCCCCAAGATAACTTCTCATGGCCTGGGACTCCTTGGGAAAATGGAGGAGGCACCACTGACCCTGTTTTGGGAAAAACCTGTTACCCTCACAGAACCCCAGGAATTAGAGGCAGATGGATCTCTCTCAAAATCTGTGCCTATTAGGCCTTAGAAACTGCATGTTTTCCTAGTCCTGTTTTTTGAAGGGCTCAACTCTCAGGCCAGTAATCCAATTAAGAGATTAGCACATGAAAAATCTGACAACTCCTGGATTTCCTTCTGTCTGTCTATGTAGTTATGTATGTGTGTTGTGTGTGATGTTTATATAAAAGAGCTCTAATTGAGTGGCTGAGGGAAAAATAAGTGCTTCTATCAAATATTCTTAACAAACATAGAAGCTCTAATGCCTTTTAGTTGACATGACTTTAATCTTTGAGAAATAAAAACAGTTTTAGGCCGGGCGCAGTGGCTCAAGCCTGTAATCTCAGCATTTGGGAGGCCGAGGCGGGCGGATCACGAGGTCAGGAGATCGAGACCATCCTGGCTAACATGGTGAAACCCCGTCTCTACTAAAAAATACAAAAAACTAACCAGGCGAGGTGGCGGCGCCTGTAGTCCCAGCTACCCGGGAGGCTGAGGCAGGAGAATGGCGTGAACCCAGGAGGCAGAGCTTGCAGTGAGCTGAGATCTGACCACAGCACTCCAGCCTGGGTGACAGAGCGAGACTCCGTCTCCAAAAAAAAAAAAACAGTTTTAAAGATTATTCATGAAATGAAAATGTCTTCAAAATGTACACATGTGATCCAAATTATGTAGACATGCAGTTTATACCTGAAATAATTCAGATATTAGGCTTGCTAAATGGTTTAAGGTCATAAACTGCTTCTTTGGCTTTTGAAAACAGTTCAACTTGCCTGCTTTACAGTTTGGTAAGGCCTGGGGACATATGGAGTTAACCACACCCCTAACTATGCTGGAGAGAGTCAGATCTTATCCACACCTAACACATAATTAAAATAACTTACCAGGTTTTAAACCAAAATTAAAATGGCTGAGAGTTAACTTTGTAATATGTAATTGAGACTACTGAGGATAGATTTACATGCAAAGTGTGTAAGGAGAGTAAAATGTGGTTTTAGTAAAAGATTATAAGAAGGCATGGGAATGTAAATTTCTGCCTAAGTTTAGAGGGTTAAAGAATTCCTTAAAAGTTAAAGGTTTGAACAAATTGTAGAAGGTGTAAAGGGTTATAAAAGGTTTATAAGAATCTCACTTCATGGTCAAACTCAGATTGGATGGATTTGTCTGTAAGGTTTCATTACAAAAAATTGAGGTTGACATTAATAGTTGACTAATGCAAGGGTGAAATTTGGCTTTCTCTCACTTGAACAAGATTTTAGTGTAATGAAAGATTTTTGTTTGCCTTGTGAATAAACTTCCAAAAAAAGAAGGGAAGGACAAGAGTTAGATGGCTTTGAAAACTTGGTCTTCTCTCTTAATGAGTAAAGATTTTTGTTTTTCAAAATTTAAATTATCTATTTTAGCTAAATGGATGACTTATGGTAACCTGAAATTCTATTAAGTGTTTTAAGCTTTCAACGTATTTGGTAGGCTTCCCAATATCAAATTTCAGCTTCGAAATTGTCTTTTCTAACCCTTAACTTTTGGATGCTACAGAGGGCCCCCGGAGCATCCAAAGGAGAAGTAAACAGGATTATTTGACATATTTAGTTACATAGGATTGTCAAAATAAGGTGGTGTTTAATTTTCAGGTTATATTTTAGTGAAAAATGTTAATACGTATTCTAAAATAGTATGGGATTTCTAAAACTCTGATGTCTGAGTATGTGTTATTAATCATAATTGGGGTTATTGTGTTGGGTTATTGTAGACCACAGAGGTGACTAAATTTCTTTGTCAATCGTGTTTTGTACTGTAACTAACTTAGGACATTTTGACATTCACAGACAATTGTCTTGTTTTGATCCCCTTCAAAAGATGGGTTATAGTCCTCAAGTGCAGGTTTTTGATAACTTTAGAGATTGCAAACAAGAGTTGACTGGGTGGATTGAACTAATGGAAGACTGAAGTAATATTTTTGACTTTTTGCTTAGAACATGGCTGATCCTTTGTTTTGCTTTTCAGAGTCAAAGAAGCTGTTCTTTTGAGCTATTTGCAGCTTTTGACAATTGAGTAAAGTATATTCCTGTGAACCAACCAGTGATTTATGACTGCAGCTCAGAAGAGACAAGAGGGATGGGCCATCAAACTCCAAGTGGTAATGCAACTGAAGCCTCACACAATAGCTGCCTTTTAACCAGGGATCCTCAGATAGGTCTCTGAGAGAGATCCAAGTGCCATTTTCCCCAAAACAATACTCCATGTCAGCATGAAGCAGTTAAGAGTGGTCATCATCCTTATCCTTACAGCAGCTAGATGTACGTCTTCAGAGGGGGGATGGCAGTGGCGGGCCATCTGGAGTGGCCACTGTCACCATGCCATCTGTAGTGGGGAGGTGCAAGTGGTGGTGGCAGAAGCAACTGTGAGAGCAGCAGTGGCAGTGGGGGGACCCCTGTGTCCTACATCCCCAAGGCAGCTAACTGCACCAACCCCACCTTTGTGTGACCAGGCAGGACCGGCCCCCAGGACCGGAGCCTCCACCACTCCAGACCCTGACCCCACATCACCACTCTTGCTCGCTGCCACTGTAAGGAGGGCATGGAGAAGAGGTAGACAGGCCCTGAGCCTGCCCCTGGAAGCCCTGGAAGCTGTTGTGATGGGTCCAAGCTGAGTTGCCTGCTGGTGGGGGACCAGTGAGGTCTGGCAAAGAGGGGGTCCCAAGGTGGAACTGGGCCTGGGGTGGTGCGGTGCTTGCACATGGAACTTGGGTGCCAGGACTGGGGCATGGAGCTTTGGCAGCACTTCAGGAGCCCAGAGCAAGAGGATGGAGCAGCACCCACTTCAGGGACCTGGCCAGCAGTATGGGTATCGCACCCACCCTGCTGAGAGCACCAGGTTCCTGCACTTCCGGAGGGCCCACCACACATCAGGGTGACTGCCAAGCCTGACTCTCCTGGCGGCCAGTTCTGGAACCTGCAATCCACTCCTGGAGGTGCCCCCACAAGGCAGGGCAATAAGTCAGGCAAAGGGGAGCCCCGGGCCAGCCCTGAGCAAGCTACAATTCAAGATGAGATTTGGGTGGGGGCACAGCCAAACCATGTCAACTGTCAAGAACAGCCATGAGGAAGAGTCAAAAGGGATCTATTGCACTTGGCAGCAAGAATATTAGATAAGTTATTATCAAAACCCAAACAAAAAATAGTTCAATGGAGTAATTATGGGTAGGAGACTGATAGTTGTGAGCTTATCAGTGAGAAGTGAAAAGAAATAGGAATCGCTAATGTAGTTCACTCTTTTAACAAACATGAAGGGGAAAGAACAAAAGAAAAGATACAGAATTAGAGAAACAATTTGCAAAAGAGGTAGGAAATGGAAAAACTGCTGCAAACTCATTTTTCTCCTACCCAACAGCCACTCTCCACACCCACCTACCTGTACTACACTTTGCTTCTTGCTAAAAGGCCTCTAATTTTGGTCAGAATAGCAGGGAGCTCACCACTAGGACATAAATTATGATTGGTCTAAGGCAGTCCTTTTCCAGTTCTTTTCAATTATCCCAGAAAGTTTGTTTTGCTATTTCTACACCCTTTCATCCTTTGTGGTAGAGTATATTTGTTATTCAGCAACTATTTAATCTCTATTTACTGCACACCACACCCCATGGGAAGAAAATCATTCTCTGTTCCACTGAGGTTGAGCTGGTTTGATAGCTTTTTGGCTACTGGAATGTTTGTGAGCTTAACACAAGTGGACTTTTTAAACATGTGTACATGGTTTGTATTTATTTGTGAGGCATCTGCCACCTTCATGAGAGTCAGAAGTCTCCCAAAGAAAGCCTTCCAGAAAAGACTTAAACCTGACCCTTAGCCTAAAGCAGAGCCTCCCCAGACAACCTGCAGATCTGTGAGAGAAAAAATGAGTTGGCCACTGAGATTTGAGAGTTGTTTGTTATCTGACAATATGATAGTGATAAGTAACTGATAAAACCTTAGTTTTTTCTTTAACAAAAAGAGAACAAGACTAATTTCAAATAATTGGCAGGCAACTATACCCAAATGAGACATAATAACATTAGCATTTGTGATTTTATTGTATTCACTTTTCATTTTATTTGTTTGTGGCATGTAAAACTTATGTTTTAACTGTAGTAGGAATTCAGAGCATTTTCATTAATGTATTTTTTCTTTGAAAATATTTTTAAGAGAAGCAATGTAAAAAACATTGAGTAAATAAAAAGAGGTAACAGTGTACGATTGTAGCAAAAAAAAATCAATGCAGGTGAGGAATCGATAGCTGAAGTTTGATAAACATTTGAATAGGAGGAGAAGCGAAGGATGGAAGCACGAGGAAAACCCAAAGGGCAGGGCAAGTAGTGTCATTTTACCTAAAAGGAAGTAGTCAAGGATCCATGGGAAAAGTAGCTAATTTTAGAGTTGAAGGCTACGAGTCTGAGTTCTAGTTCTGTTACTAATGGGAAGTGCCTGCCCATACCGAACTTCAGTTACCTCATCCAGTCAATAAGAATGATCCGGCATCACCACCAAGATGCAGTAGAGATTGCAGCAGACCATGTCTGTGGAAGCACCTATCAGGGTTCTGGTAAACAACTAGGAAGAAATGAATGTTTAAGAAGTGCTAGTGTGAAGGATGGGTTGGGGCAAGCGAATGAAGCTGCCTCTGCAATCTGGGGGCCGTGAACAGAAATAACCCCTTGCTTCATTTTGTATACCTTTGATCATTCAATCAAGAGAGGTTGGCTGCCCACAGAAGAGGATGTGAAGGGGAGAAATGAGCAGACATTGGAGGTTGGGCAGGGAGAGGAGGGTGTGCACAGATATGAAGATCCAGCTTTTTGATGGAGTCAAGATTTTGTTTTGGTCATTTTTTTTAATCCAGTCTTGGGTGACCTCCCATCTCCTATGTCCATACAGAAGCTGGATACTCTAAAAAGAAGAGGGTCCTGGAATAAGAGAAACAGAGATTATGGGAGTGTGAGCTGGATGAAGAGCCCATCCAATCAAATGACCCACAATTTATCTGGGTCAGAGGGAGGATTAGACACCCCAGCAAGCTAAGCAGAAGAATTTATGAGAGAACATGATATCTGAAACTTGTAATTCAGAAAGAGGCCTACTAAGTGATAGCACCATCCTCAAAGAACCATCATTGTCTTCTCTTGTCATTTTGTTTACCTTTCATATACCTAATACCAAAGGATGCTCAGAAGCTGTTAAAGAATTTTAGTAAAAACACTCACCCACCACTATCACAGTTCTCCTCCCCAGCCGTAAATAACACTGGCTATTTGTGAATGTTTCCAGTGATATCTGAGGGAGAATATGGAGGAAGCCAGATGGTGGAGAGCTTAGTTATCGTCTCTCTTCTTACTTATGTGTGCTATGGTTAACACTGTTGGAGCTCCCTCTGGCCTCTGCTGCAAGAGAGAACTCGCTAGCTGTCAGGTCCTCTCTTCATCTCTCCAGCAGTCTGAGCAGAACAGGAAAAGCCTCAGGAATGTCTGCCACTATGATTCTGACCTGGGCACATAGATCAGCATTTCAGCTGGTATTACCCTAGAAGCCAGATGCCGTCTTGGTGTTCAGGGGCTCTCTGCCAGGGCACGGTCACCTTGGAAGGAGATAGGCCCAGGAACTCTCACCTCTCAATAATTGGCTTTTGTAACAGACTTGAATTTCCTGAATCACAGTATGGGGTACAGAACAGCCCAGACAGTGAGCTGGTTCTTGGTGGCTCCAGGGCCAATCTAGTAATAATGTGATTAAATGGCATGAGGACAGATCTCGGCTTTAGCAACTTTATTATTTTCTGAAAATGAAATCTTCATCTCAATGCCCTTAGTTACCTTAGTACATAGTGCCTTAACACTGTAGAGTTTCTCATTTGCAGCAGTCCAGCTGATTTCCAAGTTAACTGTTTCCTTCTAAAGATGGTACTAGCCAAAGATTGAGCTTCTTTGGCAGAGCCAGACCTGATAAATATAGCTCAACTAGCCAAAGGTGGCGACAAGGACACACCTGGCCGAAGGTGTGTCCTGGTCGCTACCCCCACCACTCTTCCAAGATTCCCAGACACACCCAACCAATATAGCTGCAAAAGAAAAACAGGCAAAACCCAATTGCGAATAGCTGCTTTTTTCACCAGGTGGCACCCAAAGTCTTGCTTTCATTTATCTGACAAGCAACTGCTAGTGCCGGATATTACCCTATGCCCCGGGACACAGCTTTTTAAACAACAACAACAACAACAACAAACAACAACAGTTTCCGGCCAAGCATAGTGGCTCACCTCTAATCCCAGCAGTTTGGGAGGTAGAGGCAGGAGGATCACTTGAATTTAGGAGTGTGAGACAGGCCTAAGCAACACAGGGGGCTCCATCTCTATGAAAAATAAAAAATAAATAAAATCAGCCTTACATGGTGGTATACATTTGAGCCCAGGAGGTATAGGTCACAGTGCCACTGAACTCAAGCAAGACCTGTATCTCCATTTAAAAAAAAAAAGTTTTCTACCTCACAGAACTCAGTCTACTTGTAGGGAATGTGGGAGGCAGAGGCAGAGGCACACAATAATTAAGATTTATAAGCAAAATATAAAATAGAATAGGCTGTGATAAGTAGCATGGAGAAAATTAAGCAAGTAAGAATCAGTCATTGCTATTTTTTTCTATTTTGAGGGATAGAATATTTCTGGGATATAATAAAATAGAGTACTGTCTTTTGTTTTCCAATTGAGAAACTGGATTCATGTACTTTTAACCGTTTTTTAGTGTTTGTTTGTTTTAAACAGGATCTTACTTTGTCACCTGGGCTGGAGTGCAGCGGGGCAATCACAACTTAATGTGTGACTCCTAGCCTCAAACAATCCATTTGCCTCAACCTCCCAAGTATCTGGGACTACCGGCACACATCATCATCCCCAAATAATTTTTAAATTAGCTACACACTTTTGACCCATCAGATCTCATGAGAACTTACTCACTGTTGAGAGAACAGTAAGGGGAAAATCCACCTCCATGATCAAATCACCTCCCAGCAGATCCCTTCCCCAACATTGGGAATTATAATTCAACATGAGATTTGGGTGGGGACACGGAGCCAAACCCTATCAGGGCCCTTCATGGGTAGTCTGGCTTCTTTTATGGTGGCCCAGACTCCCTGAGACCATGGCATAGATTGCCAGTCTGGTTCAATGTTAGGCCTAAACCAGTATAGCTATGTCTACGACATTCTCTTAGAGAAAAGAAATCACAAGCCAGCCAAGATTCAAGGGTGACTGCCAGAAATAGCCCCATCTTTCAATCAGAAGGTTGCCAAAGAATTTGCAGCCATCCTTAAATCCACCACAAGGACTTACTAAGCATGAAGCTCTGTGGTAGGAGGTGGGGCACAGCTGTAATGAAAAGAGTCCAACTCCCTGTCTTCACGAAACTTACATTCTATACAGGAACACGTGCGACATCAAGTAGGCAAATTTTAAAAGACTATTTCAGATGATGGACAATGTGACAAAGAAAATCAAACAGGAAAAATGGATAGCTTGATGGAGCAGAAGGAGGGACTGGTCTTGGGTAGGTTGGCCAGAGAAGACCTCTCTGAGAGATAAGAGTGAAGAGAATTATGTTATCTGAGGAAGTTTGCCAAAAATCACTTGGCTGTAAATGCATGAGTTTATTTCTGGGCTCTATTCTATTGCATTAATGCATGTATCTGTTTTTAAGACAATAATATGCTGTTTTAATTACTATAATTTTGTAGTATATTGTAATATACTGAAGTCAGGGAGTGTGGTGGCTCCAGCTTTGCTCCTTTTGTTCAAGGATATTTGGAGTATTTCAGATCTCTCATGGTTCCATATGAATTTTAGAATTTTTTTTTCTATTTTTGTGAAAAATATCATTGGAATTTTGACAAGGATTACATTGAGTCCATAGATCATGTTGAATAATATGGACACCTTAACAATATTAATTCTTTCAATCCATGAACACAGGATATCTTTCCATTTATTTGTGTCTTCTTCAATTTTTTTCATCAGTGTTTTATAGTTTCCAGTGTACAGATATTTTGCTTTCCTTAGTTAAATTTATTTCTAAGTGTTTTAGTTTTTCACTATTATAAATGGAATTATTTTCTTGATTACTTTTTTAGATAGTTCATTGTTAATGTATAGAAACACTATTAATTTTTGTATGTTGGTTTTGTGTCCTGCAAAGTTACTGAATTTATTAGTTCTGTTTGCAGATGACAGGATCTTATATGTAGAAAAATTCTAAAGATTCTATTAAAAAATAATAATTGTACACTGCCAAAAGGTGTCATTGTTGTTGTTGTTGTTCTTGTTTTTGAGACAGGCTTTTACTCTGTCACCCAGGCTGGAGTGCAGTGGCAGGATCTCGGCTCACTGCAACCTCCACCTCCTGGGTTCAAGCAATTCTCCTGTCTCAGCCTCCCAAGTAGCTGGGATTACAGGCTTGTGCCATCACACCTGGCTAATTTTTGTATGTTTAGTTGAGTTGAGGTTTCACCATGTTGGCCAGCCTAGTCTCGAACTTCTGACCTCAAGTGATCCACCCGCCTTGGCCTCCCAAAGTGCTGGGATTACAGGCTTGTGCCATCACACCTGGCTAATTTTTGTATGTTTAGTTGAGTTGAGGTTTCACCATGTTGGCCAGCCTAGTCTCGAAATTCTGACCTCAAGTGATCCACCCGCCTTGGCCTCCCAAAGTGCTGGAATTACAGGCATGAGCCACCTTGCCCTGCAAGAAAAACTTTTATGTCTTGTTGTTTTTTAAAATTTCATTTAGTTGTTTAGGAGTGTTTTCTTGCATCTCATTGACCTTCTTTAAAATAATTATTTTGAATGTTTTTCACACAATTCATAGATATCCAATTTTTTGTGGTAGGTTGCTAGGGCTTTGTTAATTTTTTTGGTGGTTTCATGTTTGTCTGATTTCTTGTTATTCATGTAACCTTTGCATCTGTGCATTTGAAAGAGCAAATGCTTCTTCCAGGCCTTAGAAACTGGTTTTGGCCAGTTTGTGTTCTCTTAGATTCCCAGGCAGATGAGTTTGCCTACAGGATTGTAGCCAAATGCTTTTGGAGCCAGGTAACATGACTGCTACCGGGTCCACATGGAGTCCACAGTTGGTGAGCCTACTACCAGGGACTTTAGCAGGCATGGATCCTGTCTGGGCCCAGGGTGGTCTCTACTGTCTCCAGGACCTCAGTCCAAAGGGCTGGTACTGGGCTGATGGTCTACTTCAAATGCACAGGAACAGGCCTGTTACCCAGTTTGTGAATGGATATGACTCCTCCAGGTCCCCAGGGGGGCTTTTGCTGAACCACTGGGTGAGATCTTGGACAGGCGGTACTGCTCCAGTCTGCAGCTGAGAGGGGCAGAAACCAAGTTTCAGGGCTGCTTCAAGGTCTACAACTGAGACTAAAATCTTCAGGCCTGTCTCTGGTGTCACTGATGGGCATGTCTCACAGTGGGTCCCTGGGCAGGCAGCCATGCTCTCGATCTCTAGCTAAGTGAAGTTGGAGCTGAGATTCAGGGCCTTTCAAGATCTGCTATGGGGACTGAGGTTGGCAGGTATGACCCTGGGGACTTACGTGGGTTTGTCTCCCAGCTATTCCCTGATTGGGCAGATCTGCTCTTAGATCTCAGCTGAGGGAGCCTTGGGCTGAAATTCAGGGTCATTTCAGGATTTGCGATGTGACTGAAGTTGGCAAGGCTGTCCCAGTGGCACAGAAGGCAAGTCTTTCAGCAGCTCCATGTACAAGCAAAATTGCTCTTGGCCTGCTGCTAAGAGGGTTTGGAGGCAAGATTGAGGGCCCTTTCTGGTCTGCTTGGGGACTAAAATCCAAAATCCTGCCCTAGGGACTCATATGGACATGTCTTTCTCTGGGTCCTTATGCAAGCAGGACTGATTGCATACTGCAGCTGAGATAGGCTGGAGTTGAGTTAGAGGGTTGTTTCAAGGCCTCAGTTGAGGCCAAGTTCAGTGAGCCTGTTTTCTGATGTACTACTGTGCATGACTCCCTCCTGTCAGACCCCTAGGCAGATGGTTTTGGTAGCAGGATCAAGTCCAAATAGGGCTTTCTCCAAACATGAGGCAGATGGAGCCATTTCCAAATCCAGAGTTAGGACCACAGTCAATGAGTTTGTCACCCATGTGTGGGTCTACCCTCTCAAAACAACTCTCGTAGGTCTCGGACTCCACTGGGGTTTTACAGCTCCTGCCTAAATCCTCAGGTTCTCACAAAGGCACTTTTGCCTGTGAATGGATGAGCAATTACTGTTGCTATTGGGGAATGTGAGTGGGGAACTAACTACTCTGCCATCTTGCTGACATCACTTCCTAGCTTCCTTTGTTTCTGTGGAGAAGTCAGTGGTAATTTGAACAATTGTCCTACATGTATAATATATGATTTTCTTCTATCTTCTTTCAAAATGTTATCTTCTTTTTGATTTTAAGAAGTTTGATTATGACACGCCTAAGTATTGTTCTTTTTTGTATTTCTCCCATTTTAGATTTTTCTAGTATTCTTGGATCTGTAAATTTATATCTTTCACCAAAATCTGGAAAACTTTTGGTCATTATTTTTTAAAATATGTTTTCTGTCTTTTTCTGGAACTCCATATATACATACACACACACATACACACACACATTCATTGTTCCATGATTCACTGAGGCTCCACTTTTTATAAAAATATTTTTCTCTCTGTTCTTCAGATTGTTCATTTCTTTTGAACTAATTTCAAGTATGCTAAATTTCTTAGATCTCCAATATGCTATAAGGTCCATTAAGTTCATTTTTAATTTAGAGTAATACATTCTTAAACAGTCTCAATTTTAAAATCATTTCTATTTGTCCACTAACTTTTTTTATGAACGTATTTTTGTTTAGTCCTTGAGCATAATCATTACAGCTATAGCACTGTTATTGAAATCCTTCTCTACTAATTCCAACATCTGAGTCTTTAGTTTTCTCCATTGATGTTCTTTTTCTCTTGCAAATGAGTCATGTGTTCCTGTGTCTTTGTGTATCTAGTAATTTTAGATTTTATATTGAACATTGTCATTAATATACTGTAAAGATTCTGGATTTTGTTTTGTTTATTCATTTCTTTTGGCAGGTGATTAACTTGACTATACTCAAACTCCAAACTCTTTTCCCACCATAGTGCCCAGCATCTGAAAATTCCATTCATTTCTGTTTGCCTGAGGCTGCATGGATTCTGTGTATTTCAGGGATCAACCATGGATTTGGGCAGAATTTATACACAAAATTTGAAGTTCCTCTTCTCTCTCTCTCTCTCGAAATTTTTCCATTAAAAGAAAACTCACTCAATGCCATTTGTTTATTCACAGGTAGACTTTTCCTAATTTATTTTTTTGTTGCCTGATCTCTAATGCATTCTGAAGTTGTTATTTATATTTTGTCCAGGGCTTATAGTTGGTACCTATCAAAAAACTATCAAAAAGTTGATCCTATGTAAAATACTACATAGTACATTTCACTTCAAGATACCTGAAGATCATGATACCTGAAGCAAAAGCCCTACAATTATAATTCCAGTTGTGAATTATTTGATTTATCTGTGCCACCAATACTCATTGTGAGCATGTGAATTTTAGCTTCCCTAGAAAAATCAACTCCAAAATCATCCTCTTTTATGATAACTCATCTATACTTTTATGATAACTTGGCTTTAGTTGGCTATACTTTCATACTCTATACTTTTATACTCCAAAATCATCCTCTTTAATGAAGACATCCTGTTTTATAACTTGGCTATACTTTTATACTCTCCTACATTGTCTTAGGAACTCCTAATATGTCTTTTACATGTCTCTTTTTTTTTGTCTTTAATAAGACATTTTAAGAGTTCTCAGGACAATGTAGGAGAGCATTTTTTATTGGAATCAGTATTCAAGATTCAAGTTAAGCTTTATTCTGCCTCAGAGCATTTTCACTTCCTGGAATTCTGACATGTTAACTCTAGAAATCAAAACAAAATATGATTTATAAGGGCCTGTGTGTTCTTTTGAAACAGATTTATAAGAATAAAAACAACCCCATCATAAAGTAGGCAAATAATATGAACAAACAGTTCTCAAAAGGAGACATTTATTCAGCCAACAACCATATGAAGAAAAAAGCTTATCATCACTGGTCATTAGAGAAATGCAAATCAAAATCACACTGAGATACCATCTCACGTCAGTCAGAATGGTGATTATTAAAAAGTCAGGAAATATTTGGGAGGCCAAGGTGGGCACATCACGAGGTCAGGAGTTTGAGACTAGCCTGGCTAACATGGTGAAGCCCCATCTCTACTAAAGATACAAAAAATTATCTGGGCGGGGTGGCGCATGCCTGTAATCCCAGCTACTTGGGAAGCTGAGGCAGGAGAATCGTTTGAACCTGGGAGGTGGAGGTTGCAGTGAGTCGAGATTGCACCATTGCACTCCAGCCTGGGCAACAGGGCAAGACTCTGTCTTATAAAAAAAGAAAAGTGAGGAAACAATAGACGCTGGCAAAGCTGTGGAGAAATGGAAACACTTTTACAACGTTGGTGGGAGTGTAAATTAGTTCATTTATTGTGGAAGACAGTGTGGGGATTCCTCAAGGACCTAGAACCAGAAATACTATTTGACCCAGCAATCCCATTACTGGGTATATACCTAAAGAATTATAAATCTTTCTACTATAAAGATACATGAGCATGTATGTTTACTGCAGCACTATTTACAACAGCAAAGACTTGGAACCAACCCAAATACCCATCCATGATAGACTGGATGAAGAAAATGTGGCACATATACACCATGCAATACAATGCAGCCATAAAAAAGAATGAGTTCATGTCCTTTGCAGGAACATGAATGAAGTTGGAAGCCATCATTGTCAGCAAACTAACACAAGAACAGAAAACCAAACACTGCATGTTCTCACTGATAAGTGGGAGTTAAAAAATGAGAACATATGGACACAGGGAAGGGAACATCGTACACCAGTGCCTGTCAAGGGGTTGGGGGGAAGGGTAGGGAGAGCATTAGGACAAATACTTAATGCATGTCTGGCTTAAAACCTAGATGATGGGTTGATAGGTGCAGCAAGCCACCATGGCACATGTATACCTATATAACAAGCCTGCACATTCTGCACATGTATCCCAGACTTAAAGTAAAAATTTTTAAAAAAGATTCTAGTTGGGTCTATCTGGCTCTGAAGTTTCTTTTTAAAAAATTATAACAGCCACCCTTTGAAAAGCACTTGCTGTATGGTAGACATTGTCAAGTGTCTTCCGAACATTATTTCAAATCACTCCTTCCACAGTATATAAGTCCATGCAAAACTCAATCTGAGATGAGTGGAGAAGTCATTGGTCAATTTATATGGCATGGTTGAACAAAAATAAAACCACACTGGAATTTTCTATTGTCATCAATTACAGAGTGTGGAGAAGCATGGCAGAAGGATAGAGACAGCCTATAAGCAGGAAAAACTAGCTTAAATAAAATCAGGATTCAAGTCCTATTCCTGCCTTTTACAGTCTCTGTGACTGTACATGCTATATAATCTTTTCAGCTTTCTTTTTTTTATATATAAATTAGGACCTACCATTTATATTATTGAAGAAGTCAAAGGCTGAGATTCATCCTTGATTCTTTCTATTCATTCCCTATCAAAACCATCAACAAGTCCTCCTAAGGTTATCTTAAAGATCTATCCCACATCCATCTGCTTACCTCCATCTCCAGTGCCATAACTTTTGTCTGAGCCACCATCATTACTTGTTTAGTCTATTGCAGTGCCTCCCAACTGGCATCCCCACATCGATTCTCGCCTCCTTAAAATATCTTCTCCACAGAATTGCCACAGCGGGCTTTCTAAATTCAAATCTGACCTCTTTTTCTGAATGTTTTACTTTCCTGTATTACTTTATTTCAAAATCAAATCACCAAGAAAATGAGTTACTTAATAGGATCATGTCTCTTTCCTCTTATGTCTTCACAAGACTCCCATGCACTCACTGATTGCACTTAGAATAGAATCTAAACTCCTTATTATGCCCATAAAGATTCTTACTGGCGTGTGTCCTGTTTGTGTCTCTGACCTCACACTTTATCACACTTCTCCTCACTCAGTAATCTGCCATTCCAGGCCCCCACCTATGCCTTGAAAATGTCAGCCTCAGGCTTTGCACTTCCTGTACCTTTTACCTGGAGTTCTTTTTCCCTAGCTGGCTGCTTCTCCTCCTTCAGGTCTCAAAATGTCACCTCTTAAGGGAGAACATCCTTAGCCACCTCCCCACACTTGCTCCATCATATTGCCCTGTTCTGTTTTCTTTTTGGCAGTATCACCATTTGAAATCCTCTTGCTTAATTAATTGACTTTTTGCTTATTGGTTTTTGCCTTTCTATCATAGGCATGTAAATGTCTTGAGAGCCCCAACCTTGTCTTATATGTTCAAACCATACCTAGAAGATGTTCCTTAAATATCCGCTGAATGAATGAATGTATCATAGGTTTTCTATAATAACTAGAGGATAGCAAGTGCAAAAAGCTGAAGTTGGTAGGATATTTAGCTACATGAAGTCACTCAGAGAACAAGGCTGATAAAGACTTTGCCGTTTTATGATGTCACTATTTCCATAGATGGTTTCCAGGAGTATTGAATAGGGAAAGAGAGTACGGAAAACTCATACTTGCTCTTAAATAAATGCCTTAGACCAGAAGTGACTTGTATCACCTCCACATGGAGTTTATTGTTTAGAACTAGAGTTTAATGGCCTCACTCTAGCTTTAAGAGAGGTTGGGAAATGAAAGAGGAGCATGTATAGAATGTTTGGAGAGTTCTCCTTTGTCTGCTGTATACCCCTTGCTAAAGATGAGAAAATTGAGGAAAAGAGGGATAAGAAATCTGCTCAATGACACAGAGCTGGTAACTGGTAAAAGCTGGACTCAAGCCCAGGCTGCCTGGTGCCAGAGCCTGTCTTCTTGTCCATGCCCTCATGTTGCAGTTCCACAGGGGAGACCTACTGAGATGCAGGCAGTGTGTCAAGGGCTTTTCCTCCCGTCTCCATTCTTTTCTGAAAAGTGACTGCTCCTTTTGCTTCAGGAACAGAGGTTTTTTGTTTGTTTGTTTTTTGTTTTTGTTTTTGTTTTTGTTTCAGTACTTTGATGCTTTGGGTGTTTAAAGTTTAGTTTACCACAGCCAGCCAACTAGCCCTGCCTTCTCACCTCTCCAGTGACTGGCCACAGAAAGCTAAACATTAAACACCTGAAGTATCATAGCTTGCCACACGGTCCTGTCAGGGATGTCCTGGGTGTCTCCAGAAATCTTTAGCCATGACTTTGATCAGAAATAATTTCTTCCCAGATTCAATGAAAACACTGGAGATCCCTCATTCTCCAACAATACCCCAAAAATGGCTCCAGTAGAAAAGTCATAGTACAAGCCGCTACCTATTACTACCTCGGTTTATCCAGTGCAATATCACCATCAACCCTCCATCTAAATGCCTGCTCCAGGTGCTTCACAGGCTTGCTGACACATCATCCTTTCAATGATCCTATGCAACAAGTCTTACTGACAAATCCCACTTCATTTTACAAATGACAAGACCAAACTTTGAAAGGAAAATGGTTCACCCAAGAGCTTTCTTGTAAGTGCCTGAGGTTGGACTTCAACTCAAGACTTTGGGATTCCAAAGACCCTGCATTTTGCCAGGATACCAAATTGTTCCTCTGAGAATCCCAAGTGAACAAAACGAGCTAACATCGATTATGCCCAGCACTGTGTGCTACATGCTTTTTATAAATTATTTCATCTAGTTCTTTCATGTAGTTCAAACAAATGAAGAAGTAAAGAAAACACCCTGGAGGTAGGTATTGTTGTTACCATTCCTATTTTACAAGTAAGGTAGGTGCTGGGTGCTGTGACTCATGCCTGTAATCCCAGCACTTTGGGAGGCTGAGGGGGGCAGATCACTTGAGGTCAAGAGTTTGAGACCACCCTGGCCAACATGATTTTGAAGGCACAACTGATTGATTTTGGTGGGGATTTATCTTCCCAACTGAAGAACCACAGGGCAGAAAGAGAGAGAGAAACTGTCCTTCACCTCTGTCTTACCTGGTACTGCTTAGGACACAGCTGAGCTAGGTTTCTATTTTTAATAGAAACCCAGTCTCTACTAAAAATACAAAAATTAACTGGGTGTGGTAGCAGGCATCTATAATCCCAGCTACTTGGGAGGCTGAGGCAACAGAATCACTTAAAACCAGGAGGTGGAGGTTGCAGTGAGCCAAGACCATGCCATTGCACTCCAGCCTGGGTGACAACAATAGATTCCGTCTCAAAAGCAACCAAAAACCAATTAAGGAAGGTGAGGCCAAGAGCAAGGAGGTCCACAAAGATCACACGGAAGTTAAGTGGCAGACCTAAGCTCAAACTCAGACCTGTCTGTCTCCAGACCTCCAGAGCCCAGGCTCTTATCTATTAGGCTACGCTGCCTCTCAGCTGTCATTTAAGGGAGACTATGGGGATGTAGGGCTGGGAAGGGGGAGCAGGTTAGCCATAAAGAACTAGTGAAAATATACCATAGGACCTGGTTCATTCACACCCCTAGCCATGCCACAGGAATTGGAGGTGACTTCGTATACATGGTTTGTTTTTCTTTTTTTTTCTTTTTTTTCTTTTTTTTTGAGGTGGAGTCTCATTCTGTTGCCCAGGCTGGAGTACAGTGGCATGATCTTAGCTCACTGCAAGCTCCACCTCCCGGGTTCACACCATTCTCCGGCCTCAGCCTCCAAAGTAGCTGGGACTACAGGTGCCTGCCACCACGCCTGGTTAATTTTTTGTATTTTTAGTAGAGGAGGGGTTTCACCATGTTAGCCAGGATGGTCTCGATCTCCTGACCTCATGATCTGCCCGCCTTGGCCTCACAAAGTGCTGGGATTACAGGCATGAGCCACCGCTCCTGGCCCACATGGTTTGCTTTTCTAACTGATTATCTCTCTGTGGAGGCCTGTAATTATTTCTGTCATATTTTACTGAGCATCTCCTCCCCCTACTGAATTACCCAATTCCTGACAAGTTCTCTGTTCAAGGTCCCACTCCGCTGTGGCCAGAAGCCAAGTTCTGCTGGGTGCACATTCCTGTGGATCACCTGATCAGAGAGAACTGAACCTACAAAAGAGAGCTCAACCACCTTTTCCATACCTACCCGGGACCTAGCTCAGCTGTGTCCTAAACAGTACCAGGTAAGACAGAGGTGAAGGACAGTTTCTCTCTCTCTTTCTGCCATGTGGTTCCTCAGCTGGGAAGATAAATCCCCACCAAAATCAATCAGTTGCCTTCCAAATTCTGGTGACCTGAAGCAAAGCTATAATTCTAGCAATTAACCAAAAACATGCATCCGTTTCAGGGAGAAAGTTTTGGATATACAACCAATCTATTAGCTATCTCTTCCCAAGGCAGGTGGTGACTTGAGAACTCTGTGCCCGGTTTCTGAGGACTGTTTCACCATGCAGTGGCTGATGAGGTTCCGGATCCTCTGGGGCATCCACAAATCCTTCCACAACATCCACCCTGCCACTTCGCAGCTGTGCTGCCGGTCTTTATCAGAAGTTGGAGCCCCAAGATGGAATGACTATGAAGTACCGGAAGAATTTAATTTTGCAAGCTGTGTTCTGGACTACTGGGCTCAAATGGAGAAGGTAAGAGGACTGCCGTGATGGTGATACAAGAACAAGGGTAGCCTCACTTTCCTTATCTTGCTCCTGCTACGTTGAAAGGTACAGAAGCAAAATTGCTTCTGCCTCAACTTATCAATGTTGTGGAAGAAGCTTATACTTCAAGTTTCTATTCCCAGCATGGCCATTTCCTTACTTCACTGAGCCTCAGTGGTTTCATCTATGAAATGAGGAATTAACTCCTTTAAAAACAAAAAAAATGGTAAATGTATCTTTTGTTCAACCAGGGTATTAAAATTGTGACCTATTGTGGGATCTGGCCAGCAGCCCACAATGCAGCGGGGCTGTCTCTTTATTCCCAGGTGGATCGGCAGGTTGAGAAATAATAGACACACACAAGATAGTGAAAGCTGGGTCCAGAGGGGTCACCACCTTCTGGTCCCACGGTGCCAACAATGCACTGGATATGCCAGCATTTATTATTAAGTTTAGTGAGGTCAGGGGTAGGTTATTGAGGGATTTAGGGTCATTTGATTATGAGGTGAGATGATCACATGGGGATGAAGTAATTCTTTAACATAACATCTGTATGCAGAAGTACAGTGTACAGAGATAAGAATTGATAATATAGTGTGTGCATCAGTAATTTCTAACAGAGCCTTAAAACAGGAACAGCAGTAACAGTCACAGCAAAAGTTGGTTACAAACAATTCATAGGAACAGGACGTGAAGTTAGACCAGAAATTCTCAGAAGGGAGCATGCCTTAACCCTAAAGAGGCCTAGAAGAGCCGTGGCAAGATGAGGGCATTTATAGCTCTATCTTTCATATGGACAGGCGCCCCCCATGCATCCATTTATAGGCTCTCCACAAGGGTCGCATTCCATTCCCAGAGCTATGAACATCTGCTTTTCTGGGATAGGAATCTTGGTGATGTGAAACCTCCCTGACTGCACGTCCGTTCAAAGGCTCTCTGCAGGGGGAAGCACATCACGCACTGTTGGTTCATTCTGGCAGCCCAACCTGGCATTGTCTTTACACAATCCTGCGTGCAATTTTGTATTTAAAATAATCAGGAGCATTTCATCTTTTATTCCATAGCAATAGTTTCAAGGGGTCTCCCTATAGTGACCAAGTGCAAAGTTCTGATCACAAGGTCAGCAAGTTCATATTAGTCTGAGTTCTCATCTTCAGTGAATGGGACAGTGTGTCTTAACTGGTATTCATGTCGTCAAACTTGGGCTTGACCTAAGACTGCACCCAGAGGAGGGGATAGAGCACCTGAATGTGCACATGAGTGTCTGACACATTTACCTATATTAGGCCATCCATCTTCCCATGAGGATGGCAAGTCTAATTAGATTCCTCTTGGTCAACTACCTACTTGACTGTGGCTTTAAGGTATGTCAAGAAAAACCAAGCTCTGTGTCTTCCAGAGGTTTTGTGTTTCTGCAGAAAACCCCAAGCATTTGGTTTGTCTTCTCACAGGACACAGACCAAGAGAGAAGCCGTAGCGACATGAGGAGTCAGGGTAGACAATGGATGGTGTTTCCAGCTACTAACTCCCAGCTGCCAATATGGTAGTGTAAAAAGTCACCCAGCACTGTCTTTGAACCAAAGAGAGAATCCCCCTGAAATGGAATTGGAGAGTTTATAAAATGTTTAAGTGTTCCACGAACATGTATTCATGTATTACTCTCCAAAGCCTATATGTCTTTATGACATCTTCCTCCCCACTCCCTTCTTTTTCTTTCTCTGAATTTGCATAGCAACCTCAAGAAAAATAAAACCCTCAGTTACAGAGAGCATTTTTATGTGCCTTGACAATCACCTTGCATTTAATCATCTGATTCGATGAATACTGTTATTGTCTCTATTTCCCTGATGAAGAAACTGAAGATCAAAGGATGTAACTAACATGCTGAAATCACATGTCTAATAACTGGAACAACAGGGTTTGGGTCCAGGCTGTCTGATTTCACAATCTATTATGTAACCTAGTCTCACAGTCTAATGATGCCAAAATATCTCTGCCTTAAGAGTATAAATTGATTTTTTTCATTGCCCAGACTGGAGATCTGGTTGAGAATTTTTGAAACATGACATGGGTTGGAGAGGAAGGAAGTAGAAATGAGTGGGTGAATGAGTGAATATTACTGTATAAATTTGGATTATAATATAAATATGATTTTGCTTTTTAAAATCAATATTACACTCTAAGCATTTTATTGCAAAAACAATTCTAAACATTTTTCATTGATTTTATCATATTCAATCCCATAGAAGTAGCTTAATTTTTGCAGACAGCATGTAGTTGGATTTTATTTTTTTATCCATTCTGTCTTCTGGTTGGGGAGTTTAGTCTACTTACATTTAAAGTAATTACTGATAGACAAGGATTTACTATTGCCATTTTGTTAATTGTTTTCTTGATGTCTCATAGCTTTTTTGTCTCTCATTTCCTCTCTTACTAATATCCTTTGTGTTTAGTTGAGTTTTTGTAGTGATACACTTTGATTTTCTTCTCATTTCCTTTTGTGTATATTCAATAAATATTTGCTTTGTGGTTACCATGGGAATTTAATATGATATCTTGTAGTTCTAGCAATCTATTTAATACTGATAACAACTTAAATTTAATCACATACAAACACCCTACTCCTGTGACATTATAAGGCCAATAATGAAAATTAAATGTAAAAATCCTTCTCCTTTACAGTTCTATCTCAGCCAGCCCCCACACACACTTTATGTTATTGATGTCATCAATAACATTTTTGTATATTGCTTAAGTAACATTTATTTAATATGTATTATAAATATGTTAATAAATTAACATATTTATAATTATTTTATGATTTATTTTTTAAATACTATAACAAATAACAAGTGGAGTTATAAACCAAACTTACAATAATGTTGATTTTTATATTTGTTCATGAATTTATATTTACAAGAGAACTTTATATTTTCATATTTGAGTTCCTCTCCAACATCCTTTTATTTCACCTTGAGGACTCCTTTAGCATTTCTTGTAGGGCAAGTCTAGTGATAGTGAACTTTGACTTTTGTTTATCTGGGAATACCCTACTTTCCCCCTCACTTTTGAAGAACAATATTTCTGGATGTAAAATTCTTGGTTGGCTTTTTTTTTCTTCAAGCACTTTAAATGTTTTAAAATGGGATCTCAGCCCTTAAGTTGTGTTCACATCGGAACATGACTATGGCTGTGGATTAGTTTAATAAGTGCTCTTTTTCTTTGAAGTAGAAAATAACACATAATGTATGGTCTTGACCAGGAGGGCAAGAGAGGTCCAAATCCAGCCTTTTGATGGATGAAAGTAAAGTGGAGGGGATGAAGTGAAGTGGAGCTTCAGAGAGATGTCAGACCTAACCCGCCATGTAGCCAACATCTTCACACAGACCTGTGGCCTGCAACAGGGAGATCTTCTGGCCTTGATTCTGCCTCGAGTGCCTGAGTGGTGGCTGGTGGCTGTGGGCTGCATGCGAACAGGTCAGTGATGCAAGAGGGACCTGGTGGACCTCAGGGCTGTTCGAGAGCCAATGTTTCCTGAGATATTAGGTACTGTGCACCCAGCCTGGCACTGACACAGCTTTGAAGCCCTAGCCCCAGTTTCTGTGCTGGGACCACAAAACAAGGCTTCCTGCCCTCTGGGAATTCACAGTCTAGTTGGAGACAAAACAGTTTCTCTTCTCTGTACCTCCTTTCTCCTTCACAGTCTTTGTCTTTCTCATACTCCCTCACAAACTCTCTTATTCTTTCTTATTCTCTCCCTCACACTCTCACATTCATACACTCTCAAGTGCAGTGCCAAACTTTCTCTCATACACACACACACAAACACACATACACTTTCTCTTGCACAGTCTCAGGTACTCTTACCTTTTTAAAGATTCATTGATTGTTAACATTTTTCCCATATTTGAGCACTCTCTCCCTCTCTCTTTCTCTCCGTTTCTCACTGAATTATTTAAGAATCACTTGTGGGCATTGTGACACCTATGAACACCAGGTAAACACACAACTTAGCAGTCATCTGATAAGATCCAGAATATTCCACAGCCTTTTCTGCATGACAGTGACATTTTTGAAGAATACAAGTTATATTGTAGAATATATCTCCAAATTTGTATTTCTGACTCTTTCTTCGTGATTATATTCAGATTAGACATGTTTGACAGGTGAACTACAAGGACAAAGTTTTGTCTTCTTCAGTGCATCACATCAGGGGTATATTCTGAAATTTGTTTGTTCCCTCTTCAGTTATACTGTTTCATCACTTGAGTAAGGTGGTTTTCACAGAAAACCTTTATCCTTTACAAAGGCACAATTTTTCCTTGTAATTAATAAATAATTCATGGTGTGGTGTGATCCTTAAGCGATTGTGTGAATATTCCTGTTTCCTAACAGTCTTCCACATTATGGTTTGGGTATCTAGTGATGATTCTTTACTGAATTGAATATTACCATATTGGTTTTACCTGGAAATTTTCTATTTCTGTCAGTTTCTCTACATTTATTAGTTAGAATTCTTATGTAGCGATTTCCCTTCCCCTTTTAATGACCTATTTTTTATCTACATAAATTAGAGTCAGTGACTCACAGATTCTTTCTTGAATCACTTATCTCATTTTATTGTGTGTACAGCACTCTGCCACACTCTTGATCATATTTTCTCTCTCTCCATCTCATATTCTGTCACAAATAAAATAGGTGATTCATTCAGCCAGATCATGTGAAATCAAGAAGTAATAAAACTGGTGGAAGGAGTCTAGAGATGAAAAGCCATGTCATCTGTGGACCTATAAAATGGTCCTTGGGAAATCT
The DNA here is from genome assembly GCF_000951035.1 of Colobus angolensis palliatus. NCBI lineage: Eukaryota > Metazoa > Chordata > Mammalia > Primates > Cercopithecidae > Colobus > Colobus angolensis. The sequence goes on from NW_012123154.1 coordinate 1,424,511, forward strand.
AAGACTTGGCCAGGGGTGGTGCCTTAGGCCTATAATCCCAGCACTTTGGGAGGCCAAGGTGGGCAGATCATGAGGTCAGCAGATCAAGACCATCCTGGCCAACATTGTGAAACCCCATGTCTACTAAAATCCAAAAAAAAAAAAAAAAAATTAGCCGGGAGTGGTGGCAAGACTCCATCAAAAATAAAATAAAATAAAATACTTGAGCTGAGCCCTCTGGGATAAGAAAAATTAAAGAGGATTAGAAACAAAAGAAGGGCATTCCAAGCGTGGGGTGAGGAGTGGCCATTTTGAAATAGAAAATAAGTTGTGGGAGAGAAAGATGGAAAGAAAGCAGCATCTTCAAAGTCAGGATGAGAAGTGTGGTGTTTTCCTGGAGAGAGGGCACAGGTGTTGGTGCAGAGGAGAAATGTAGAGAGGCCAGATGCAGTGGCTCACACCTGTAATCCAGCACTTTGGGAGGCTAAAGCAGACAGATCACTTGTGGTCAGGAGTTCGAGACCAGCCTGGCCAACCTGGTGAAACCCCATCTCTACTAAAAATAAAAATTAAAAAAATTAGCTGGGTGTGGTGGTGGACACCTATAATCCCAGCTACAGGAGAGGCTGAGACGGGAGAATCGCTTGAACCCAGGAGGCTGAGGTTGCAGTGAGCTGAGATTGCACCACTGCACTCCAGCCTGAGTGACAGAGGAAGACTCCATCGAGAGAAAAAAAAGAAAAGAAAGAAAGAAAGAGAAAAAAAGGAAGAAAGGAAAAAAAGAAAGGAAGAAAGAGAAAAAGAAAGAAAGAAAGAAAGAGAGAGAGAGAAAGAAAGAAAGAGGAAGAAAAATTTAGAGGGGAAAATAAGTCAATGTTTATGGAACTAAGCAAGTAATAATATAGAAGATGGGTAGCAGAAAGATTCAAAACTGCTGGAGGGGTGAGAATCCAAAAGGAAACACAAAGATTTGAGCTCACTGTTGGCGATGTAGATAGAAGGGAACACAAAAAAATTCAAAGGACAATGTGGTGAAATGCAGAATGAAGGAAAGAGGGGACATTCAAGATGACATCCAAGGAATGACAGAAAGGGGAATAAGAAGGGAAAGATTGGAGAGAGATGCAGCTATTCTTAATGTCAGAGACATTGTCCTGTTTACATCTATACTTCCAGATCCTGTGTAAACATGTGTAAAGCAGTGTCCACCCATTTTTTGGCTAGATCCATTTACAGTAGAAAAGGTTAGGACAGGACTTTCAAATTTTAATGTGCAAAAGAATCACTTGGAAAACTTGTTAAGATACAGATTCTAATTCTGTAGGTTTGAAACAGGGTATGAGATTCTGCACCTGGATACTGCTGCTGCTGTTGTTCTGTGGTCCATACTTGGCATAACAAGAGGTTAGGGGATTTCAATGCAGACAAGCCAAGCCTAAAGCCCATGGTTGTGAAAAAGAGACCAAAACAATCAGTTCGTTTCTTATCCCCAGGGATCATTTTCATGCCTGCGACCATCATGTTGAAGGCCAAAGACATTCTCTATCGACTACAAATGTCTAAAGCCAAGGGCATTGTGACCACAGATACCATTGCCTCAGATGTGGACTCCATGGCTTCTGAGTGCCCTTCTCTGAAAACCAAGCTCCTAGTATCTGATCACAGCCGTGAAGGGTGGCTGGACTTCCGATCGCTGATTAAGTGAGTTTCCAGTCTGATGAATATGGTCTCTGAGTACAGGTGTTGTGGGATAATTTAGGAATCAGAGAGACTGATGGATTGAGGAGGATATATTCATTTAGGTGCACCGGCCCAGTCAGATTAACATCCAAAGGACTGAGCCCCGAACGATGAGTCAGGTTACCTTTTAAGCATTTAGTGGGGTGCGGGGGAGATCTGTGCAGGAGGAAGCATATTACAGAAGCAAGAATCAAAGACAGTTATTCAATTGAGACATGCATTACCTCATTTCTTACTTTTCAAGGAAAAACATGTTTTATAACTTGAGTTTATATGTCTAGTGACCTTACAGCTGCACAGCTAGAGAAAGAGGGTCTTCACAATGCCTGGGAAAGGGAGAGATAAGGCTCACTAGCTACAGACAGAAAAACAGGCAGTTAATTTTTAAAGGACTCCACCTCTTTCTCTTCCTCAGGGGGAATTGGCTTTTCTTACATACAACTGAGTTTTTGCTTACACATTCTTTAATTTCTTTTAATTCCTATTCCATTTCCACCCTTTGGTGCTTTTTATAACAAAGGTGTTAATAGAAAGCACCACTATTTGCCACCTCTTTGCTGAGCTGAGCTTCTACTGGCAGTGGTTGATATTTGGTTAATGCCATCAACTGTGCAGTAGTGTGTTGAGTTATTACTGCCTCTATAGTTGACCGAATGCCCCTAATAAACAGGGGTAAAAGACAAGGGAGAATGAGGCAGATGCCAAGAATAAACAAAAACCCACCAATGAGGGTTTTGAATCCTCCAAAGGTTGGGAACCATCCTCCAAACAAAGAATCCAGGGACCATCTGGACCAAGTCAGAACTGGACCATGGGCCAACTTGTTCATTCTAGCTCTGATTTCCATGACAGCCCGACCATTATTATCAAATTCTAGGCAACAGTTGGTTAAATTAAATTTTCCACATACTCCTCCTTCTGAGACTAAGCAATAATCTAAAGTCAATCTATTTTGATATATAGCATTTCTCATTTGTGTTGCTTGTATTGCCAGTAAATCTAGTGCCCTTGATGTTTCATTGGTTATAATTTCAAGGACTGTCTGCAACCTTATGATGCAGTTGAGCATATAGATTGGGGTGCGGTACCCTCGTGACCCATCTTGCACCCAGATAGCTGGCCTATAATATTTAATGATTCTTTCAGGAGACCATTCATTATCTTTCCAGTCTCCTATGTCCATATCTTTTTTGACATTTGTGTCTATTTTTGTGATTATGCTCTTCTAGTTCTTCTTTTATTTTCTTCATTGACTAGATACCCTAAGAGTTCCTCTTGCTTTAGAGGAATTAGAAAGAAAGATGGCTTGATTGTTCCTACACACATGGCCCTGTCCATTTAGCTGGCAGTTGCCAATATGCCCATGCTCCACAGATCCAATATAGGCCAGAGGGTGCTTTCCAAGCATTTGGAGCCTGTAGCCGATGCCAAGTGTTGGTTAGGGTAGAGAATCGAGAGAAAGGATTTGGATCTGGTAAGCAGGAGTCGTTCTGGGCGTTTCTCCATAGAGTTTTGTTTTTAGTCTCATCATAATACTGTTGCCCTAGGCAGGTTGTTTCTCCTACTGCCTCTGTGAAAGCCTTTCCCCATTGGGCAATATAGTACTTTCCAATTTTGGAGGTTTTTAACAACCAAACACTGGCTGAGGCTGTTGGTTCACTGGCAGGGTTAGGTGAAGTGAAATTATCTTGTGGCATTAATTCCTTTGACTTCCCATGGCCACTGCTTCCCCATATTAGTTCCTCCACATACCTAGCATGAGGAAATTCCTAAGCTGCCTGCTATGCTTTCAGCTAGTTGAGCAAATAAGTTTTGGTTGGTGGGGGAAGCTCAGGCACTGACTGATCCAAATGCTTATAGACCTGGAATTGTGGGGTTGGATGCATTTGAGTCCTTCTAGTCTTTTTGACAAGTAGTATGTAGCAGGACAAGCCACAGACAAAACCTCTCAGACACCGAGCTGTAGAAGGAAGGGCTCTATTCAGCTGGGAGCATCATCAAGCTACTGCCTTAAAATCTGAGCCTGAGTGCACAATTTCTGTCCCTTTTAAGGGCTCACAACACTAAAGATTTCACATGAAAAGGTCATGATTGATTTGAGCAAGCAGCGGGTACGTGACAGGGGCTACATGCACCGGCGGTCAGAGTGAAACAGACAGGACAGGGAGTTTCACAATGTTCTTCTATACAATGTCAGGAACATCGGTTTCTAAGTCATGAGTTGATTTTTAACTACTAGGTTTAGGCCAGGCAGACCTGGGCCTGGTTCCGGGCCTGGCGCTGGGCTGCCTGTCTTTGGTTTTACTTCATTGTTTTTTCTTAAAACAGATACTGAGTATAAAACAATATAAGACAATATGAGAGGGTCTCTCTCTTTCCTCATTCCCCCTGTTTGAGACTCTCACTTTTTATTAGTGGGAGTTCTCACTCTTATTTTTGCTATTTATGTCTTTTTGTGCAATAGATTGATAGTGATTCATATAGTACATTTGTGCTGAAGCATTTTGGTGAACTAAGGTAATGATGAAGCTTTTTTATCATTTGAAGAAGTACAGGTAGCAAACAAGGGAGCAGTAAGTAGGTTTTTATTACAATTGTAACTTTTATTATAAGAGTTTTAAATCCTCATAGTGCTAGGAACTAATTTTTAAACACGGCTTCAGGGTCGAATTTGTGCTACACTTGTACGGGCACATGTGACTATGTCTTTAACTACTTGCCTTTGATTATTTATGTGTAGACAGCAATTAGTAAGGTTAAATTTCTTATAGACCTCTCTTTCTGCTGCTAGCATGTAGTTGAGAGACAATCTATTTTGATAGATAGCGTTTCTTATCTGAGTTTCTTGCCAGGCCAGAATAGTCAAGGCATGACCAGTTTTATTAGTGATGATTTTTAAAACAGCTTGCAACCGTATGATTCAGTTGAGCGTGTAAATGGGGGTCCAGTATTCTCATGAGCTGTCTTGTGTCTAAGTGGCAGGCCTATAGTATTATATAATTTTTTAGGAGGTCATTTATCATTTTTTTAATTACCTATGTCTATGCTTCATTTTCCACAGGAAACACAGACAGGGAAGCCCAGAAGTTCACCTGTTTTTATGGGCAGTAAGAAGAAAGATGGTTTAATAGTGCCAATAACACAACCACCTGTCTACTGGTCAGGCAGCTTAGCATAGGCTCTGTGTCTACATATCCAGTATAACCCGCTGGGGACAGTCTAGTCCTGGTGGAATTCTGGGGTGGGACTGTTTTTGCGGTACTATTATACAGCTTTTGCCTAAGACAACTAAGCCGCCCTACAGGATGAGTGAATCCTTTTTCTTTTCTAGCTGTGCAATACTGTCTAATAATTGAGACTGTTAGAACCTAGAGATGATCTGGATGATTCTTTTGGGCCAGGAATTCATCAGGAACTGGGTCTGTAGGCACTAATTCTCGGCCTTCTTATGGCCATTGATCTCTTATTACAGTTTTTTTAATAAACATAACATGAAGTAACATCGAGAGATGGGCTACATGCTCGGCTAATTGCAAAAACAAATTTCTGTTTTTTCCTGGAGTCTCTGGTACTGGCACATTTAGTTTATCATAGAAAGTCTGAAATATTCAGTCTGGAGAGTGTCTTTGAACCTCTCTTTTTATCAGGATGCTTACGCTAGGATCTAGTCTTTTTTAATCAATGCTTTATGCTACATTTTTTGTCTTTTATTTTTTTAATTCCATTTTGGTTCTGAGTGTTTTGTGATTACTAACTTTAAAGGGTTGCACCTCCCACTCATGCAAGAGGGGCTGACTTTTTCTTTTTGGAGCTAAACGGGATCTTTTTTTCATTTAATTTTTTTTTCAAGTAGCCCAAATGACACAACACCATTGTGTATTGACACATTTCACATAAATACGATTCTTGACAGATATACTTACTTTCTGCTGTGTAACTTTTTTTTCAATCTAGAGAACCGCATCCCATCCCATGCTGCTTACTATTAATAGTGGCACAGGTGTCAAATTTTAAGGTTACATTTTCGGGGACCCCTCTTTCTTCTGTTCTAGCTATTACTTTACTTGTGTCACTTAGAAAAGGACCAGAACTTAATTTTATTTTAAAAACTGTGATCATGGGAGGCTTAAAATGGGTCATAACACGCATCAGGTTGGTTATTTCCTGGGTTACATACTTTGGATAGAACAGCATTATACAAACAAGTTTCTTTTAGAGTCCTGGGACACTTATAACAACCGTAAAATAATAGGACTGTAGCAGTCTTTTGTCCTACCTCAGTGACTTGAGGTATATACTGGGAACAGCCCTCAGTCTGAGGAAGGTCAGTTGAAGTCTTTACTGTACAAGTCCAAATTTTAAGGAAAATGAGTCCCACGATGAGTTTCCTCATACTTCGGCCATGCGTGGACCAGTCAGCTTCCAGATGTGACTGGAGCAGGGCTTGTCGTCTTTTTCAGAGTCACTTTGCAGGGGTTAGCGAAGCTGCTCCCATCCACGTACAGCTCCCAGTCTACAGATGTTTAAGAATGGTCTCAGAGGTTAGGCCCACCAGAATAAACTGAGTCCAATACTTTTACACAGTTATGTTTTACTGGGATCTTTGATACCAGGAGCAAGGTGGAAGGTTTAGAGTATTGCAAACTTTAAAGGTTATACGGGGATTTTTTACAGAGCAAGCTTTGGTATCTAGTTAGTCTAGCATTGGTTAGCTAATGGTGTCCTTTGGTATTTATTAAAATCACCACAGCATGGGGAGACTTTATATTTAGGTTTTGCCTAAGAGTTAGCTTATCTGCTTCTTGTGCTAACAGGACCATTGCTGCCAGGGCCCTTGGACATGGGGGCCAGCCTTTGGAACCCCATCTAGTTGTTTTGAGATGGGCCACTGGCCTTGGCCAGGGCCCTACAGTCTGGGTTAAAACTCCAACTGCCATTTTTTTTTTTTTTTTGACACATAGAGTGTAAAGAGTTTTATCAGGTCAGGTAGCCTCAGGGCTGGGACTGACATGAGTTTTTCTTTTTAACTTATGAGAAGCTCATTGCTGTTGATTGTAATAGATGTAGTTTATTTAATATATATTTTTATTGACTGTCATTTACCAAAATATTGATTTAAATCCTGTAACTATTTGATCTCAAGCTTTAAATTGATCTGGTATTTCTTGTGGTTAATTTCAAGGTAAAATTGATCTGGTATTTCTCCAATTGCATCTAAATAGATGTCAGAGTTGAAAGACCTATAAGGGGCTTCTCTCACTTTACGATGTCTTATGATTATTATTATTATTATTATTTCTGATTGACAAAATGCCAGGGTGAACAGGATAGCCGAATGGACTAAAGCACAAGTGCTACTCCAGTTATTCGGCAGAGTGTCCAGTGAAGGTCCACCACAATACCACCACACATCCACTCGGGGATGAACAAGGGCTGACTGATTGACAAGCTCTTGAAAATTCTTAAGCTCATCACATCTCTTCAGGTCTCCAAGGAATACTAAGTTTCCTCCTTGCCATGAGAGACACGAAGTGAACTTAGTGTTGGGTGATGGAAGCTGGATGGCCTTCGGGGGCTGACCCGCAGGGACTTTGGGATATAGCAGAAAGGGCTTGACATGACTTATTACTCCAGGCTGTAGAATCCTGGAAAAGAGCTACCATGCAGCCCACCTGTGGTTGACTGGAGGACAACCTTAGTGGAAGGGGGACAATTAGGGCCTCTGGCCTGCCATGTGCACAAGCATAACAATTACTTTTGTTTAACGTGTAGATGGAATATTTGATCCATTTCAACCAGGCATTTGCATCTTGGTATGCTGTCTTAATTGCCAAAGTTCGTTTTAGGTCTTTAACTTCTATGATCTTCTAGTAAAATGAATGTTTTCTTTAGCACCTATTTTTATTAGTTTTTAGACCAAACAAAAGCTAAACACTATTTTATATTTAATAATGCTGTTTGTATGATTTTTATACCAGCTAAGCTAAATCTTACCTTTATATTAGTGTGTTATTAATTTTAATAAAACCTTGTAAACATATTTATCCGATTTTTCATGTTTGACCATAAGGTAAGATTTTATAGACTCTTTTTAATGTCTTATAATTTTTGTTAAAGAGTAGGCTAATGCTTTAAGAAAAACCTATTGTATCCCTTTAATGTCTAGTTTACAGAAAAACTGGATGATACCTTTTTAACTTTAGCTAATATGTTTACACACAGAATTTTCTTTACAATTAACGTTTTAAAACTTGCTTAAACTTTCAAAACAATAATTTTTTAACCTTTTAATGTAGGTAAAAACCTACATTCTTATGCCTCCTTATAATCTTTTTACCAAAGATACATTTTACTTTTCTTATACACCTTGCACATAAACTGTTTCTTCAATAGTACTCAGGAGGCCTTATTACTTTTAAATTACATATAAATTACATGATATTTTTGGCATGAAGTTTTTTTATAACTTTTTTTCCTTTATGACTTTCGCAGACAGTGTTTTTTTTTCTTTTTGACATGTCTCAACTTTTTGACTTATTACGAACTTTTTTTTTTTTAAATAACCAGTTAATTTATTTCAGGACAATAATTTACTACATAACATTCTTTTTTTTTTTTTTTTGAGGCAGAGTTTTGCTCTGTCGCCCAGGCTGGAGTGCAGTGGCGTGATCTCC